>NW_004443947.1:3532787-3536702 GCF_000243295.1 Trichechus manatus latirostris | reverse complement strand
CATCAGCTCTGCTGCAGGGGCCCTTCCTGCAGGGTCTGTGATGGTTAAGGTTATGTGTCCACTTGGCTAGGCCATGATTCACAGTGGTTTGACAGATATTATGTAATCATCCTTCATTTTGTGATCTAATGTTAGCAGCCAATCAGTTGAAAGCCAATCAGTTTCCCTGGGGGTGTGGCCAGCATCCAATATATACGGATGTTCTGGCAAAGCTCCCTCTGGATCTTGCATCTTACTCATCATCCTCTGACCTCTGGTTCTGGGTCTGTGAGCCAGCAGCGTGCCGCCTGACCTGTTGATTTTGGGCTCATCAGTCCCTGCAAGAACATTAGTCTCAGGAGAAGCCTCCAGTTTGCTGTCTACCCACAGATTTGGGATTTGCCAGCCTCCACAACTGCGTGAGTCATTTTCTTGAGATAAATCTCTCCATATATATTATATATATATACTTCACTTACTTCACTGATTTTGCTCCTCTAGAGAACCCAGCCTAAGACACAGCCCTTGACCTATATTACAGTTCTTTCAAGAGATTCCTTGCCTCCTGTCTGCGTCTTCTCTCTTCTTTCTTCCTTCTGCTTCTGTCTGCTTCCCATCGGAAAAACTTCTGTGCGGTTGGCTGCATATATCAACAAACTCCTCGTCAATTTCAAGGCATGGACCTCCCACCAGTGCCATGAACTGACCAATCCCCTCTCTGTAGGCCACAGACACTTCGTTTGCATAGTAGGCTATAAAAAAAAATTTCCATAGAGTTGATTCCGACTCATAGTGACACTATAGGACAGAGTAGAACTGCCCCATATGGTTTCCAAGGAGCAGCTGGTGGATTAGTAGGCTATAGTAACTTCATCTGCATAGTCAATAGTCATTTCATTTACACAGTGTATTGACCAATCCCTGCAAGGTGCAAACCAATCACAAGGCAGGCTTGAGTCCAGGACCAGATAAAAAGTATCAAACCATAAGTTGTTTACAGCTTACCCAAGAAATGTTAATCAACCTGGACAAAAGTAACAAACTCTCTGTGGTAGAAAACTAGGGCAAAGGTAGGTTCTCTGGGCTTAGGAGAAAAATATCTCAGGCTGTTTTTCCAAAGAACCAAGGCAAAAGGCCACGTAAAGGAATTCATTTTACCATAGGGGCTCTCACTACTTCTCAGTTCTACTTTCCTCTGAGTTGGCTTCATTTTCAAGTGTCTTTGGCAGATTAAGATTTATCTCATTCATGCTTCTAGAAGGTCCAATGAAGAAAAAAACGCTTCTCTTTCCCAACAGTTCTAGCAGAAGTCTCATTGGTCTGTCTTGGGTCATGTGCCTATCTATGAACCAATCACCGAAGATAGGGGAAGGATCAGACAAGCCAGGCAGTGGCCCACGCCTAGAACTTAAAGTAGGGTCAGAGCTGCCTGAACATAATGGGTTAAGAATGGGAAAGGTGCAGCTTTCCAAAAGGCATTGTTATGGATTGAAAGGTGTTCCCAAAAAAGATACAGTTGAAGTCCTAACCCTTAGTACCTGTGAATGTGACCTTGTTTGGAAATGAGGTCTTTGAAGATGTTATCAGTTAACATGAGGTCATACCAGAGTAGGGTGGGTACTAATCCCGTCTGAATGTTGTCCTTATGAAACAGGAGAACAGACATAGACACACAGAGCAAAGACAAACGTGTGAAGATGCATCTACAAGCTAAGGAACACCAAGGAATGCCTGGGGCTACCAGAAGCTGAGAGAGACCAGGGAGGATCTTCCACCAAAACAGACAAACAAAGCATGGCCCTGATAACACCCTGAATTTGGACTCCTGGCCTTCAGAACTGTGACACAATAAATTTCTGTTCCTATAAGCCACTCAGTTTGTGTATTTTGTTACACTACCCCTAGGAAACTGAGATAAAGTGATCAATCTACCAAGAAGACATAAAAGTCCTAAACGTGTACGCACCAAACAACAGAACTGAAAAACGTGAAGCTAATACAGTCGTGAAGGTGCTATCACCAGAGGAGGGGAAGGTTGCTGGATGGCAGAATAGCTTGTGTGCAAGCAACGTTGTGACAGAACGAACATTGGGATTGATGGCTTTCTGAGAGACTGAACTTTAAAAGTACTTGATGTAGTGGGGGTGGATAGACTGGAGTTAGGAGCCTGGGAAAGATAGGGTGAAGGTCCTGATATGTCAGGTAAGGAGCAAGGCAAGCAAGCTGGCCAAGTGACATCTGAATAGGACAGGTGGCATGAGATCAGTCTTTGAGAGCACTTCTCACACATGGGGCACCCCCTAAAGCCATTTAACTTAATTTCCATTTAACTTCATTCAAATCTGAAATCTCATTTCCTGGTTTAAGGGACCCTCCTTATTCTCTTTGGTCACTCTAAAAGAGCTTGATCGTTGGAATCTGGCTTCTAACCAGTCAATTTTATTATTATTATTATATCATTATTCTTAGTATTATTAATAATATTATTTTAGTTAAGTAGAAAGAAAGTGGGATTTTCAGTGAAACAGACCTTGTCAAATCCCTGCTCTGACACTTGCCAGCTGTATGAAATTGAGCAAGTCACTTCCTTCTCTGAGCCTCAGTGTCCTCAGCTATAAAATGGGCATTAATCAGAGCTGCCTCACAGGATGATTGGAATACATGTCAGCCACTAGCTAAGTGCCCAGAACACAGCAAGTGCTCAGTTCCTGTTAGCTGCTATTACTGTCATTCATGATGTCATAAAGTTTTGTAAGTTTTGTTTTTGTTTTTTTTTTAAGAAACCCAGTAATGAGTTCTTCGTAACACAATCATAACTAAATCCATCCGGACAGGCTCCAGATGTGTCTGCAGCATGTGAAATTTTTCCCTTTCTGAGGATCAATGTTAAACCAGTGATTTTTTTCCCCCTCACAACCATTAGGTTCTGCTGAGGATTCCCAGAGGGGAGCAGTACTTAGAGAATTCATTTTTAATCAACTAAGCCACATAAGAAAAGGTTCTGTCTTATCAAAATATGGCATAGCAGAAATGAGGGCAAGAGCAGGAGGGAATGGGAGACTTGCTGGATTTGAACTTGAGCAGGGACTGGTTTTCCCACCGTGTGGACCCACCCTCTACCAAGTGAGCAGCATTGCATTCATTTGTTTATCCATTCAGTTATTCAGCTCCCAACATGTATTGACTACTCTCCAATGGCTCTGGGCTGGGCATCGGGGATACAGAGTCAAGGGGCAAAAGACTGTCTCTAGCCCCAAGGAGCCCATAATCTACAGCAGGGGTCCACCAATTGTTTCAATAAAGGGCCAGATGGTAAATCTTCTATGATCTGCAGGCCATACGGCTTCTGTTGCAACTACTCACCTCTGCCATTACAGCATAAATATCTACAGCGAGAGACTGTGCTCCCATAAAACTTTACAAGCAGGCTGTGGTTGGCTGAGCCCTGATCTAGAAGCAGAGGAGGCCACTTTATTGTTTCAAGTACAGAGAATGCTGCAAGACTGGCAGTGAAGAGGAAGCTTCGGCAGTCATCCAGGCAACAGAGGATGGAGTCTGGGCAGTGAAACTGTGAGGTGATTAAATATGGGATGTATTTTGGAGCCTTGGAAACTTATTGAAGGAAAAGACATCTAGAAATGATGCCCAGATTTCTAGCCTGAGGAACTGGGGGTGTTACTTACTGAAGCTTTCTCAAGAACCAATCATTGCTGTCAAGTAGATTCCAACTCATAGCAACCCTACAGGACAGAGTAAAACTGCCCCATAGGCTTTGTAAGGCTGTAAATGTTTACAAAAGCAGATTGCCACATCTTTCTCCCATGGACTGGCTGGTGGGTTTGAACCTTTTGGTTAGCAGCCCAGCACTTTAACCACTGTACCACCAGGGCTCTCTCCCTCTCTTTCTGTCTGTCTCTGTCCTCTGTGTATATATAT
>NW_004443947.1:3504258-3532687 GCF_000243295.1 Trichechus manatus latirostris | reverse complement strand
CTAAGCCTCCAGAGGAAGACCATGTTAGAATATAGCATGGCAACACCAACCTCTCTCTTGTTTCAGGGTCTTCGCACCTTCCGAACCTTCTGAGAATGCTCTGCCCTAGACTTTAACGCCTACCCTTCCGTTAGCATCTTTTGCACCACCCAGTCACAAGGTGAAGAAAAGGATATTCACAGGCGTCACCAGAACTCATCTTAGGAAGAGAATTGTGATTGTGTGGGGAACATATCTTCAGAAGGGCTTTGGGTAGGCCTTTGGTGTAGGTGTACTGGGGAGGGGTGTGGAAAGTGTTTCTAGTTCTGGAGAAGAAGGTGGTTATTGTTAGTTGCCATCAGAGTCGGCTCCTATTCATGGTGATCCCATGAACAACGGAACAAAACATTGCCCAGTTCTGCACCATCTTCACGATTGTTTGTATGTTTGAGTCCATTGTGCAGCCATCATGCTAATTCATCCCATTGATTGTCTCCCTCACCTTCGCTGGCTTCCACTTTACCAGACATGATGTCTTTCTCCAGCGTTTGATCCATCTTGATGACATATTCAAAGTAAGTGAGTCACCAAAAACGAAATCAAGAAAACAATACCATTTACAATAGTCCCCCCGCCCCCGCAAAAGAAACTAGGAATTAACATAAGCAGGGACATAGAAGATTTACATAATAAAAATTATAAAACACTACTACAAGAGAATAGAAGAGGCCTCTGAAAATGAAAAGACATCTGGAGTTCAAGGATTGGAAGACTTAATATAGAGAAAATGTCAATTTTACGTAAAGTGATCTATAGATACAACGCAATCCTGATACAAATCCCAACAACATTCTCTACTAAAATGAAAAAAAACTAATAACCAACTTCATATGGAAGGGAGAGAAACCTCTGAATAGTCAAAGCAATATCAAAGAAAAAGAACAAAGCAGGAGTCTTCACACTCTCCAATATCAAAACATACTATATAGCCACTGTAATCAGAACAGCTTAGTATTGGTTCTACGACAGACACCTAGGCCAGTGGAATAGAACTGATAACTCAGAATTAAGCCCAGCCATCTGTGGACAACTGATTTTTGACAAGGGGTCAAAGTCCATTCCATGGGGCAAAAACAGTCTCTTAAATGGTGCTGGCAAAACTGGATATTCACTTGCAGAAAAATGAAACAGGACGCATACCTCATACCATAAACAAAAACTAACTCAAAATGGATCAAAGACCTAAATGTTAAACCTAAAACTATAAAATCCCTGGGAGAAAACTATGGGACCTGATCTTTTGTAAAAATAGGATAACAAACATAACAACAAATGCATGAATAGAAGAAGACAAAATAGATAAATGGGGCCTCATAAAAATTAAAAACTTAGGTTCATCAAAAGAGTAAAAAGAGAACCTATCAAATGGGAAAAAATGTTTGGAAATGACCTATCTGTAAGGGTCTAATCTCCAAAATTTACAGAAAACTTCAACAACTCAATAACAAAAAGACAACCCAATTATAAAATGGCAAAGGTCAGGAACAGAACCCTCACCAAAGAAGACATCCAACCAGCCAACAAAACACATGAAAAGATGCTCACAATCATTAGCCATTAAAACCAAAACCCATTGCCATCTAGTTGATTCCGACTCATAGAGACCCTACAGGATAGAGTAGAACTGCCTCACAGGGTTTCCAAGGCTGTAATCTTTACAGAAGCAGACTGCCACATCTTTCTCCCACAGAGTAGCTGGTGGGTTCAAACTACCAACCTTTTGATTAGCAGCCAAGCACTTAACTACTGTGCCACCAGGGCTCCTTCATTAGCCATGAAAACAAAACAAAACAAACAAAACTCAAATCTGTTGCAGTTGAGTTGATTCCGACTCATAGCGACCCTATAAGACAGAGTAGAACTGCCCCATAGGGTTTCCAAAGAGCAGCTAGTGGATTCGAACTGCCGACCTCTTTGGTTAGCAGCCAAGCTATTAGCCACTGCACCACCAGGGCTCCTCATTAGCCATTAGAGAGATGCACATCAAAACTACAACGACATACTGTCTTACCCCAGCTAAATGGCACTGATTTAAAAAAGAAAACAACAGATAACAACAAATGTTGGTGAGGCCTTGGGGAGATTGGAACCCTTATCCATTGCTGGTGGGAGTGTAAAATAGTATAACCACTATGGAAAATGATATGGCACTTCCTCAGAAAACTAGAAATAGAACTACCCTGTGACCCAGCAATCTCACCTCTAGGGATATACCCTAGAGACCTAAAAGTAGTGACGTGAACAGATATATGCACTCCTATGTTCATTGCAGCTTTATTCACAATAGCAAAAAACAAAAAACAAACAAAAGGAAACTACTGAAGTGCCCAGTGCCCATCAGTGGATGAATGGATAAGCAAAATGAAGTATATACATAAAATGGAATACTATGCAACTATAAAGAATAATGACAAGTCCACGAAACATATTATAACATGGATGAACCTAGAGGGCATAATGCTAAGTTTAAATAAGTCAAACACATAAGAACAAATATTATGATCCCTCATAAGATAAGAGTAGACATATATAAAGAGATCAGTGTTCATTGGTGGTTACTAGGAGGAGGAGGGGAGGGAGGGGGAAGCATGTTCTAGATCGTAGATACTTGTTATTCTTGGTGTTTGGAAAAGTGGCACTGAATATTAGTTTAATGAACACAGCATGACCAAAGTAAATGATGCCACTGAGAAGCACTCATGACCAAAGGATGGCTGTACCAAAGAATTTGACGTGCATAAGAAGGCAATAACTCCAACAAAGAACAAAAAACTAGTCTAGAGTCTCATATGGATGAGTATAGGCATATACATATATGGGTAGGTACAAGAGTATTTATATGTGAGAACAGATAGAAGTATCTATAAAAAAAAGCCAAACCCATTGCCATCAAGTTGATTCTGACTCATAACAACCCTACAGGATAGAGTAGAACTGCCCCATACGGTTTCCAAGGAGTGCCTGGTGGAATCAAACTGCCGACCTTTTGGTTAGTAACCGTAGCTCTTAACCACTATGCTACCAGGGTTTCCAGAAGTATCTATACGTACGTGTAAATACAGATATGTGTGGACAGGCACATATATACATTGAAGACACAATTACAGATACTCCTCAGACATAACCAAACACCTTCCAAGGTCGGTTTTCTAAGTTTGAAATCTTAGGACCATATTCTTATGGGTCAACTCAGTCAATTGACATCGCTCACAAAGTTCATGCTCTGCATCCCAGTGAAGTGAGTAGTGTCTGAAGTCTTAAAAGCCAGTGAGCAGCCATCTATGAGACAACTATTGATCTCTACCTGTCAGGAGCAAAAGAGTAAGGAGGTAACAAAAAACAGAGAGAAGAAACAACTCTACAAGGCTGATAGCCTACACAAGCCATGGCCTCAACTACCCTGAGACCAGAAGAACTAGACGGTGCCCGGCTACTATCACTGACTGATCTGATCAGGGACAAAAGGTATGATCTCTGTTAGAACGGGGGGAAAGTGCAGAACAAAACTAAAATTCTTTACAAAGACCAGACTAACGGGACCACCTGAGACCAGAGGACTCCCTGAGACTATCGCCCTGAGATGCTATTTAAACCTTAAACCAAAACTATCGCCTGAGACTACCTGTTAGCAAAAAGCAGAGTGACATACAAAATAAAGGATATTACCCCTTAGATCGGTGCTCCACTGAAAAAACATCTGCATGAGTCCAACAGGTCAACATTTAACCCAAAGCAAAGATGAGAAGATAAGGGGGCAGGGAAAGTAGAGTACTGGAAATGGAACAACCAGAACACAATTAAAGAGAATGCTGACACAATGTGGAAAATGTAACTAATGACACTGATCAACCTGTATGGAACTTATCAGATAGGAACCTAACTTGCTGTGTAAGGTTTCACTCAATACACAATAATCTTTTTTTTTTTTAAAGTAAGCGAGTCCAAGTTTCAGGCAATATTCTGTGATCCATAGGGTTTTCAATGGTTAATGTTCAAAAGTAGATCAACAGCCTTTCTTCCTAGATTTTCATAGTCTGAAAGCTCTGTTGAAACCCATCCATCATGGGTGAACCCTGCTGGTATTTGAGATACTGGTGCCATAGCTTCCAGCATCATAACAACACAGCAGCCACCACAGTAGAACAAACTGATCAACATGTGGTGGGGAGAAAGGGTAGGGGCATAGAAAAGAGAGGCTAAGGTGGAGCCAGCAAGATGGGAAGGCCATGAGGGTCTCATTATGACCTGCCCCCCAACCTAGAAATCTTCAAGGAATTCAACACACGCAAAATGTTCCACTTGGGTGTATTTCTTGTGGGAAGAAGTGAAGGAGCTGAGATTTGCATCGGAAAGCAGGGCAAAGAAAGAAGGGGAGTACATAAAGCAGCAGCAGGCAGATCCCAAGCAGGTGAGCCATAGGAAACTGTTAGGAAAATGTAATTAAACACAAAATCTTCTCCCAACCCAGAAAACTACTTCACAAAAGTAGAAGAGACAGACAACAGTTTTATCACTGAATAAGCATTAAACCAGAACGTGATGCACATCACAGGCAATCCACTAGAGAAAGCAAAAACAGAAAGAAATCTCATCCTCTAAATAGCCAAGCAGATGCAACCGACTTCATACATGTTCTCAAGATAAAATGACAACTAGTCCTCAAGTAAGAGGACTTGACAGCACTGTTTGTCACTCATTGTTTATCCTTAATTCACCTGGTAATTGGGGTGACCATCTGTGTTAGCTAATTGGCTTTATCCAAAGGAAAAAATAAACTTCTCATATCTTTATCATATGATATAGGTTGGCAATGGAGTCCCTGGGTGGTACAAATGGTTAATACACTCGGCTGCTAACCAAAAGTTTGGAGGTTCGAGTCCACCCAGAGGCACCTCATAAAGAAGGTCTGGCAATCTAAAAAAACCAGCCATTGAAAACCCTATGGAGCACAGTTCTACTCTGACATACCTGGGGTCACCATCAGTTGGAGACCACTCGATGAGAATTGGTCTTGGTCTGCAACTTGCAGCCACGCGTTCCCTGCCCTCCCCGAAGTTAGGCTCCTATCCTCCCAGGAAACTGCGAAGTAAGGGTGCTATCTCCCTTGGTGATTACAGTTTAAGAGATGATGCCCAGGTCTCTGAGGAAGCATTCCTAGTTTGTAAACCTGGCCAGAGGCTTTTTTAGCTATTCAAAAAGATTTATATACATTTCAAACGAGGCAGAAAAAGAATTTACAATGACAATTTTTCCGAAGTAAACGCTCTAAGAAAAGGGAGGGGGCAGTTTCCTATCTTGCACCAGGGAAACTTTTTTGATTGGTATTCACCCTTACAGAACAGAGAAACTCACACAGGTGTCACATCTCCCAGGCCACAAACTTGGGAGAGTGAGATGATTTTGCCGATGTCTCAGGTCCAAGGAGCACGGGCAGACAGCTGGGATTTACTTCAGTGGCTGGAGACTGATTTCTGTATCAGCTCCCATGAGCTTCTAAAAAACCAAGACCCAGTGTGAAAGGGGGCAGTCTGAGTGCAACCTGATGTCTTTCCCTATGACCCATGAATAAACCTTGTGCTTAGGACCAGATGGGTCAGCCTGGCTTTTTGGATGGTATGTAAGTGTAGGCTGACTCCCTGTGCTGGTGACCTATCAGCACATCCCTCCCCTCTTGCCCTGAGTACATGTCAACATTCCCAGGACCTGCTTAGCTAGACTTATGTATTATATGGAATCTGGCCAACCCCACTGCTATATCTATTCCCACCTGGGAGGGAACAGGGCCCTTCTCCTGCAGCACAAGAGGGGTGCATACAGACCAGCTCCCTGCATCAGCTGTGGAATGAGACCTGCTGACCATAGGGGACCAACACCCACTGTTAAAGCTGACCTTGCTCTGTCTCTTGTCTATGAGAGTAAAGCGTTGTTCCATCCCATGCCTGTGTGTGAGTTGTGTCTTTCTAGGTGATCCTGATACCTGCAACTATAGAGTGAGTTACTATCTCCCGTGTGATGGGACTCAAGCAACAAGTGTCACTTGCTTGACACCAAGAAAAAGTAAGTTAGACGATAAGGAGTTTATCTCAGGAACCAGAAGTTCAGAGGTAGGATATCTCAGGGTTGGCTCATTCAGTAACTTAACATCATCACTTTCCAAGGACTGAGGTGCATTCCATCTTTCCCTCCGCCATCCACAGCATGCAGGCCATGTCTCCCCTCCAGGGTCCATAAAGGCTGCCACAGCTACGATTACAGTTGCAAGTTAATTGTATTTTCCTGACGTTGCCTATGGCTCACCTGCTTGGGGTGACTTTCTGACACAGCCACATCCAGAGGCAGAAAAGTAGGGAGTCACTGTGGTATAAAACTTTGTAAGTGTGAATAAAACTCTTCCAGTTTCACACACACATGCCCAGCCTCAAGTATACTTCTCAGCAGTAAGAGATTGTAGCATATGTCCTTGTCAAAAGCAATATCTGGCAAGAAGAATTAACATGATTGGCATAACTAATCTGTCATTGAGTCAACTCCAACTCATGGTGGTCCCATGTGTGTCAGAGTACAACCGTGCTCCATAGAGTTTTCAGTGGCTGATTTTTTGAAAGTAGATTGCCAGGCCTTTCTTCCAAGGTGCCTCTGGGTAGACTTGAACCGCCTACCCTTCCGTTAGCATCTTTTGCACCACCCAGGGACTCCTAGTGATTTGCAAAATGTGGTCCCTAGATCAGCAGCATCAACATCACCTGGTAATTGTTAGAAATTCAAACTACTCAGCCCCACCCCCTGGCCTACTGAATCAGAAACTCTTGGGGTGGGGCCCAGCAATCTGTGTTTTAACGAGCCTTCCAGGTGATTCTGATGCACTCTGAAGTTTGAGAACCACTGGCTTAGACAAATAAATGAACATCCCTGGACTGGGAAGATGGCAGCATAGGAAGGGCCTACTGACTTACCTGTCCTGTACATGCCCAACTGAACAGGAAAGAGAAGAATTGGAGAGCGTTCACTGGTTGGAACGGGACCGGTATGAGGGGCCTACTCTATCACTGTTTGGTAGGACAAAGATGAGTTTGTTACTCATGGGCCAAGTTGTCCCATGAAAGTAACTGGACTTAAGCCATCTCACTAGAGGCAAGGCAATACAAAACTCCAGAGAGGACCCATACGCAAAGGAAAGACGTTGGCCCCACGTGGGGAAATTATCAACTAAATGTATATTGTTATACTATAACTTAAAACAAAATGTTTAAGATACATTTATATAAGTTTGATTTCTTGTTTTAAGTGATAAATTACCACTGCCTATTATTTACCACCACCTGTCTGTCAGCTTGTCATACTGTGGTAGCTTGCATGTTGCTATGATGCTGGAGGCTATGTCACCAGTATTTCAAATACCAGCAGAGTCACCCATGGTGGACAGGTTTCAACGGCGACTACAGACTAAGATGGTCTAGGAAGAAAGGCCTGTCAATTTATTTTCAATATTAGTTAATGAAAACCCTATAGGATACTGTCAAAGACTTCTAATCCCTTTACCCTAGAGATTTCAATGTGTATTTTCTCACGTACTTTGGATGCATCATCAGGAGGGTCCTTTCTCTGGAGAAGGACATCGTGTGTGGTAAAGCAGCAGGCAGTGAAAATGAGGGAAGACCTCAATGAGATGGATTGACACAATGGCTGCCAACAACAGACTCAAGTAAACCAATGATCATGAAGATGGCACAGCACCAGGCAACGTTTCATTTCGTTATACATGGAGTCGCCATGAGTTGAAGCCAACTCTATGGCAAGTAACAACAACATTACTTTGAATAAGAAAGGAAATTTTAACAACTCTCTGTCTCAGTAACTGATAGAACAAGCAACACACAAAAAAGGTTATAGACTACCTAAACCGCTTAATAAATTTGACCCAACTGACATATATAGAACACTGCAACCCACAGTGGAAAAATACATTCTTTTTAAGTGCACATGAATCATTTACCAAAACTGGCCATATGCTGGGCTATAAAGCAAATCTCCACAAATTTCTGATGACTGAAATTACACCAAGTATGTTCTCTGACTACAGTGGAATCAAGCTAAATATCAATAACAAAAAGATTTTTTAACTATAAAACATTTGGAAATTAAGCAACATGCTTCTAAATAACTCATTGGTCAAAGAAGAAGTCAAAAATGGAAATTAGAAATTATCTTGAGCTGATAATGGTTAATGATAATGAAAATATGACATAGCTGTGAGTCACAGCTAAAACTAGGCTTGGAAGGAAATGTATAAACGCATAACTTTAAATGTGTATTTTTAAACAGAAGGAGGGTTGGAAATTGATGGTCTAAGAATATGTCACAAGAAATTAGAAAAAGAAGAGCAAATTAAACTCAAATGAGGTGGAAGAAAGGAAATGATAAAGAGTAGAAATTAATTAAATAAAATGGAAGCTTAAATGAAATCATGTATAAAAACCACCTGGCATATACCAAGCCTTCAGTGGGTGACGACCTTCCCCTTCATTTTGGTTGGAATGTTGCTAGTGTTTCTCAATTCAGCATAATGCTGGCTTAAGGGCTGAGATAAATAGATTTGTATCACATTAAGGAAGAATCAATTGACTCTTCTTTTATTAAAAAGCGTTGAATTGTGTCAAATGCCTTTTCAGCATAGAGGTAATAGTGTAATTTTTTTTCTTTTTAAATCATTAGTGTGATACTTTATATTAATCAATTTCCTAATATTATATCATACTTGATTTCTTGAAATAAACCTCACTTTGGGAGACCTGGTGGTACTGGGGTCAAGAGCTTAGCTGCTAACCAAAAAGTTGGCAATTCAAATCCACCAGCTGCTCCTTGGAAACCATATGGGGCAGCTCTACTCTGTCCTGTAGGGTCACTATGAGTCAGAATTGACTTGATAGCAGAGGGTTTGGTGTTTTTTTTTTTTGGTCCTATCGTATTATTCGTCAGGTTTTTCTTTTTACATTTTTGAGGGTTTTTTAAAAGTCTTTCACTTTAATGTGATGCCGAACTCTGGTTTCTAATACGTTATTTAGAATTTTTATTGATATTCATAAGTAGCATTGGTCTGTAGCTTTCTTTTCATCTAAATCTTTATCAGCTTTTGTTATTAGTGTTATTCTCACTACATAAAAAATTTTTTGGACAATATGCTTCTTTTCTTTGGCTCTGGATTAGCTTAAAAAATGGAATTATCAGAGCTTTTTAAATATTTATTATGAAGTAATTACAGATTTACAGAAAAGCTGCCCAAAAAAAGTACAAAAACTACCATATGAAGAGATTCCATATGTGGAGATACAGATATACAGATATGGATATAAACTTTTCTGAACCATCTGAGACCAAGTGCTAGATAGAATACCCCTTTACCCTAGAGACTTCAGTGTGTATTTTCTAAACACAAGGACATACTCTTACATAACCACAGTACAATAATCAAAATCAAGAAATGAACACCCATACAGCACTGTCACATAATTTACAGACCTAATTCAAATTTTATCAGCTTCCACAATAATATATTTCATAGAAAAACAATATTTTTCAGTTCAGGATGCAATCTAGCATCACACTTGCATTTAGTTGTCATGTGTTTTTAGTCTCTTTTAATTTGGAACAATTCCTCATCTTTTCCTTGTCTTTCATAACCTTGACATTTTTGAAGAGTGCGTGCTATTTATTTTGTATAGTGTCCCTCAGTTAGAGTTTGTTTGATGTTTCCTCATTTCTAGGTTCAGGGTATGCCTTTTGTTGTTGTTCAGAAATGCTACAGAAGTGATGTTATATCCTTCTTAGTGCATTGAATCAGGAGGCATATGATATCTACTGGTCCTGTTACTAGCGATGGTAACTTTGATCACTTGATTAAGGCAGTGTCTTCCAAGTTCTCCATTGTATGAAATATCTCTTCTTTAATATTTGTTAAAATATCCCTATTAAACCTTACAGCATTTTTTTTTCCTTTCAGGAAGGGAATGGTAGGTCTTTCAAAACTTTCTTTATAATTGGTTTATGTAAACGTTAATCTCTTATAATATCAAATTTGATAAATTACGTTTTCCTAGAAAATTAGTTATTTCATCGAGGCTTTCTTCAATTTAATTTGCATGGAGTTGTAGAAAGTAGTCTTTATTCTATTTAATTCCTGTTTTGATAGATTGCCTTGTCTCATTTCTCATTTTGCATGTTTGTCATTTCTGTCATTATTCTTGGTTAGTTGACTGGTGGTTTATATTTTTTTTGGTTTTATTAGTTTATTATTTCTATAGTTTTGTTGCTTAATTTAATCTCTGCTTTCATTTTTTATTTTTAAATTGACTTTTTATCGTACAGTTCTATGAATTCTTTATTGTTGTAAAAATATAAATAACAGCACATTTGCCAATTCAACGTTTTCACTTAAACAATCAGTTCTATGAGTTTTAATACCCTAGTGGCACAACAGTTAAGCACTCGACTGCTAACCAAAAGATTGGTAGTTTGAACCCACCCAGCAGCTCCATGAGAGAAAGACCTGGCAATCTGCTCCTATAAAGATTACAGCCTAGAAAACGCTATGGGGGCAGTTCTACTCTGTCACGTCGGGTCACTATGAGTTGAAATTGCCTTGATGGTAACTAACATCAACATAGATTTATGTAACCACCATTAATATGAGAAAATAGAACAGTTCCATTATCCCCCAAATTTTCTCATGCTGGTCCTTTGCAGTCATTCCATTCCCTAGACCCTACCCCTGGTAACCACGCAACGTCCGATCTGTTCTACTTCTCTATAGTTTTACCTTCTTCAGAAAGTCATATAAATGCACTGTTACAGTATATAGGCTTTCAGACTGGCTTCTTTCACTCAGTGTAATGCTTTGAGATTGATCTATGTTGTTGCATGTATCAATAACTCATCTCTTTTTATTACTGAGTAATAGTTCATTGTATGAATGTACTACAGTTTTATCCATTCACCCACTGAAGTACACTTGGATTGTTTCCAGTTTGGGGTGATTATGATACGTGTAACCATATAAGTATTCATTTATTTAGAATAAATACCCTACTATGGATTTCTGGCTCATAAAGAAAGTGTATATTTTACTTTATAAGAAATTTGCCAAACTGTTTTCCAATGTCTGTACCATTTTGAATTTCCACCAAGAATTTATGAGAGTTCCAGTTGCTCCTTTGTTAGCACTTGGTATTGTCAGGCTTCTTTTTTTAAAAAATTTTAACCACTCTAGTCAGTATATAGGGATATCTTATCATGGTTTTAATTTGCATTTTGTTAATGGTTAATGATACTGAGCATCTTTTCGTGTGCTTATTGCCTTGTGTATATAGTTTTTAAAGGAGCCCTGGTGGTATAGTGGTTAAGCACTCTTTTTGGAGAAGGTCTGTCAAGTATTTTGTCCATGTTTGTATTGGGTTGTCTATTGTCTTCTGTTGAGTTTTGAGAGTTCTTTATACATTCTGAAAAAATCCTTTGTCAACTATGTGACTTGCAAATATTTTCTCCCAGTCTGTGTTTTTTTGTTTTCGTTCTCATAACAGTGTCTTTCACTTAGCAAACGTTTTTAATTTTAATGAAGTCCAATCTATTAATTTTTTTCTTTTATAGATTGTTTTTTGTGTCATATCTAAGAATTCTTTGCTTAACCTAAAGTCATGAAAATTTTCTACCATATATTTTCTAAAGTTTTTATAGTTTTACATTTTTTACACTTAAATCTATGATTTATTTTGAGTTAATTTTTATATAAAGTGTGAGGTCAAGGTCTTTTTTTTTTTTTTGCAAATAGGTGTCTAATTGTTCCAGCTCCGTTTGTTGAAAAGACTATCCTCCACTGAACTGCCTTTGCATCTTTGTCAAAAATTAATTGGCCGTATTTTTTTTTTAATTTTTGAACTCTCTATTCTGAAATTTCTGTTCTATTCCTTTGAACTATGTGTTTATCCCTTCATCAATACCACACTGTCTTTATTACTATAGTTTTATGTTGGTGTTGTTACATGCCATCGAGGCGGTTCCAACTCATAACGACCCTATGCACAACAGAATGAAACACTACCGGGTCCTGTACCATCCTCACAAATGTTGCTATGTTTGAGCTCATTGTTGCAGCCACGGTGTGTCAATCCATCTCACTGAGAGTCCTCTGTTTTGCTGACCCTCTACTTTACCAAGCAAAATGTCCTTTTCCAGGGGCTGGTCCCTCCCGATAACATGTCCAAAGTACATGAGACGAGGTCTCGCCATCCTTGCTTTTAAGTAGCATTCTTGCTGTACTTCATCCATGATGGATTTGTTTGTTCTTCTGGCACTCCATGGTATATTCAGTATTCTTTGCCAACACCATAATCTAAAGGTATCAATTCTTCTTCATTCTTTCTTATTCACTGTCCAGCTTTCACATACATATGAGGTGATTGAAAATTCCATGACTTGGGTCTGGCACACCTTAGTCCTCAAAGTGACGTCTTCACTTTTTAAAACTTCAAAGAGGTCTTTTGCAGCAGGTTTGCCCAACATAATACGTCATTTGGTTTCTTGACTGCTGCTTCCATGGGTGTTGATTGTGGATCCAAGTAAAATGAAATCCTTGACAATTTTCTCTGTATACCATGATGTTGCTTATTGGTCCAGCTGTGGGCATTTTTGTTTTCTTTTTGTTGAGGTGTAATACATATCGAAGGATGTAGCCTTTGATCTTCATCAATAAGTGTTGCAAGTTCTCTTCACTTTCAGCAAGCAAGGTTGTGTCATCTGCGTATCACAGGTTGTTAATAAGTCTTATAGAAAGTCTTAAAATCCAACTTTCTTCTTCGTTTTCAAAATATATTTGGCTATTCTAGATCTTTTGCCTTTCTATATAAATTTTAGACTCGGCTTGTCTATACAAAAAATCCTGCTGAGATTTTGATTTGAGCAGCATTAAATCATAGATTAGTATGGGGAGAACTGACATTGTTAAGTACATTGAGGCTTCCAATCCATGAACAAGGCATGTCTCTCCACTTATTTAGGTCTTCTTTGATTTCTTTCACCAACTTTTTGTAGTTCTCAGCACACAGATACTGCAAATTTTTAGATAGATTTATACCTATTTTTTAGCTATTGTAAATGGAATTTTTTAAATTTTGTTTTACAATCGCTCATTGCAAGTACAAAACATATGACTCATTTTTGTGTGTTGACTTTGCATACTGCAACCTTGCTAGATTCACTTATTAGTTCTAGGAGGCTTTTGTAGATACTTTGGGATTTTCTGCATAGACAAGGATGTCTTCTGTGAATAGGGACAGTTTTATTTCTTCCTTTCCAATCTGTATGTCTTTTATTTCTTCTTCTTGTCTTATTTTACTTTTGAATGGGAGTGTGAGAATGTACATCCTTGCCTTGTTCCTGATCTTAAGGGAAAAGCATTCAGTCAATCATTAATTATGATGTTAGCTGTAGATATTTTGTAGATGACCTTTATCAGGTTAAGAAAGTTCCTTTCTATTCCTAGTTTGCTGAGAGGTTTGTTGTTGTTGTTTTTAATCCTGAAAGGATGTTGAATTTTGTCAAATTTTTTTTCTGTATCCATTGAAAAAATTGTGTGGTTTGTCCGGTTTGCCCTGTTGATATGGTGGATTACACTGATTTTTGACTATTGAACAAAACCTTTCATTCCTGCAATAAATCCCACTTACTTGTGGTATATTATTCATTTTATATATTGCTGGGTTTAGTACACTAATATTTTCTTGAGAAATTTTACATCTCTCTTCATGAGGCATATTGGTCTGTAGTTTTCTTTTTCTGTATTGTCTTTGGTTTTGGAATCAAGGTAATGCTGGCCTCATAAAATGAGTTGGGAAGTGTTCTCTCCTATTCTATTTTCAAAAAATATTGTGTAGAATTGGTGTTATTTCTTTTTTTTAATGATTTGTAGGACTCACCAGTGACATCATCTGGGCCTGGAGCTTCTTTCCTTAGGAAGGCTTTAACTACAAATTCAAAATTTTGGATATAGGAAAATTCAGGTTATCTCTTTTTTTCTTAGGTGACTTTTGATAGTTCATGACTTTCAGGGAATTGGCTTATTTCATCTAAACTGCCACATTTATGTACATAGAGTTGTTCATAGTATTCCTTCATTATCTTTTTAGTATCTGTGGAGTCTGTAGTAATATTGCCTCTTTTCTGCTTTATGTTTGCTAATTTTGTCTTCCTGTGGGTCTTTGTTATTCCTTTTATAACTTCTTAAGGTGGTTGCTCAATTTATTTTCACATCTTCTTATTTATTAATACTAGTCTTTTAAGCTATGGATTTTCCTTTAAGAACTATTTGTAGGTTCTGATGTGTACAGTTCTCTTAATTATTATTATTTTCATGTTATCTAATTTTTGAATTTTTTCTCTGCAGTTTGGGGTGATTATAATATGTGTAAGGAGATTTTGTGGGATTTTTTTAAATTTCCAAGATAAATAATTTCCAAAACATACAAGCTTTTTGTCTTCTGATTTTATTTTATTTTATTTTTTACCACTTTCACCATGATTTTATTTTTAATTCTAATTTTACTACGTTTAAATCAGAGACTATTGCCTGCATTATTTCTACTTTTGGAAATCTATTGGGATTTTCTTTGTGGCCTACTATATGGCCAAATTTTGCAACTCTTCCACAGGCATATGTAAAGAAACTCTAATCACTATTTTCCAAGGGCAGAGTTTCCTATTTGTTAATTGTTGTTGTTGTTAGTTTCCATCTAATTTATGGTGAGTCAGTACAGCAGAATGAAACGTTACCCAGTCCTGCAGCATTTTTATGATTGTTGGTATGTCTGAGACCATCATTGTGGCTATGGTGTCAGTCCATCTCATTGAGAGTTTTCCTTGTTTTTGCTGACCCGCTATCGAGCATCTACCTTATTATTTATATTACTTAGGTTCCAGGAGCCCTGGTGGCACAGTGGTTAATCTCTCAGAAGCTAACCGGGTGGTTGATAATTCAAACCCACCAGAGGCTCCATAGGAGAAAAGATAGGTGATCTACTCTCTCTTAGTTATCTAGTGGTGCTGTAACAGAAATACCACAAGTGGACAGCTTCAACAAAGAGAAATGTATTTCCTCACAGAAAGGTAGGCTACAAGTCCAAAGCCAGGGCGTCAGTTCCAGGGGAAGGCTTTCTCTCTCTGTCAGCTCTGGAGGAAGGTCCTTCTCATCAATTTTCCCCTGGACTAGGAAATTTTCTGCATAGGAATCCCAGGTCCAAAGGATGTGCTCTGCTCCCGACACTGCTTTCTTGGTGGTATGTGGTCTTTCTATCTCTCTGCTTGCTTATCTCTTTTATATCCCAAAGAAATTGGTTCAAGACACAATCGAATTTTGTAGATTGAGTCCTGCCTCATTAACATAACTGCCACCTATCCCCCCCTCATTAACATCACAGAGGCATAATTTGCAACAAATAGGAAAATCACATCAGATGACAAAATGGTGAACAATCACACAATACTGGGAAGCATAGCCTAGCCAAATTGATACACATATTTTGGCGGGACACAATTCAATCCATGACATACTCCCTTAAGGATTACAGCCTAGGAAACCCTATGGGGCAGTTCTACTCTCTCCTATAGCCTCACTATGAGTCAGAATCAACTCGAAGGCATACTTGATTTGTCAATGAATAAGAGTCGAATTAAAGTCCCTAATATTACTGTCCCTGTTATGTGTCTGTTTTTACCTCCTTGTACTTCTTGTAATTTTTACCTTAATCAGTGCTGATGCTGTTATTTAGTGCATCATTGGGAATTTCACTCTTTGCCCACCTTTTGCTTCTCAGCTTATTGAATCTCTCAGTTCTAGATTTGTGTCTTGTAAACAACATATATTGGTTTCCATCTGTGACCCAATCTGAATTTATTTTTCTCTGAATAGGTGAGTGTATTATTTCCCTATTGTCGCTATAGCAAACTACCACAAACTTAGTGACATAAAACTGCACACATTTATTATTTTACTGTTCTGGAGGTCAGAAGAACAGAATGGATTTCACTGGGTTAAATTCAAGGTGTCAGCAGGACTACGTTCCTTCCTTGCCTTTTTCATCTTCTAGAGACTGCCTGCATTCCTTGGTTCGTGGCCTGCTCCTTCCAGCTTCAAAGCCAGCAATGGTGGGTTGAGTCCTCTTCTTCTGTGGTCAGATTGCTCTCTGCCTCTTTAAAGAACTCTTGTGATTACATTGGACCCTTCTGAATAATCCAAGATAGCCTCCTTATTTTAAGGCCAGCTGATTAGCCACCTTAATTCCATCTGCAAACTTAATTACTCCTTGCCATGCAACATAATATATTCATAGGTTTCAGGGATTAGGACAGAATATCTTTTTTTTGGGGGGAGGGGCTTATTCTGCCTACCACAGTAGGTTTAGCCCTTTTATATTTAATAGTATGACCAATATGGTGGTCTGGTTTCTGATATATTAATTACTATGTTCACTTTACTTAGTGATCAATTTTCTTTGTTTTGTTTCCTGTGGGTAGTTCATTTGATATTTAGAGAGTTTCGTATTTTGTTCTAGCAATTAGCTTTAATTGTAATTTAAAAATAAAAATTTGTAATTTAAACTTTAAATTATAATTTTAATATGAAACTCTTAGTCTTCTATTTTTTGACTTACATATTAGTTCCCTGTCATGAAAGTTTAGTTAATATTATCTTTTTTAGTGTCTATATTTGCACTCTTAATATGCTGATAAATTGATTTATTGTCCTATATTCCTCAAACTGGAGCAACATATTATTCCCACCTCACTGATGATGGAGTTGGCCATTGAGTTGCTTTGGCAATGGAATGTTTGCAGATAGTGATATAAGAAGCCTGAAATTTGCTTTATGGATTGGCTTGGCCTCTTATGCTCTTGTGATGTGCTATGAGAAGATCTCCCTCAGGGTAGCTGCTACCCCCTCAGTCTGTGTCCAGAACCAACACACTTGGATATCTGACCCCAGCCAACAGCTTGAAGCCAAACCCATAGTCCATAGCCTGAGCAGGGCAACCCAGCAAGCTCACTTTGGATCAATCCAAACCTCAGTCAAACTGATGACAGGTAAGCATGAGGATAAATACTTTTGTTGTTGTTATTGCCATTGTTATTACAAGCTACTGGGTTTTTGAAGTTATTTCATAGCAAAAGCTGGCTATTACATGTGCTTGCATTTCTACTACATATTTTATTTAACTTTAAATGATATCTTTTTACTACCAGCCACTAAATGAAACAATCAACTTACTTTGTCTTCCTTCTACTTTCTTTTCCTTTTCCTCTCTCAGTTTTTCTAAGTTTTATGATTTCTATAATGTTTTGCAATATATCTTTACATTCCGTTCTGTCACTTTAATACTCATATTAACATTAGTCTTAATTGTACTGTCAAATACGTACAATGTTCACTGCCAGTACTTGTATAGGCTTTCTCAAAAAATATCTTGGTCGATGGAAGTTTTTCCTTTCTAGTTTCCTCAGGTAGGGCTCATGGGAACACATTCTCTGAGTTCTTCTGTTTTGAAAATTGTATTTCTGTAGCCTGTAAACTTAAAGAACTCTCTGGCTGGGTATAAAATCATTGATTCATGCTCTCTTTCTTTAAATATTGTGTAGGTGTTTCTCTATTGTCTTCTAAAATTGAATGTTGTTCTGGAGAAATCTGAAGCCAGCCAAGAGAGTAGAGAAATAAAATCCTGTATAAGGAGGAAAAAATCAGGAATTATTATATTTAAAGTCCATTAACTTTAGGAGGATATGTCTCAGTGTTGACCATTTGGGGTCAAATTTCTCGGGCACACAACATGTCGTTCAAGTGTTATTTTATTTTAAGAAATTTCTTTTAATTTTTTTGGTTTTCTGTTTTGAGGAGTCCGATTATGTATATATGCAGTGTGATGGATCACTTTTGTGTGGCCTTTCTAGCCGTGATCTTGTAACTCCCACCCAAGTGACTGCACAGGACTGTGCAGATATGGTAACTGTGGCCCACCAAAGGGATTGGTCAGTTTTGCCATCCTGTTGGGCTTGAGGTGAGCCATCCCAGAGACAGGAAAGAGAAGAGCCCACCACCGTCAAGGAAGAACATCCAGGAGGCAGCATATCCTTTGGACCCAGGATCCCTGTGCTGAGAAGCTCCTAGAACCAGAAAACAGAGAGAGAGAGAGAGCTCAAGAAGCAATGGCAGAGAAGCAGCTGCAGAGTACTGGCAGCAGAGATGGCCTGGCAGGCTTCCTAGCTCATAGAGAGAAAGCTGAGTGATTTTGGGCAGAGGTCGAGGGCCAGGGGAGGTGTGCCTGCAAGCATGACTGGGAAAGAGGCTATTCTGAGTGCTCCTGAGCCTGAATTGTAACTGTTACTTCTCTAACAAACCCCATATTCGTGAGTATTGTCTGTGAGTTTTGTGTGGCCATTGCAAAGAATTGTTGAATCCAGCAGAGAAGTAGCGAGTGTTGTGGGAGAGACGGTTGGTGTCAGAGTTGTAAAGATGGTGGACAGAGGGGGTATGTTTGACCTCCGCCTCATAGGAATCAGCCTTGGGCTGTTGATCTTGATTCTCCTTCCACCTCGTGAAGTTAGAGGAGGTCGGACATTGCCCCCATGCCGATTTTACAATACATTTGATCTCTTTACCCATCTTCTACATCTACCACCGTCTTTCTAATCCTCCTTAACTTTCTTCATCTCCAGCTCATTTTGTTTCACTTTCTCATTTCTTTTCTGTGTCCTGTATTGTGTTTTCTATAGTGTTTATTAGTCCTTGTGCTTTTTCAAATTTTGTTTTCATTTCTATGGTGGTTTTATTTATTTCTTCTACTTATTTTCTGAGTTTTGCCAGATCACATTTTATCTTCTACTGCTTTGCAATCTCTTCCCTGAGTTATTTCATGTTGGTTATTCTTAGAGGTTATTGCTTCATCAGAGTCCCTGAGTGGTACAAACAGTTAATGCAGTCAACTGCTAACTGAAAGCGTGTAGGGGCTGGAGAGGCAAGATGAGGCCAACTCAGGAAAGTCTGCTCATTGTACAAAGTAGCCAGGACTTTATCATGGGGTGATGGGGATCCAGGAAAAGGTTTTCAGCGGGGGAGTGGCATGATCAGACAGAAGTCTGCACACTGTGGATGTGACTGTAGCATGAACTGAACAGAATGAGCCTGGAGTCAAGCAGACCCATGAGGAAGATGGTACAATACTCCAGGTGTCTTAGTTGCCTAGTGCTGCTGTAACAGAAATAGCACAAGTGGTTGGCTTTAAAGAACAAAAATTTATTTTCTTACAGTTTAGGAAGCTAAAAGTCAATCAAGGGCACTGGCTCTAGGAGAAAGTTTTCTATTTCTGTTGGCTCTGGGGGAAGATCCTTTGTCTCTTTCAGCTTCGGTAGCCCTGGTATTCCTTGGTTCCTTGGCAATCCTTACATGGCATCTATTTTTCCCTGTGTGTGCTCTCTACTGCATCTAATCTGCTCTTTTGATATCTCAGAAGTGATTAGGTTTAGGACACACCCCAACACTGGTATGGCCTCATTAACATAACAAAGAAAACCTTAGTTCCAAACAGGATTACATCCACAAGTATAGGGGTTAGGATTTCAACACATATTTTGGGGGAATACAATTCAATCCACAACAACAAGATGTAATGAGAGCACGGTCTGTGAAGAGACCCTTAACTGACTTTCCTTTGAGTGGAAGAAGGAACATAAAATATTTCTTCCACATTCCCCTGCAAGCCCACATTCCACACAGGAGATGTAGCCCAGCTAGACCTGCAGCCGTTGACAGCACATCCTACGTTAGCAAAGTGCCCCGTGACACAGGAGTATGTCCCTCTAACTGAGAAGACGGTACTCTTTCCAGGTGACCTGTGAACTGCCCCGCAAGTCCTTACAATAATTGGATAGTAGAGAATCAGACCAGAGTCAGCCGAGAGCGGGTATGACTTCCAGGGGGAGAAACTGTTTCATGGTGTTTTCAGCTGTTGTGAAGACTAAATTCATTCTGTGACTCATCTAGTTCTCATTGTGGAAATTTTTCATTAACCATGCTAACACGCACACACACACGCACATGAACACATACACGCATGCACACACACACACTAACATAAACACACACATTCAAGAGGAAATGAAAATAATATTCAACTGAGAAATGAACCAACGGTCTGAGCCATTTCTTTCTTTCCATTCCCTATCTTGCGGCATCACTTCTGAGCTAGGGATCATAAACAAATTATAATCGCTAACAGTCAATCAAGCACTTGCTGTGTACCAGGCACTGCGCCAAATATTTTATGCAGGTTAATCTCATTATGGAATCCCTGGTGGCGGGGGTGCAGACTGTTAAGCACTCAACTGCTAGCAGAAAGGTTGGCAGTTCACATCCATGCGGAGGCACCTCAGAAGACAGGCCTGGTGATCTACTTCCAAAAAGTCACAGCATTGAAATCCCTATGGAGCAGTTCTACTCTGCACACATGGGGCCACCATGAGTAGGAATCAACTTGACTGCAACTAACAACAATCTCATTGAATCCTTTATAAAAAAAAATCCTATTACATGGGTATCGTTGTTGTTAGGTGCCGTAGGGTCAGTTCCAACTCATAGCGACCCTGTGTATAACAGAACAAAAACATTACCTGGTCCTGTGCCATCCTCACAATTGTTGCTTTGTTTGGGCCCATTGCAGCCATTGTGTCAATCCATCTCGTTGATTGTCTTCCTCATTTTTGCTGACCCTCCACCTTACCAAGCATGATCACCCTCTCCAATGACTGGTCTCTCCTGATAACATGCCCAAAATATGTGAGACGAAGTCTTGCCATCCTGGCTTCTAAGGAGCATTCTGGTTGTGCTTCTTCCAAGACAGATTTGTTCGTTCTTCTGGCAGTCCATGGTATATTCAATATTCTTCGCCCACACCATAATTCAAAGGCATCAATTCTTCTTCGGTCTTTCTTAGGCATTGTCCAGTTCACATGCACATGAGAAAATTGAAAACACCATGGCTTGGGTCAGGTGCATCTTAGTCCTTAAAGTGACATCTTTGCTTTTCAATACTTTAAAGAGGTCTTTTGCAGCAGATTTGCCCAATGCAATGCATCATTTGATTTCTTGACTGCTGCTTCCATGGGTGTTGATTGTGGATCCAAGTAAAATGAAACTCTTGACAACTTAATACTTTTCTCCATTTATCATGGTGTTGATTTTTGGTTCAGTTGTGAGGATTTCTGTTTTCTTTATGTTGAGGGGTAATCCATAGTGAAGGCTGTAGTCTTTGATCTTCCTCAGTAAAGGGCTTCAAGTCCTCTTTACTTTCAGCAAGCAAGGTTGTGTCATCTGCATATTGCAGGTTGTTAATGAATCTTCCTCCAATCCTGATGCCCCATTCTTCTTCATTATAGTCCAGCTTCTCAGATTATTTGCTCAGTATACAGATTGAATGAGTATGGTGAAAGGATACAGCCTTCAATCACACCACTCCCGATTTTAAGCCACACAGTATCCCCGACTGCCTCTTGGTCTGTGCACAGGTTCCACATGAGCACAATTAAGTGTTCCGGAATTCCTATTCTTTGCAATGTTACTATCTCAGTTTTGCAAATGAAGACCCCCAAGGTTCGAAGAGGTGAAATTACTTGCACCAAAATGACACATCAAGGAAGTGCCTGAGCTGAGACTCAAAACAGGTTTGCCTGACCCTGGACCCCCATGCCTTCCAAAAATGAGCACTAGTCCTTAAATATAACCCAGCTCTTCAGATGTACCATAATATAATGTTATCTTGTTTGATCATCAGAGCAACTCTCCACAAAGCCATTGCAATTTTTCAAGTGAAGAGGCTGAGGCTTGGAGAGAGGTAATGACTAACTTAGGGTCACACAGCAAGTAATGGAAGCATGATTTGAATCTAGCAATACAAGATGATGTTCCTAATCATAGAGATACACTGCCTGCTCCATTCATGGGATCTCTGCTCCTATATGGACTGATATAACATTTTCCATCTCTGACTCTGAATGGCTAAATGAACTTCTCTGATAATATATCAACCTAAATTATAGTAAAAAAGAATCTAGAGTTGACCATCCCCCTCCACGTGTCTCATCCACCCTCACAGCAAATAATAATAAAGTGTGAACATAGCCCTTGGCACTCTTTAAAAAAGCAATTTTCTTATTACTTTAGTCTAAAGTGCATGTACACCAAAATTGCAAAATAGTTCACAGAACTGTCTTAAAATGCATTTGGGAGTAGATATGTTTCTTGTTTCTTAACAAGGTCTGGGCAGAGATAAGGAACATTGATTATATCTTAAGAGTCTTGAAATCATACCTTTCCTTTTTTAAGAATCAGGCTTAAATCATAAAAAGAAAAGTGATATCCAACGGTCTTTTCATGGCTGGTCAAGATCAAATTCTCCAGCTGTTTCCCAGGCTCCTGTCAGCTCCGGCCATCGTTGCCATCTCAGAGCAACTAAGGAACCAGGAGAAAAGGAATTACCCTTTATTGAAGACCCACCATATGTCAGGGGTTGTGCTAAGCAGTTTATACATTTGAAAGATACAAAGCATATAGGTTAAGTGCACACTGGGTTTGAAACCCAGATCTGCCTTACAAGTTCAAGTCCCTTAAACTCTCTGTGCCTCAGTTTCCTCTTCTGTAAAATGAGGACTACAGTAGTACCTGTCTCATTGGATTGTTGCAAATTGATTCATGTACAGAATTAAAAACAGTTTCTGGCAAACAGAGATTTCTCTGTAAGTATTAGCCATTATTATTAACAATAACAAAGAAAAAAAAAACCTAACTCATTGCCATCAAATCAATTCCAACTCATGGCAAACTTTATTATTACTACCCTCTTATTTAATCCCCATATTCACCCGTGAGATGGGGTTTTTCATCCTTTTCTTGGAGTTGAGGAAACTGAAGTGCAGAAATGTAAAGTGACTATATCTGGGAAAGTGGCTGGAAGGATAGAATTTAACCCACGTCTGCCCGACAGCCTGTGGTCTCTCCACTGCACTCTCCTACCTCCAGCTGATGGGCCATGTGCCCACATTTTCCTTCAAGATCCATAATCCTTTTGAAGAATGCCCCATAACTAGAAACTCAGATGTCCTATCACCATAGGACCGTATTGATAGGCTTCTGACAACTAGAGATATACGATAGCTTGATCATGTCCAATTCTGCCTCTGGCACCAAGTCTCAGACATGATAGTGACCCTGAGTTCCATCTATCAATCCATCTACCCACTCATCTATCCATCTACCCTCCCACCCATCCATTAAGCCATCTATTCACCCACCCATCCACCCACTCACCCATCCATCTATCCACCCATTCACCCAACCATCCATCCACCCACCCATCCATCCATCAGCAAATATTTACAGAGATCATACTCTTTGCTTCTTCCCAGTAAAACTGCCAAAATCTTTAAAAATACGACCAAGTTGAATTGCTGACTGAATTCTGTGCTGGGTGCTAGAGGCACAGAAAAGGAATTATCTGACAGGTCTTAACACAAATGTCCATTCTTTATCTTTGGCATTCTTTTAGCCAGAACACATTTACCATTCACTTTCTATGCCCACCCACCCGCAACAGTAAAAGGATTACTCATGAGACACTTCTTGATCAACACTGAAGGCAAATCGATTAGTGATTTGTAGAGCTGACACGTCCAGCTGCACTAGCTTGAGATATATATTTCTCTTAATATTCAAGTGAAACAACTCCAACCTCTCATCCTACCTATCAGGAGAATGTCTTTCTTCCCTCCAAGGACCCTCCTTTCTAGGTTAACCCCGAGTATTTCCAGGGTGTTGATTCAGTGTAAGGAGGTAGGACTGGTAGTTAACCTTTACAAAAGGTCAGAAAACCAAAAATCTCTGCTTGACTCAATTGTTGGCCTAGGTGACTTATTTTGTCTAGCTTTTGTTTTGTGGCCAATGGGGCCACACTACTGTATCGCTGATGTCAAGGTCATCTGTACCTGACAGATGTGTCCCCATTGCTTATCCTGTACTATTTTCTCTAGGTAGAAAATGAGAAAGAAAAGGGGATAGGGGACAAACAATCCCCTCTTCACAGTGTCTCACTCAGCCATGGTTGCTGTACCCAGCCTCCTTTAGTGAAGCACTTTGGGGGCTCAATTCTCAACAAATCTTGGGGAGCTTGTACAAAAATTTAAGTAGCTGAGATCATTGAGCCCAATGGTGCCTTAGAAGGTCAAGGGGCTCATCTCACCCCTAGAATCTCTTCTGGGTCTACACACACACAGCTCTGCCTGGTCTAGAGGAAGTCCCTCCCTCCTCCAGTCCCAAGGCACACTGACTTACTGCCCCATGATTATTCAAAGCTGGAATGCCCCGTCTCTTGCCACATGCCTTCCTACAGACTGACAATGGTACACTTCCCTCAGTCTGGGCTACCCAGTCACTATCCTATATTTCTTTCCAAATTCCCCACCGGTTTATTTTCTGGGATTCTCCTCTTCTTCTGTGGGAAGCAGCATTTATGGAGTCAGTGGTGGGATGGGACGGGGGGAGATGTGGAGAATCCATGGGTTGTGGGTACATCTCATAGGCTTGTTCTGGGCATTAAATTAGAAAATGGATGCAAAAGTGCCCGGTACAGTGCCTGACACACAGAAGCATCAATAAACTTCAGCTTTCTTCTCCCTTCCTCAAACTACTTAATTTCCTTTGAAACTAAAACTTCTTTTCTAATTGCTCTTGACTTCGAATGTGACATTCTTTAGCCCATACCCCATTACTAATCCATTCCTGACTAGTTCCTCCTACATCCCTTTTGTTAATGTTAAAGATGACTTTTCTTTCCACCTGTATAAGTCTTGCTGCCTCCCACACTGATTAATTCAGCTAGATTGAAAAAGAGGACTAGCTCTTCCTCCATAAAACCCCAATTAATCAATCATCTTGGAACCTGAGCAACTGGATGTAAGGGTATTCAGTGGAAAGAGCAGCAATGTTGCTGTCAGTCCCAGGACATGGCACTTAATACCAGCAAGACCTCGGGCAAGTGATTTTACCTTTGTAAACCTCAGTTTGCTCATCTGTATTAGTACCCTTACTCATTAGGTTGGCAAGAAGATTGCAAATAACCCAAAAGGAGTCTCTAGGGCAAAGCCTGAGGTATAGGTGTATAGTAACATGAAATTACTACACCTATACAGACACACCTGGTTCTGAGTCTGTTTCTGTCACTTAGCCTATTTTTATGTATAGACTGTACAGAATACCCCCTCAAACAAAATCAGAATATATATCCTTCTCAAGCTCATATGGAACATTCACCAAAATACACCACATTCTGAGCCATAGAACACACCCTAACAAATGTAAAGAGTAGAAATCACACAAAGTATGTTCACAGATCACAGTGAAATTAAGCTAGAAATCAATAACAGAGAGATAATTTCAAATATTTATCAATGGAACAACAAATTTCTAAATAATACATGACTCAAAGAAGAAGTCTCAAAATTAAAAAAAAATACATTGAACTAAATGAAGATGAAAATATATATATTAAAATTTGTGGGATAAAGTGAAAGCAGTGCTTCAAGGAAAATTTATAACGTTAGATGCATACAGTAGAAGAGAGGGAATGATCTACAATCAATATTCTAAGCTTCCTCCTCAGGAAATTAGAAAAAGAAGAGCAACTTAAGCCTAAAACAAGCAAAAGAAAATAAATAAATTTAGAAGTTAGAGCAGAAATCAATAAAATTGAAAACAGAAAAACGTTTTTAAAAATTAACAAAACCAGTGCTCACATCGGCAGCACATACACTAAAATTGGAATGATACAAAGAAGATTAGTATGGTCCCTGCACAAGGATGAGACACAAATTAATGAATATTTTTTAGGATGCAAGATCGCACTAGCCAGATATTGACCTAGGAAATGAACTCTCAAAGATTTACAACAGGGAACCAGAAAAGTTAATCTGTAAATGATGGAATAAATGGTATAGGTGTAGAACTTTCTAACGGAGAGGAAGACAAGGCAATACCAAGTAATAATAGACTGGTTCAAACTTAGGAAGATAAGAGTAAGTTTCAAGGTAACCACAAAGAAAGTTAACAAACCTCCTCATCAAAATAAAGAAGAAAAACAAAATATCAGTAAAAATAAAGTCTACAAAAACAAAAGAAATGGAAAAAAAATCCACAAACAAAAGGAATTCAGCACAGGAGAGAAACAGGAACAAAGAAATCATCAGCACCACAAAAAAAAGCACTACAAGTGTAGAGCCAAGAGGGCGGAGTAGTCAGACGCTTCCAGTGGTCTCTCTTACAACAAAGACTCGAAAAAACAATTGAATCTATTATATATGACAATCTAAGATCCCTGAACAGTTAAGAAATCAGACTGAGTGGCAGAGGGAGGGAGAGATGGTTCGGAAGCAGCAAGGAGTTGCCAGACCTGACCGGTGAGAGCCTGAGCCCTTCAGGCCAGATCAGCTCCTGGTGCACGGTGAGGCAGGCAAGCAGCAGCACTCAGGAGGCTTTTTCCACACCAGGAGAGACCCAGTGGCAGAGAGTCTACTGGGCCATCCAGAACTAGGGAGAAGAAGCCCTCAATCAGCAAAAGATAAGTACTTGCATCTAGCCTACCATGTGGATCAAAAACACCCCATTTTGGGAAAAACCTTTCTCCCATTTACTTCTCCACTCCCTGCTCTACACTGGGTATGGGACGGCTTCAGCAACTGCCAAGTCCTCTGGGCCAGATGTAGGACCTGCCACATGCCCTGAGCCATTCTCCAGCCTTGGAGAGAGAACAAATTAACAAACAGGTGAAAAAATAATCTGCCGGCTCCCTTAAACCAGGAACTCAGGGTAGGCGCAGCTCCTTTGCCTACACACAGACATAAAGGGTCCATGGACTTTGAGTTCATTTCCCCCTGCAGAGACTTGTGTGGGCCCATTTCAACAGCATAGACCCTCATTACCACAGTACAACAGAATATATACCTGAAGTCTAACTTCAACTGTTTCAGCTGTGAAGTGGCAGGTTTGTGACATCTGACACTGCTCTGCCTATTAAGCAGGGTTTTCACCTACACACATTAGGAGACTGAGGACTGGTGGCTCCATGCACGCCACCTAGCCACCTATGACAGAGGCCCAAGAATAAGTGGTGCCCCCCAGTCCTTACAGCCAACAGCACTGAGAGCTCATAGTCTGGCTGTAAAACCCACACACCTAAGCACTCTAGGGAACAGGGACACGCTATCCTCCCAGACACCAGGGGGTGGCCGTCAGCCCCTGCCTTGCTCAACCTGTGACCCTCTGCTGCAGCTGGTTGCCTGTACCTACACCAATCACCCATGCCTGTCTAGGACTGTAGGTGAGAGCCTGCACCACACACTTGGTGGCCAACTACCTAGACACCTAAGCTGAATCCATACAGGAGGAGTGGGTGGACTTCTGGGCTTACACACTTAGTGGTAGGTCTGGCCACCTGGTGGCAGGTCATTGGAGCTTCAGGGGTGTTGGTGATCAGGCTAGCTCACACAAGCAGGCTATTTGGGCATTTCAAAACAAAACAAGAATCTAAGACACAGAAAGCAAACAAAAAATAAATAAACCTAATAACTTATTGATTACTCGGAGACAACAGTCAATATCAAATCGCATAAAGAGGCAGACCATGATTGCTTCAGCAATCTCCCAAAAGAAAGAATCTAGAAATTTTCTGGAGGAAGAGAATTACTTGGAATTATTGGAGGCAGAATACAAAAGATTAATATACAGAACTCTCCAAGAGATCAGGAAGAAAATGATGCAAAACACAAACAAGTAATAGAGGAACTTAAGAAAATTAGAGAAGAGCATAATGACAAATTTAACAGGCTGCAAGAATCCATACAGAGACAGGAATCAGAAATCCAGAAGATTAACAATAAAATTTCAGAATTAGACAACTCAATAGAAAGTCATAAGAGCAAAATTGAGGCCATGGAAATCAGAATTAGTGAGATTGAAGATAAAGCACTTGACACCTACTTATTTGAGGAAAAATCAGATAAACGGATTTAAAAAAAGGAAGAAACCCTAAGAATTATGTGGGATTCTATCAAGAGGAATAACCTATGAGTTTTTGGAGTGTCAGAACAGAGGGGGATAACAGAAAATACAGAGAGAACTGTTGAAGATTTGTTGGCAGAAAATTTCTCTGGTATCATGAAAGATGAGAAGATATTTATCCAAGATGCTCATCAAACCCCACATAAGGTAGATCCCAAAAGAAAGTCACCAAGACATATTATAATCAAACTTGCCAAA
>NW_004443947.1:3500528-3502984 GCF_000243295.1 Trichechus manatus latirostris | reverse complement strand
GAGAATGAAAACACATCCTACCAGAACCTTTGGGACACAGCAAAAACAGTGCTCCGAGGTCAGTTTACAGCAATAAATGCACACATCCAAAAAGAAGAAGGGGCCAAAATGAAAACATTAAGCCTACAACTCGAACAAATAGAAAGAGAGCAGCAAAAGAAGACCTAGGGCGCCAGAAGAAAGGAAATAATAAGAATTGGAGCAGAATTAAATGAAATAGAGACTAGAAAAACAATTGAAAGAGTTAACAAGATCAAAAGCTGGTTCTTTGAAAAGATCAAAAAAAGCAATAAACCATTGGCCATGCTGACAAAAGAAAAACAGGAGAGGAAGCAAATAACCTGTATAAAAAATGAGATGGGTGATATCATAACAGACCCAAATGAAATTAAAAGAATCATAACAGAATACTATGAAAAACTGCAATGTAACATATTTGAAAACCTAGAGGGAATGGACAAATTTCTAGAAACTCACTACCTACCTAAACTAACACAAACAGAGGTAGAATAACTAAATAAACCTGTAACAAAAGAAGAGATTGAAAACGTAATTTAAAAACTCCCAACAAAAAAAAGCCCTGGCCCAGACAATTTCACTGGAGACCAAACTTTCAGAGAAGAATTAACACCACTACTACTAAAGCTATGTCAGAGCATAGAAAATGATGGAAATACTCTCAAGCTCATTCTATGAAGCCAGCATAACCCTGATATCAAAACCAGGTACAGACACTACAAAAAAAGAAAATTACAGAACAATATCCCTCATAAACATTGCCTCAAAAATCCTCAACAAAATTCTAGCCAATAGAATTCAGCAATGTATCAAAAAAATAATTCACCATGATCTAGTGGGATTTATACCAGGTATGCAGGGATGGTTCAACATTAGAAAACAATCAATATAATCCATCACATTAATAAAGCAAAAGACAAGAACCACATGATCTTATCAATCGATGTAGAAAAGGCATTTAACAAAGTCTAACACCCATTCATGATAAAAACTCTCAACAAAATAGGAATAGAATGGAAATTCCTCAACATAATTAAGGGCACTTATACAAAGCCAACAGCCAACATGACCTTAAATGGAGAGACTTTGAAAGCGTTCCCCTTGAGAACGGGAACCAGACAAGGATACCCTTTATCACCACTCTTATTCAACATTGTGCTGGAAGTCCTAGCCAGAGCAATTAGTCTAGAAAAAGAAATAAAGGCATCCAAATTGGTAGGGAAGAAGTCAAAGTATCTCTATTTGCAGATGATATGATCTTATACACAGAAAACCCACAAAGAATCCACAAGAAAACTACTGAAACTGATAGAAGATTTCAGCAAAGTATCAGGATACTAGATAAACATACAGAAATCAGTTGGATTCCTTTACACCAACAAAGAGAACTTCAAAGAGGAAATCACCAAATCAATACCATCTACAATAGCCCCCAAGAAGATAAAATACTTAGGAATCAATCTAACCAGAGACATAAAAGACCTATACAAAGAAAACTACAAGACACTACTGCAAGAAACCAAAAGAGACCTGCATAAGTGGAAGAACATACCTTGCTCATGGATAGGAAGACTCAACATTGTGAAATGTCAATTCTACCCAACGTGATCTACAGATACAATGCAATCCCAATCCAAATTCCAACGGCATTTTTTAATGAGATGGAGAAGCAAATCACCAACTTCATATGGAAAAGGAAGAGGCCCTGCATAAGCAAAGCATTACTCAAGAGGAAGAACAAAGTGGGAGGCCTCACACTACCTTATTTTAGAACCTATTTTACCACCACAGTGGTCAAAACAGCCTGGTACAGGTACAACAACAGAATCATAGACCAATGGAACAGAATTGAGAAGCCAGACATAAATTCATCCACCTATGAGCAGCTGATATTTGACAAAGGCCCGAAGTCCACTCACTGGGGAAAAGACAGTCTTTTTAGCAAATGGTGCTGGTGTAACTGGATATCCATCTGCATAAAACTGAAACAAGACCCATACTTCACACCATGCACAAAAACTAACTCAAAATGGATGAAAGACCTAAATATAAAATCAAAAACGATAAAGATCATGGAAGAAAAAATAGGGAGCCCTAATACATGGCATAAATAGAATACGAAACATGAGTAACAATGCACAAACACCAGACGAGAAACTAAATAATTGGAAGCTCCTAAAAATCAAACACTTATGTTCATCAAAAGACTTCACCAAAAGAGTCAAAAGACAACCTACAGACTGGTAAAAAATTTTTGGCTACAACAAATCCAATCAGTTTCTAATCACTAAAATCTACAAGATACTGCAAAACCTCAACAACAAAAAGACAAATAAACCAATTAAAAAAATGCACAAAGGATATGAACAAGCACTTCACCAAAGAAGACATTCAGGTGGCTAACAGACACATGAAGAAATGCTCATGATAATTAGCCA
>NW_004443947.1:3495010-3499345 GCF_000243295.1 Trichechus manatus latirostris | reverse complement strand
AGAGCAGTTAGGGTCACATAACAATGTATGTATAAATTTTTGTATGAGAGACTAACTTGAATTGTAAACTTTCACTTAAAGTACAACAATAAAAAAATACTAAAAAAAAAAAGACACAAGCCACAGACTGGAAGGAAATATTTAAAAACTCAGTTTAAATCCAATAAAGGAGTTGTACCCAAAATGTACAAAGAGTGCTTATGACTCAACAACGCTAAAACAACCCAATTATAAAATGGGCAAAAGACATGAACAGATACCTCACCAAAGAAGGTATAAACCAGAAAAACCAAATCCGTTGCCATCGAGTTGATTCTGAATCATAGCGACCCGATAGGACAGAGTAGAACTGCCCCATAGGGTTTCCAAGGAACAAACTGCTGACCTTTTGGTTAGCAGCCGTAGTACTTAACCACTGTGCCACCAGGGTCTCCAAAGAAGATATACAGATCACAAATAACCATATGAAAAGATGCTCAACATCGTTTGTCATTAGGGCATTTCAAATTAAAACAATGAGATACCACTACACACTTATTAGAATAGCTTTTTTTTTTTATTTATGACAATATCAATTGCTAATGAGAATGAGGAGAAACAGGAACTCTCATTCACTGTTGGTGGGAATACAAAATGGTAAAGCCACTTTGGAAGACAGTTTGGCAGATTCTTACAAAGCTAAACAGGGTCTTAGTGCACGATCCAGCAACTGTACTTCTAGGTATTTACTCAACTGATTTGAAAACTTATTTCTACACACACACAAACTGCTTGTGAATGTTTTTAACAGCTTTATTTATAATCATCAAAAACTGGAAGCAACCAAGATATCCTTCAACAGGCGAACGCAAAAACAAACTGTGGTACATCTGTACAATAGAATGCTATTGAGCAATAAAAAGGAATAGCTATCCAGCCACGCAAAGACATAGGTGAATCTTAAATGCATATTGCTAAGAGAAAGAAGCCCTTCTGAAAAGGTTACATATGATATGATTCTATTTATATGACATTCTGGAAACGGCAAAACTATAGAGACAATAAAAAGGTCAGTGATTGCTAGGTGTTTGTGTTGGGGAGGGTTGAATACATGAAGCACAAGGATATTTTTCTGCAGTCAAACTATTCTGTATAGTACTCTAATGCTGGATACGTGACACTAAGCCTTTCTCAAGCCCCACTGAATTGGATAGCACAAAGAGTGAACTTCAATGTACGTAAATTAAAAAAAAAAAATCATTTGGGAGGTCAGGGGACCCCAGAATGGAATGAAAACTATAACAAAAAAATAATCCAACTGGACTACAAATATATGAAACAAGCTCTCTGAAAGAGGTGAAGGACAAAAGGACTGACCAAAGGAACTTTGAAATGAGTGGAGTCTGTAAGACTCAAGGCAAAAGGAACCGCCCATAAACACTGTATATAACACCGCTGATAATGTTGATTCCCATGGGGATATGACTGAACAATTCTGAAACCGCTATACATGTATACCAGAACTGGACAATTAAGTAAACCGATGGTGGATGGTGTGAACCAAATTTCTCTTTGTTGAAATGAGAGGTTACACACAACCTAGGGGCTCCTCTCTTGGATGAGATTTGGAGACACTAGTTAAAATTCATGCTTACACATAGAAATATTTATAAATATGTGTATAAACACTTGTTACTCTACATATATGTTTCCTTGTTCTCTCAGCTGAGAAGGCCTAGAAGCAATGACATTCCAGTAGCAACAAGCACATACAGTGCCCGGGTCTCGGTTTCTAATACCATTCTCCAGCGAAAGAAACCAGGATTCCTTGTAGATGGCTGGTTCTAGGACTAGGACAGGAAATATGCATCATAAGCCTGGAGCATCTTCTAGGGCCAGAAAGTAAGGAAGTGTAAGGAAGAAAGGCAGAAAGCGAGGGAGGGAAGGAAGGAAATGAAAGAAAGAAAGAGAGGAAGGAAGGAAGGAAGGAAGGAAGAAAGAAAAAAAAAAAGCTAATGATAGGGTATGTCAAAGTGACCCAAGAGCCAGCTGAAGGATCTCCCAGCGGCCAAAGCTGGAACAATTAGAGTAATAAAGAAGTAATGTATTATAACTCAAACTAAAAATAAATATCCACAAGTCCATACTGATATAAATAAACAATTGAATAAATAAATAAACATGAGGAGATAGAGAAATGAATGCCAAATAATTTACGTAGATAATTCCCTCCTTCTCAAGTATGGGCTGCACATAATAACTTCCTTCCAAAGAGTACACCACAGAAGGGAGGAAAAAATAAGAGTAACTTCACAGTAGAGAAACCTGACAAACACTACTTCAGCCAGATGATCATGGTAAGAAGTCATGTTAATAACATACACCCTTGATATGATGTAATAAAAATGGCACTTTACCTCTGTGGTCTTCTACCCAAGAACCCATAGCCCCAATCTAATCATGAGAAAAAAAGGCAAATGTCAACTGAGAGACAGTTTTCAAAATACCTGACCAGTACTCAAAGCCGACAAGGTCATTGAAAACAAGGAAAATCTGAGACTCCGTCATAGCCAAGAGGACCACAAGGGGACATGACAACTACGTGGAATGTGGTGTCTTGGATTCCTGTCTTTCTGGAACAGAAAGGGGAATCAGGTAAAAATGAAGGAAATCTGAATAAAATGTGGACTTTAGTTAATAATAATGCTTCAATATTAGTTCATTAATTGTGACAAATGCATTATCCAAATCTAAGATGTTAACAATAGAGAAACTGGGTGTGGGCATATGGGAACTCTGTTCTATCGTCTCAATTTTTCTATAAATCTAAAACTATTCTAAAATTAATATTTTATTTTAAAAATTGAGACGTCAGTACTTATTTCTTGAAAAGCCACAAGCTGTCCTCTCCTCCTTTATGCCATCTCTCAATGCCCACCTCTTTCTCTGTTGGACTTAAAATCTCCACCAAAAGCACCCTATAGTTTAATAACCATTAGCATGAAAAACAAGAACGGTAAAACTGACCACTCACTTCTCACTGCTTGTTACTGTGAAGCTAGAGGGAGTCCAAGGGGAGATGGTATGACAGGTAACCTTAGTCTCTTCAGAACTGTCAGCCATTAATTTTAGCTGATGCTCTGAAAAAGAGGTTCCAGCAGACCCTCTCTTATATAAACTTCTCACTGAAATAATTTAGTGTCTTGGTTTATCAACCTCTGCTTTCATTTGGGAAGTGCTTGGATAGTGCAAACGGTTAACAAGCTTGACTGATAACCTAAAGGTTGAAGCACAGCTCTGCTCTGACACTCCTGGAGTTGCCATGAGTAGGAGTCGACTCAATGGCAACTAGTGGCCTCCAGGGGACTAGTAGCCATTTTCTTTGATCAATATCTGGTCTCGGTGAGCCCCTCTACATTGGACTCACTGTTCTGGTCTCTCACAGGCTACTGAATCTGACACTTCACACTTAACTGTCTTCCTCCTCTTAGAATAAAAGATCAAATAAGGAAGCCCATCTTTTCTTTCAATACTGCCCTAAATGATGTTTATCCTTCAACCTTGAATTTACCACTTGAAGTCTTCAGATCTATCCTCTGGAAACATCTCAAATGAGCCTGTGGGAGAATTTAATATAAAAAATGCACTAAAACAGTTAATATCTATGTCAATGACTAGAAAAATAGAAGCTGAAAACCTCCCAAAAGGTCAAACCTAAGAATAAATGCTGGAGTGTTTTTCAGTTTCAGAATAATCTAAAGTGGTTTGTATCAGTGTTGTAGGCTGCATTTTTAAAAGAGGTTTTAACGCATTTGAGCAATAACAACCTAGCTAGAGAATACGAGGCAATTCAACAGGGAAAACAACAATGGTCACTCTTGGTAGGTCTAACAGCACATGACTCCTTGCTCTCAATGCTTGGAGAAAATTCTTGTTGTGGTTTGTTCAGAGCCAAGGTACCAGAGGTCTCTAGGGCTCTGAGCTCCACAAAAGCATCTGACAATGTTTGAGACCTGAAAGGGGAAAATGTATTGGCTCCAAAATATTACAAAATTTGACTACAAAATTGAAATTAAGAATGTTGAAAACAAGATTTAAAAATATTTTTTGTAGCAATGCAATTATACTTTTATATTTGTTTAATATGTCTGAAATGATGTGCATTGGGACATAAAAAGTAAGAGTATGTAGGGTTTATAAAAGTCTTAAAACAGTCTGGGACTTCCGGCAAGATGGCACTCTAGGCAGAAACACCATGCCGTCCCTCCACAACAAAGATCCGAAAAACTAAGCCAAACAGAGAATCAACAATCCTGAAACCCTAGAACATCAAATGAAGAGATAAAGAACTCAGCC
>NW_004443947.1:3449233-3486369 GCF_000243295.1 Trichechus manatus latirostris | reverse complement strand
CTTCACCTGAAGTACAATAAAATATTTAAAAAAAATTAAAATTAAAATTAAAAAAAAAAAAAACAGTCTGGGCCCCTGAGAAGGGTCACTTTTTGTCGGGTCTGAGGACTTTAGACCCACCCTGAGCTGTGATTGCCACCCTGAGTCACTCACATTGCAGGTCCCTGAAGGATGGCACTGTGAATGCGTTTTGTTATTTCCCAAAAGCTGAACAGAGGAAATATTCTAACCTACAGAAAGGCCACACAAGCCATTATTTTCTAAGTGAGATGCATTTGATCAACAAAAGTATTTCAAAACGAGTCTCTGTACCAAACCAGTTGCCCTTGAGTCGATTCTTACTTATGGTGTCCCCTTGTGTGTCAGAGTAGAACTGTGCTTCATAGGGTTTTCAATGACTGATTTTTCAGAAGCAGATCACCAGGCCTTTCTTCTGAGGTGCTTCTGAGTGTACTCAAATCTCCAACCTTTCGGTTAGCAGGAAAGTGCTTTAACCATTTGCACCGCACAGGGGTCTCTGGAAGCTCCATAAAAAAAGGATCCTTTGTGTGAGGAAGCTTAGACCCCCATATGGTGGTGAGAGACTGTGTCCTAGAGGGGAAAGAAGAGGGGCTTTGGAGCTAGGCAGGCCAGGAGTTTGGGCCCTGTACCCGCCACCTGAGTGTCTACTAGCCAGTCCCCTATCCTTGCCGCGCCTCCTCGGCTCGATCAGACTTGACTATCAAGGCACAGATGTCCACAGATGAGCATAGAAAGTGTTCCATTACCGGTAATTCTTTCAAGGACATGCCCGAGGAGCCCCAGAAACACAACCAGAGCTCCACTTGCCTAACACCCTGTTCAGCATGCTTTTTTTAATTTTCTTTTCTTTTTTTTTTAAATTTCACAGTGATATACATAAACATGGAGCCCCGATGATACAGTGGTTAAGAGCTTGGCTGCTAACCAAAAGGTCAGTAGATCGAATCCACCAGCCGCTCCTTGGAAACCCTATGGGGCAGTTCTACTTTGTCCTATAGGGTCTCTGTGAGTCAGAATCGACTGGATGGCAATGGGTTTGAAACCGGTTTTTGGTGTACAGAAACACAGTAGTCCCTGAGTGGTGCAAACAGTTAAGCATTCGACTACTAGCTGAAAGGTTGGCAGTTTGAACCCACCAAGAGGCTCCTTGAACGAAGGCCTGGGGATCTGCTTCTGCAAGGTCATAGCCTTGAAAACCCTACGGAGCAGTTCTACTCTGCACACATGGAGTCTCCACGAGTCGAAGTCGACTTGACAGTAACCAGTAACAACGACATAGACAAACACAAACGTCTCGTGAAAACCAATAAATATACAAAGGAAGAAGTGCTCTCCCAAAGCTTGTTCTTCTCCCTAAAGATACCACAGTTTTCAGTTAGGTGGGTATTTTTCCAGATCTTTTTCTATATATTTACATAAGAAATTTATGCTTCTTATTTTGTTTAAATAAAAGGGATCACATCCTACTTATTGTTTTGCAACTTGCTTTTTTACTTCATAGTATGTCATGGAAATCTTTCCATAACAGTATATAAGGCTCTACCTCTTGTATTTTTTTTTTTAATTTTTTATTGGTATTTTATTTATATACAGTTAAATGCACAGATCTTAAGGGTATGGTTCAATGAGTTCATTTTTGTTGTTTTTGTTGTTGTTTTAACTGAGGCAAATATATATGTGGCTCAGTGATAGAATTCTCCCCTTCCATGCAGGAGACTCAGCCAATGCACCTCATGCGCAGCCACCACCCATCTGTCTGTGGAGGCTTGTGTGTTGCTCTGATGCTGAACAGGTTTCAGCAGAGCTTCTAGTCCAAGACAGACAAGGAAGAAAGTCCTGGAGACTTACTTCCAAAAAAAATCAGCCCATGAAAATCCTATGGATCACAATAATTTGATATAAAACCCATCGTGGGGATAGTGCAGGACCGAACAGTGTTTTTTGTTCCTTGTGCATGGGGTCACCGCGAGTTAGGGGCAGATACAACAGCAGCTAACAACAACAACAGCAAAAAGTATGTATGTAACAAAACATTTGTCATTTCAACAATTCTTCACATGGACAATTCAGTAACATTAATTGTGTTCATCATTGTGCAACCATCACCACTATTTTTCCATCACCCTTAACAGAAGCTCAGTGTCCCCTAAGCAATAAACTCTCCTTTCCCACTCCTATCTACCCCTGGCAACTACTAACAAGCTTAGGTCTGTATACACTTGCCTATTCTAGGTATTGGGACTTACTTCACTCAGCGTAATGTTTTCAAGGTTCATCCATGTTGTAGCATGTATCAGGACTGCATTCACCTCTTTGTTTTTAACTACCACTTTCTATGGACAAACTACATTTCAGCTATCCATTCCCCTATCACTGGACACATAGGTTGTCTCCGAGGTGGCTTTTACAAACAAGGCTGCAGCCAGCACCCTTTATATGTGTGTCTCTGGAGCAGATCCCTTGAAGTGGATTGCTAGGTCAAACTGTGTGCACATTGTAAAGTTTGGTTGTTACTGCCAAATTCTCCTTCCAATTAATCATGTCAGCGTACACTCCTGTGAACAGGGCAAGAAAGCATCTGATTCCCCTCCTCAACCCAGACGTCCTGCTACTTGATGGAGCCTCATCAAGTGCTATGTTCTAACTTGCATGGCCCCAGAAGCAAGCAAATAAGCTTTCATTTCAATACTGGTGCCGATGGATGTTTTCTAAAAATGGCACTAAATTTTGCTTTTGCCTTTTTAAATAAGCTGGAATCTTCACCTTGTTGCCCCTAGTCCTCTCTCAGACAAATGGACTCTCTTTAATTCTCTCCTCCTGTGCCAGCCAGCAATGTGCTGTCTTATAAGCACCCACCATCAAGCTGGTAAAAAACCCACAGCTGTTTTGGCAGAATTAGCGAGAGCACAGCCCACCCCACACCCACGCCGCACCCCTGCCCCAGTTAAACAGCAAATAGCAGTGTGTGTTAAAGCAGCAGCTTTCAAATGGGGCTGGACATTATCTTAATTACAGTCAACATGTTTATAATGCTAAATACATCTGCCCTGAAAACTCAGCATCTAAACAACAGGCGTGGGGCTAGATAATCTCCGAACACATTTGTGACGTTTGGTTGACATTTCTTCCACAAACCATGTTTTTGAAATATGAATGTCTTAAAAGTCTTCTTGGCTGAAACCTTGAGGTCTGTCCAAAGACAGGTACCTCATGTTGTCATTGCTAACCCAACTCTTTCAAAGGCCATCAACATTAATCTTGTTAATTTTTTAAGATGATGTTTTAAGGTGAAATGGGCACAAGGGGGTTAATTATAAAATTCTGTTTACTTTTTGTGTGTGCTTGAAAACGTCAATAATACAAGTACTTTTTAAATTCACCAAGAGTTGATTTGGAGTCCCCCCTTAAGAAGCTCCTCATTTGGTTAAGACTATTTCCTGGTAAACACAGCAAGTTCATTTTTAAGAGCAGAGCTTTGAACAGGTTTTGTTCAGGTTCAACCCCCTGCTGAGAATTTGCATTTCTAACAAGTTCCCAGGTGTGCTAATGCTGTTGGTTAGGGACCAATTCTGAGAACGACTCACTAGTAGGGCAATGGTTCTCAAAATTTATTATACATAAGAATCACTCGGTATCTTGTTAAAATGTAGATTCTGATTCAGTACATCTGAGGTGGAAATGCAAATTCTCAGTGGGGGTTCAAACCAGAATGAGCCAGTTCAAAGCCCTGGTTAAGAGAACAAGGCTTGGAAGTCAGAGAACCCTAGGTTGAGGTCCATCACGTACCAGCTGTGTGGCCTCAAACACATTACATTCCCTCTCTGAACCTTAATTATTCTTATCTGTGAAACGGAGATGATGGTAAGAGTGCCCACTTCCTAAGACAGGTGTGAGAATGGACTGTGATAGTACATGGACGGTGTTGGCATCACCAGGCACACGGTTTCTGGGACTCAATAAAAGGGAACTATTGGCATTGCCTGGACAAAAACTGTTTCCTTCTCCCTATACTATACATTTAAAACATTCTTCAGTGGTGGTTTATTTGCAGATCTGTCTCCCTCCTCTCTACTATAAGCTCCTCAAGACTGGGATAGGATTTTTTTATTCATTTCTGTATCCCTAGCATCCAGCACACAGCCTGAATCATAGAAAGTGCTCACAAAAGATTATGAATGTGCATTAATACATATGAAATAACCTCTCTACCACCGTGTCAGGCTCCAAGAAAGTGCAGACCTCAGAGACTACATGGGGATTGAACCCAAAGGTTCACAAATCTGTCAAGCACCCTAGAAATAAACTTCACTAAAATTGTGGCTCCAACATTCCATTTTGACTTGCTCATTCATTCAATAAATGTTTAATGAGCAACTTCTCTAAGCCAGGCAGCATGCTGGGTACTTAGGAATGTATACATATATATATAGAGAGAGAGAAGATGAAACAGCCTTTTTTCCCAACATGCTCACAATCTAGGGAGAAAGATAAGGAAGTAAGAAGATTATTTCATGATGGTGTGAGAAGCCCTTGGCAAGAAATAAAGGGGGCAGAGGTAGGGAGAAAGTACCAGCGAAGTCTTTTTTGACGATTATACCTGACTGAATCTTAAAGGATGCACCAAAAAATTGTTTAAAAAAATAAAAAAATACTCATGGTGACACCTTGTGTTACAAAGTAGAACTGCCCCATAGGGTTTTCTTGGCTATAATCTTTAAGAAAGCAGATTGCTAGGCCATTCTTCGACTGTGCAGCTGGGTGGGTTTGTACCACCAACCTTCAGGCTAATAGTCAAGTGTAAACCATTCGCACCACACAGGGGCCTTAAAGGATACCTGTTTTTGTTGTTATGTGCCATCAAGCCTATTCCAACTCATAGCGACCCTTATAGGACAGAGTAGAACTGCCACATAGGGTTTCCAATGCTGTAATTTGTATGGAAGCAGACTGCCACATCCTTCTTCCGAGGAGCAGCTGTTGGGTTCAAACCGCCGATCTTTCGGTTAGCAGCCAAGCACTTAACCACTGCTCCACTAGGGCTCCTTTTTAAAGAATGCATAGGAGTGGCCAAATATAGGCAACAGGGAAGGGTGTCTCAGGCAGAGGGAACAGCATGTTCAAAGGCATAAAGACAAGAAAGGACTTTGTACATTCCACAAGCTACATGAAGTTCCAAATGTCTGTACAGATGGGTGCCAGCAGGGTAATAGCCATAGACGAGGCCTCAGAGGCCATCAGGGGCTAGATCATGAAGAGTTTTGAATGAGCTTGATTATTTTTCCTGGAAGTAATTGGGAGCCATTGAAGAATATTAAGCGTGGGGATGAAACAGTCATATTTGCATTTGATAAATGTCACTCTGTTCACTTTCTAATAGCAAAGAGAATGAGGAGTGGGAAACCTATCAGGAGAAAGCTATCAGAGTCATATTTTTTCCCGTAATGGAGCTCATAGTATTTTCAAGCCAGAAAATATCTTAGAAATCCTTCCATCCAAACTCCTTATTGTACAGATGAAAACGCTTATTATTTTCAAGGGATGTAAAGTAGCTTATCCAAGCTATTTATCCCTTTAAAAAAAAAAAAGTTTAAATGAAACAAGACACTTTAGCCTACAATTCAGTCTTTCTAGGTCCCACTAAATGCCTAGGGGCAGTGCTGGTTCACTGGTAGAATTCTCACCTTCCACACAAGAGACCCAGGTTCAATTTCCAGCCAGTACACCTCATGCACAGCCAACACCCATCTGTCAGTGGAAGCTTGTGTGTTGCAATGATGCTGAACAGGTTTCAGCAGAACTTCCAGACTTAGAGGGACTAGGAAGAAAGGATCGGCAATCTGCAGACAGTCCCTGGGTTATGAACATCCAATTTACATACAACCAAACCAACCCCCATAAAACCTATTATATTACAACTTCAAGGTACAGACAATGGTTCATAATAACAAACAGGCACTACTTTTCGACATGCATCAAAACATTATTATTATTACTGTATTGTTACATTAAAGATGTTTTAGTGTATCTGGGAGTGTTTCTTTAACATTTTTATGCATAAAAGTGTACACTGTATACTATATACTAAGACAAGTATTTGACTAATTGACGTTAGATACGAACCATACCTAACCGTTCCAACTTAAGTGCAAATTCGACTTAAAGACAGACTGAGGAATGGAACTCATTCGTAAGCCGGGGACTGCCTGTACTTCTGAAAATCAGCCAAGGAAAACCCTATGGATCACAACGGTCCGATCTGCAATCAATCATGGGAATGGTGCGGCACTCGGCAGCGTTTCATTTCGTTATGCACGGTGTCTCCATGAGCCAGGGATGACTCAACAGCAGCAAACAACTATAATAGGCCCCACTACCACCTGCCCCTTTGCTGGCATTTCTGCCCGTGGAAGCATGAACAGTAGTCTCGTTGCTGTGAACATAGTTAAATGCAGATCCTTTTCAATGGCTGGAAACATGTATCAATTTTCAGAGCCCATAGAGTCCCTATTCTATGAGCATGAGAAAAAATTCTAATTGGTTTTATACATCTTCTCATAGTGATCAGAAAGTTAAACCCTTTTAAATCAGAGATTATTCATGAGCTTCTAATACCATTTAAATTACAACTCTCAAATCTTGAGTGATGTAATGGACTGAAGTCCAAAGGCTTTTTTAACTCTGTACATCACATGAAAATTACTTAACATGACAGAGGCAATGTAGATTGGCCTTCTTAACAAAATGTTTGAGGTGTCCACTGTTCACTCGCCCCCCATCCTCTGTAAAATAAACAGATTGCTTACTGTCATGTTTTCTATCCAGGAAATCTCAGATAAATCCAGAGAGGTGCATCTAATCTATATAATCCTCCAATCTCATAATCCACTGGGTGAGTTCTTTCAAATGACCAGGGTAGCCAGATCACACAGAGCAGGTCCTAGATGAAACAGCTCAGAGCCAGCTGGCCATCAACTCATTATTCCTGAAACAAATTCTGCAAGGTAAGTAGATTTTACAGACTAAAACATTGCGGACAGATTTGTTCAGCCAGGCTCTAGCGCTAAATTAAGTAAATTTTCTCAACTATGCAGATATAAAAAGCCATCTGCTTCTGGAATACTAGATAATCCCAGCAAAAGGGAATAGTGTCTGGGAGAATCCCAAACTATGTGTATTCTACAAGTCATTTCTATTTGCTTCAAGCAAACACGCAAGCAAGTCAAATGCATAGTAGATCCTTTATCATTAATGCAATATCCATTAAGTGATCAACAGTTTCAAAACAGCGATCCTGTAAAGAATCAGTAAGTCTAACAGCTTGGTGCTCAGTGTTCTTACAGACTTAGCTTCATTGTACCCTCACCAGAACCTGCATGTTTATTTCCATCTCACAAATGGGCAAACAGGCTCAGAGAGGTAAAGACATTTGTTCACTATCACACAGCTTGTAAGTGGTAGCAGCAATGTGAGCCCAAGTCTATCTAACCCAAAGCCTGTTTTCCAGGACCCAAACATGGACTGGCTGCTGGGAAAATCCAGGCGAGATGCCGCCAGTGCAGGCATGGGAGAAAAATCATGACGGAGCCCCTACAGTAGAGAATCTTCAGAAAGTCCCTGAAGTTAGACAACACATCAAATTGGTTTATTGGGTAACCACTTCGTTGAAAAGGGGTGACACAGAAGAGTTCCTGGGTGGTGCAAATAGTTAACACACTCCACTGCTAACAGAAAGGTTGGTAGTTGGAGTCCACCCAGAGGCACCTCAGAAGAAAGCCCCGGTGATCTACTTCTGAAAAACCAGTCACTGAAAGCCTGATGGAGCACAGTTCTACTCTGACACACACGGAGTCGCCATGAGTCAGAATGGACTCGATGGTAACTGGTAGCTGGTCTATTGAAGAAGTTAATGCAGAGGTTTTGCTCCTCCCATTTTGTGGAGCCGGACAAGTGAGGCTCAGAGATTGCGACTTGCTTAGGTCCCAGGAGAAACCAGTGACTTTCCTGAATAATCCCAAAGTCTATGGATTGAAGCCAAGTGCTCAGTTTCCCTTGCTCAAAACATCCTATTGTGTCAGTCACCTCCGAGAGATCCATATCTATTTGATTAGGAAAGTCATCTTGTTAGACGAAAAGGGAATAAGAACACCTCTTTTAAATTGACTCTATCTTACTAAGGTGTTTTACATGTTGGTGGGATTATTAAGATTTAACATTGTAGTTAAAAATGAAATTAATCGTATTATAATTTTGCTTTCCTAGTTGTAAATTAAATTCGCTGAGAGGTCCTTTCAGTAAAATTAACATTTCATAAGATGCCCCTTATCAATCTGGCATGTCAAGAACCCAAACTACTGTTTCATCCACAGCGAAATTAATTGTACAATTATTTAATAGAATTTATAGACAGATCACTTATTTTTCACTCTTTGGCTAATGAAATAAACAGGGAAAGCTGTTGTGCCATGTTTCATTGGTTGTGCAATGACAAGCTGAACATCAGAGCTGGTGTCACTGGAATTCTAATTTAAGAACAAAATTAAACTGCAAAGAATAAAGATATCCAGAAAGTTCTGAAGCAGAAAGAAAAACCATCGTGCATATGGCTGCTAACACGAGATATGTTCATTACATGCGAAAGCCCAGGGAAGGCAAACATGAGGTTTAAAAAGACACCATCTGTTGTGTGATGTTCCAAATTATAAACTCAACCCTTAATTTCTACATCACCTGATGTTTAGCCATGCTCCTTCCTTGGAATGGAAAAAAAGAAAAGGCTTATAGCACATTAACTAAGTAGGTTTAGCAGGACCTATGGATAAGCCCAGCATCCCAGCCTATACATTCTCTCCAGGGAAAATCACTGTCTGATTTTACTTTTAAAATAAACACCCATTGCAGTGGTTGCCGTCAGCTGAGAATTCACAACAACCCCATAGCAAGCCACAATCTTTTCTGTAGTTTTTACATTCTTTAAAATCCCTGGGCTCCTTGGAAGAAAAAGCAGAGCTTTTAGAAAGCCCTCAAATCTGTGTATTGAAAGTAGAGTAATTCCTCAGGTTAAAAAAAAAAAAACACATGTTTTTTAAAATAAAAAAAAATAAAAAAAAAATTTAAGACAGAAGGAAAAGAAGAGTATGTAGCCTGAATCAGAAAACATGTTCTGTTTAAATATTCAAAGGCAACACGCAGCATACATAACAGGAGAAATTTCTATTAAAAAAAAAGTAACATATATTTGAAAATGCCCACATTTTCTTACTTGTAGATCTGAAATACCCTAATTTTAAAAACACATTTAACAAATGCAAAACAGCTCATTCAGGGTCGACTGGAGTTCACAAAATAATTTTATTATATGTATGAAAGCATACAGGCAATAAAATTAAGAAAACATCCACAATACATAAATAACACAGACCTGATGCAGGATATACTTTTCAGTGGGTTTTTTCCTCTGTTACCAATATCATCCAAATGTTAAATAAATTGCGTATCAACAAGAACACTTTGTAAACATTTCAAAGAAACGCTCCCGAAATGCCCCATCTGAGTTAGTATTGGCAATGGAGGCTTATGATACTTTTTACAGCCAAAGGGATGACATAGGAACTGGATGTCAAAGCACAAAGAAAGGGCTAGCATTTGTCAAAAGAAATCCTGATGGCTTTGGGGTGCTTAACACACCCAGAAAGAAAGGGTCCCCTGTTTTTTCCACCAACAGAAGTATCTTACTCAAGGATGATAATGAGACACTATTCATTAGTCAATATACCATTAATGTTTAAAGACTTAAAAAAAAATCAATTCTAAGTTCAAATTAAGCACTACAAAAAGTAGCCCCACTGAGCAGTGTGGTTTGACCTGGGTAAGATGGACACGCAGGGTTTGAGCTTTGTTCGTTGGTGAGGCTGTCATGACACAGGAGTGAATGAAACCCACTGTCACTACACATCTCTAACCAGTACAGCCATTTGTTTGGTTCAGAAAAGCTATCCAACACGTGAAATGAGAAAAGATGGAGAGGGCCGATTATTTTACATAAATACAACGTGGCATATACTTATATTATTACCACCTACGATCTTAAATTAGGAGTTGGAATCGTCTTAAGCTGGTTTTTATTTAAGATATTTACAGAACTGCAAATCATTCTCCTGGGAAAGTCTCTGTCATTTAAAAAAAAAACCTTGAATGCAGCAGTAGCTATGCTGTTTCATTTTTTTTTTAAATCTTTCTAGAAAATGAAAAGAACATTCATAGCATTTGTCGACTCTCACCTCATATTCATTTATGTCAGTGAATTTTAAGGGAATCATCACAACTCAGGTTCATTTCTTACCAGTCTTTGCTGCATTTCTAGAAGTTACACATGAGCGTTTAGGATCTCAGACGGTCTGTGTGTTTGTCTCATTGACTTATAAAGTGCTAGTTAAATGGACAAAAATGTGGTTTTAAGGTCTCAGATATCTCATTAGTTTATACTATTAAACATGATAAATATAGATTTATTATAATAAATTAAAATATCCATATAATACAATAAATAAATAAAACCAATATCAACAAAGCATCTCTCGATTCTGGAAGAAAAAAAAATTCCCCTTCCTACTATAAGGCTCAGTTATGTTTTGTTTTAGAAATAATTTATGAAGGCATGCACCTACCTTTACAATCTGAAAACTTTGCCTGGAACAGTGTTAGCACCTGTTTGTACACTGCAAACTCAACCCTTCTCATTTCCTTCCTTGAAAGTTTTAATTTTTAAGTGAAGCTGTTCATTGTTAATTCCTTGCCCCCTTGTTATTTATTTATTTATTTTAATCCTAAAATAAGAATCAGCATCGAAAAACAATTTTGGAGCTAAGACACATCCCTTGTGAGCATTTGCTTCACACATGTCCCTGTATGATTCACTATGAACTACACAAAAAATAGACTGGGGTATATTTTAAAGTATAGTTAGTTGTGTGCTGGGGGCAAGCAGCAGAGGAAGGCTTGCCTGAGACCTCTGAGTCTCAATACTTTAGTAAATTCTTAATAGCAAGCCCAAGAGAAAGCTCCTCTAGATTTTGGGATGAGCATGTCTGGCAGGATTCGTCTCAGGGTTCAGGTTGGGTGCTGTCCATTTTGTGTGATGGGCTGGATCTTCTCAAGAGAGACATCAGTGTCATAGTCCAATATGACAGATAGGGCTGGGGACAGCTTCTCCAAAGGTCTGGCTATTCCACCTGCCTCCACCTTCTTCAGGTCCTCAGAGGAGCCCACAGCATGTGGGATTAGGTAGACCAGATTGCACTCCTTGGAAATGGAGCCTCTCGGCTCATGATGGCTGGAAAATACCACGGCTCCGTTGTTATTGATGCTAACCGTCTCGATGGCATTGCCAGTTGTTGGGCAAAGTCGGTAGCATCCTAAGAGAGTTGAAAATGCCTTCCGGAAATCAGCATTAAAGGCATAGATGATGGGATTCAAGGAGGAATTAGCCCATCCAAACCACACAAACACGTCAAACGTGATAGAATCAATGCAGAAGGGCTTGGTCTCCCCGGACCCACAGAAGGGCACCATGCAGTTCAAGATGAAGAAAGGCAGCCAGCAGCACACAAACACCCCCATGATCACGGACAGGGTCTTCAGAACTTTAGTCTCTCTTTTGAAGGACGTCTTAAAGGAACTTTCTTGTTGGGAGCACTCAGCGGGGTTTCCATTCCCCGTAGTTGTCTGGCAATTCTTGGCATGGACTGCCGCCCTCTCCAAGGCCGAGATGCGCCGTATTTGTTTCTGGGCGATCCTGTAGATCCTGGTGTACGTGACAATCATGATGGCCACAGGGATGTAAAAGCTTATTAGGGAGGACGAGATGGCATATGTTCTGCTCAAGCTAGAATCACAGTTTTCTGTGGTCTCATCCAGGGAAGTGGCATTCCCATCTGAGGGGCTTGAGGGTTTCGCCTTGTGCCAGCTGAGCTGCACAGGGATGAAAGAAATGAGCACAGACAAGGTCCATGCCACGCCGATCAGAATGAATGCTGCCTTGGGGGTCATCTTCCTCTCATACCGGAAGGGACTGGAGATAGCCCAGTACCTGTCCACGCTGATCACGCAGAGATTGAGGATTGACGCAGTGGAGCACATGATGTCAAAGGCCACCCAGATGTTGCAGAAGGACCCAAAAGGCCAGAAGCCAGCAATCTCAGCCACCGCCTTCCAGGGCATGACCAAGACAGCCACCAAGAGATCTGACACAGCCAAGGAGATGACGAAGAAGTTGGTCACCTTGGACCGCAGGTGTCGGAACCTGATGACGGCAGCACAGACCAGCGTGTTCCCCAGGAGAGTGGACAAGATGAGCAAGGACAGGAAGCAGGCTGTGAGGATGCGGAAGGAGAAGTCCCTCTCCACCACCAGCCCAGACCCGTCCATGTTGGAGGTGTTCAGAGTCCTCATCTTGCTGAGGGAAAGCACATTAGAGGCTCTGACGCTTCTAAAGTTCCGAAGCAGGGATCACAGGTCAGTCAGCCTCCGGGAGTCCTCACTTACCAGGCAGCCTCTTGCACATCAGCCCCAGGTGCTCCCCTGGGTGGAGGACCTCACCAGCATTCCATCAGAGGGCTGCAACAACAGGGTGGCAGGGTCTGCCCCTTGGCAAGCCAAGTCAGCCCCGTGAGAGGTCCCTTTTGCTTTCTACAACTGTCTTCTGATTGTCGTGCTCTGGGCCTGTCACAGGGACCAGTTGGCCCCTCACTTTCTGGCATATTCCAAGCTATCAATCCAGAGACTCCTGGCCTCCGCTGAGTTAGTCAGTTGCAGTCAGTCACATTTCAGGGCTGTTGTCTCTCTGGTGGGGACAGAGAATTCTCCTCTCCTGAGTCGTGGCTGAAAATACATTCCTCGCTCCTCCAAGCCCCTTGCTCCTTAGCAGTTCTCCGAACGCCCTAAAAAGCAAAGGAAAGACACGCGGTCGTTCGCCAAGACTTCAGTAGATCTCATCTCTACTCAGGTCAACCCCAATCCAACCAAGCACTGGGCAAGCTCTCTGGGCCACCTACCTTGCCTTGGGTTCTCTCTCTCAAAACCCCTGGAGCTCTGAAAGAGAACTTGGCGAGGCGCCGCAGCTCCACAACGCCCTAGAGACGCGCCTGGGTCCTGCTGATGCAGCACGCAGCCCGGGTTAGGCTCCTGGGGCACAAAAATCGCGGGGTCGCGTTTGGGAAAACGATCCCGGGCCAGGGCCCAAAAAGCTGGCACTGCGCGGCTGCCTGGAACTTGCTGTTGCCGCACGCAGCCGGGGCTCGGCTCCAAAGGCGCAAAAATCACCAGGTCGGGTTTGGAAAAACGATCCCGGGCCAGGGCCCCAAAGAGACGGCGCCGCACCGCTGCCTCGAACTGCCTGAAAGCGAACGCGACCCGGGCGCTCGGTGCTTACTCGGGAGAAGGCACCCCCAGGACTGAGCACTTAAGTGGTTTTTCCTTGCTTCCTTCCTCTCAGAGCCTAGCGTCCGGCGCTCCTCGGGCGGCTCTGGCCCTCGGGGCAGGGCCCCGCGGCTTCCCGCCTCACCGCCCGCGACTTCCAGGAGCCTGGGGAACGCAAGGCAGAGAGCCAAGCTGGCACCCGCGGGCGCACTGGCCGGCTGGGTTCCCGCGGGGCACAGCCCACCCGCCCCCGCGTCCCCTCCCCTGCCCTGGGGGCGGGCTGCGCTTTACAGGCAGAGTTGCAGCGACACCCGCACGTGGATCCCCTGGAAGGTGCTGCGGGCACAGGCGGTAGGGGACGCCCAGGTGAGCTCTCGCCCGCTGTAGGTTAACCCGCCAGCCCTGGGTCCCCGAACGGTCCGCAGCAGGGCCCGCGAGACAAATCCCGAGGTTGCAACTTCAAGTAAAGAGTCCACTGGGCGCACAGACCCGCCTCGACATCCAGCGCCTCTCGGCGACCACCCCAAACCCTACACAAAGCCCTACAAGAGCAGGGACCCTCCCCACCCTCCCATGCATACCAACCACTAGAACCGCGGGTTCCTGTCCGACCGCGCTGCCTCCAAGTGCTCCCAACTCGAGTGAGACGGGTCCCCGCGGGCGCCTGTACTCACCGCTTGCCGGGAGGGCTTCGCGCAGGGCGCACCGGAACGTGCGCCCCGCTGCGGCCTGAGGGCGCTCACTTTGAGCTCTGCGGGGCTGGCGGGCGCATCCCGGCTGCGGTCAACCCGGGACTGCCGCCTGCGCCCCGCTACCCGCGAACGCCCCAACCCGAGCGCCCTCTGCCGGCGGCTATGAATCCCAGAGCCCAGGCTGCACCCTCGCAGGGACCGAGTGCACCAGTTCCAGAGCCTAGTCGGGATGGCGCCCGGTCCCCCTCTTGCCTGTCACGGGCCGCCAGAACCTGGAAGAGGGAGGCGGAAGCTTCCTCACTCAGGACCCTACTGCCTGAAATACCCCTAAAAACTGACAAGGATGAAATATTCCTTTTGCTGACACTGCATTCATTGAACCAGTATTTTCTCGTAAGTGTCCCAAGCGCTGGGGTGACAAACATAACAAGGCGTAAGCCTTGTTCTCAGAGACCAGAGAGAACTGGCATTTACCGAGCAGTCTCTGTGTCTCAGGCGCAAGTAAGTCTTATATCGTTCACCCCTTAAAACAATCCCTCATCGGCCTGCTGGGAAAGGTGTAGGGCCTGCTCGAAGTTACCCGGCTAATCAGGGTGCTGGCTGCCTGACTTCCACCCACGTGTTCTTTTCACTTTCACGTCACTGCCCCCCCGCAGCTCAGAGTCTAGTGCGGGAGCCAATAAACTAACTACCTACCCGGCTAAAATAAAGGAGAGAACAAGATGGAGAAAGAAACCCTGGTGGAGGAGATTCCGCCTGAGCCCTTCGCAGCTGCCTCCACAAGGCCTTCTGGGTCAGACTTTGCAACAATCCTTGTGTCTAAATGGCGGCATCACAGTGTCTTCCTAAACATGGGAAGAGATAAGAAAGAGGCTCTGAAGCCACACTTCCAGGCTTCCTGTCCCCACCCCACCCTTGCTGGCTATATTCACCCTCTCCCATCTCTGAACACTCTCCCCTCTCTGAACTCATCTTCTTCCTCTGTAAAATGTTGATGGCATAACAGGGTTGATTTTAAGTATGAAGTGAGATGGTGTTTGCAGAAGGTTTGTGGCACAGCCTAAGACCCAGTCAGCCCTGCATGGGCAGAAATCCCCAGGACTCAGAAAATGAATGGACTTATCTCCATGAGAACCATGAACAACATCAGACACTGACATTTTCTCTGTAAAAACTCTGAATCTAAATAACAACCGCATCCAATTAATCAGCGCAAACGGCAGCTCAGCTTTAAATGAAGAGACGTCATTGCTCACGCGGGTCCCCCTGTGCTTGTGCCAGCAGCTCAGCCCTCCCTCTGCCTGCCTCACTGCTGCTGCTGACATTGTCCCGTGGACTGATGGTCAGAGACACAATTTCCACAGCACACATGCTCACAGAGCCTCATTCCTGGAGCGCCTTAAGCCATGCTTCCTTAATGCCTCCAGATCATTTTCCTTGCAACAGTCATTCCCTGAACGTCTTGACTTTACCTCATCTTGCTTCAAATTAAAAGACATACTTCTGGTTTCAGACGGTCTTGTGAGCTGAACATGTATCTCCCCATCTTCTGCCTACCCCAGCCTCAAATGTTTCCACTAAAATTACCCAGAAATACACAGAGAGGGGAAATTCCACTTTAGCCCTCAAAAACAGGAAAGGCTAGGATCTTTTTGTTTTTGTTTTTTTTTTTTTGCAGGCAAAAGAGCAGATGTAATTGGCCTGAAGGAAAGAGTACACTCCCCTGTGAGTCTCCAAATGGGGAGGGGAAGTACCCCTCCGGCACTGGGGGAAGAAACCCCAAAGAACACACTAACTCCCTCCAGATTAGGCTGAGGTCAGTAAGAGGGATAGAGTTGCTCTCTACTGACTAGCCTTCAGAAGTGCCTCAATTCCCAAGTCCCCCAGAGCAGGCAACCATGGCAGTGCCCACTGCTCTTTAAAATAAAATGACGGTGACAGCCCCAACCACAACACTAGAGCCTCCAGGACCTCGTCTGTATAAAGCTGGGCAGCTGGTCTGGTCTCAACTGGTGATCCATTTAAAGAAACACCAGTTCAACACTTGATAAGAAGTTTGGTATTTCTTTTGATAAGAAATTTATATATTTTGTAAGAACATATATTTAATAAGAAATGTAAATATTAACCAAAACTTATATAGAGGGAACTGCCATACATAACACACTTCTTAACATCCTTGATTTTCTCAAGCTTGGAAGCTGCTCCAAAAATCTATTTTTGCTTGAAAAGTTCCCTAAATTTTCTCCAAATTAGCCCATGCTGACATTTGTCTTAACTCTTCCAGGCCATTTACCTGCCAGGTCCAGGTAATTAAATTGGCATATATCACTTTGGTAGTGGTTAAGAGGTATTTCTTCTCTTCCCTGAGTAAATTTCTGCCATTTTTAATGTCAGAATATCAAATCTCCTCCTTACCCAGCTCTGCAGAAATCCAACTAGCAAAGAGAAAATCCTCCTAAACAGGTAGAGAAGGGGGAAGAACCTGTGAACACCTAAGAAGGTACTTTTATTTCCGGTCACAAGGAAAACAAGAGAGTTGGACAATTTTTCTATGGTTCTATAACTTTATGGCAGACACCCGAGATCCCTTTCTAGCCAACTTAGGTTAGTGGAGTTTGAACATCATCACTAAGGGAACAGGAAGAGTACACTGTAGCTTAAATCCCAGGATTTTTTGCACTTTGCACAGGGTGTGAATTTCAGAGGGGCTTATAGGTTGGCTAGAGGCTTGGGGTTTTTTTTGTTTTTTTTTTTTCTTCTTCCCCCCTCTCTTAAAGCCAAGGTGAAAGAAAGCCTTCCATTTTGTTCTATAAAAATATCCCCCACGTACATCAAGAACACAGATATAAAAGCAAGCAGGTATTAGCATTAGATCATGCTGGGATTGTAAACCCAAACACAAAAGCATCTTTGTTCTCAAACTGCCATGTCTTTTGAGCTCTACTGTGATTTATGCACTACAAGGAGGAGGAGGTTAAAATGATGCTTTTCAACAAAATTTTATTTGGAGGTTGTAAAAGTAAATGAATACAGAAGGCACGCAATCAAATGGGGAGCTTAATCTCATAAAAGAATAAATAAAACAACGGAACTGCCAAGCAAAACAAGTGATATATCAAGTAGGCTTGAGGATTATTAAAGCTGATTTTTATACCCAAAAGGAATGTTCTTAATGTCAGTGAAAAAAGACAGAGCTTGGCTGACCTCAATCAAGTAGCTAGAATGCTTGTTTCAGATAATAAATATCACATCTCAGAAATTCCTGATCCCGTGTTGTATTTTTCGCTCCGTTAGTTATTAGAGAGTTCAAAAATCAATATTATTAAAAATTTAAATAAAAATCAACAGACATCACTTTTAGTAGTGGTTCAGAGGTATTTCAGTGTGTATAACTTGTTTTCTATTTGTTACATCTGATCTTTTGTCTCCTTTTTCCTTTTCCTCTTGTTCTGCCTTCAACAGGCTTAACTGAGTAGTTTTTATGATTCTAACTTATTTTTCTATTTGTTATATCTGATCTTTGCCTCCTTTTTCCTTTTCCTCTTATTCTGCCTTCTGTAGACTTAACTGAATAGTTTTTATGATTCAATTTTATCACCCTTTGTTGGCTTATTTTCTGTAATTCTCTCTGTTATTTTTATGGTCATTTTGTTGTTGTCGTTGATAGCACCATCAAGTCAGCCCCCAACTTAAGGTGACCTCATGCACAATGGAACAAAATGCTGCCCAGTCCTGCACTATCCCTGTGATCAATTGTGGATCGGACTGTCGTGATCCATCGAGTTGTCACTGGCTAATTTTTGGATCACCAGGCCTTTCTTCCTAGTCTCTCTTAGTCTGGAGGCTCCACTGAAACCTGTTCATCATCACAGCAACACAAAACCCTCTACTGACAGACAGGTGGTGTTTGCACATGAAGTTGCTGTAGGGATTATATTACAGATCGTTATGTTATACATCTCTTTCATAGTCTACCTTCAAGTGATACTACACCATTTGATGTATAGTGAAGAACTTACAATAGTATTCTTCCATTTCTCCCAGTCTCTGTGCTGTTGTTGGTATACATTTTACATCTCTTGGCTTGATGGCACCAATTTTGGTACAGGTATGTGATTAAGCCCACCATACATTCCTGTGATTTTTCTTTTAAGAGATTTAAAAATAAGAAAGAAATATTATGTATTTACCCATGTAATTACCATTTCTGATGCTTTTCATTCCTTTAGTAGATCCATATTTCCATCTCTTATTATCTTTCTTCCTAAAGGACTATCTTTAACATTTTTGTAGTGCAGGTCTGCTGGTGATGAATTTTTTCAGATTTTGTATGTCTGACAAATCTTAATTTTGCCTTCACTTTTCAAAGTTATTTTTTGCTGGGTATAGAATTCTAGCCTGACAGATTTTTTTTTTTTCATTTAAATGCTTTAAAATTTTGGTCCACAGTCTTTTTACTTGCGTTGTTTCCAATGAGAAATCGGCTGTCATCCTTGTATTTGTCCCTCTGAATATAACATGTCGCTTTTTCTCTGTTGCCTTTGAGATTTTTTTCTTTATTATTGGTTTTGAGCGATTCAGTCAAGATGTACTTTGATGTGATTGTCTTTAAACTCTTGCTGTGCTTGAGATTTGTTGAGTATCTTGGATCTGTGAGCTTATACTTTTCATCACATTTGGAAAAATTTTGACCGTATTTACTCAAATTTTTTTTTTCTGTATCCCGCTTTATCTCCTTCAGTGACTTCAGCTACACATATATTAGGCTGCTTGAGGTGTACCCACAACTCTAATGCTCATTCTCTTTTCTGTGTTTCGTTTTGCATAGTTTCTATTGCTGTATCTTCAAGTTCACTGATCTTTTTCTTCTGCAATGTCTAATCTGTTGCTAATCCCTTCCAGCGTATCTTTCATCTCACACATTGTAGTTTTCACCCCAGAACTTCAATTTGTGTCTTTTTTACACCTTCCATGTCTGTAAACTTTCTAAATGTGTAGAATATAGTTTTAATAACTGTTTCAATGTGCTTCTCTGTTAATTCTAACTTCGGGGCTATGTCAGTTCAGTTCATTCATTTTTCTCTTAATTACAGGTCATATTTTTATAAATATTTGTATGCCTGGTAATTTTTTATTGGATACCACACATTGTGAAATTTACCTTGTTGGGTACTGGATCTTTTTATATTCCTACCAATATTCTTGAGCTGTGTTCTGGAACACAGTCAAGTTACTTGAAAACAATTTGATTCTTTCAGGTCTTTCTTTTAAGATTTGTTAGGTAGAACCAGAACAGTATTTAGTCTGGAGCTAATTATTTTCTACTACTGAGGCAAGGCTTTCCTAGGTACTCTACCCTATGTTCCATAAATTATGAGGTTTTCCCATCTGGCTGGCAGCAACAGGCAATGTTCCTGGCTCTGTACGAGCACCAGTTACTCTTCCCTCTGAATCTTTTGGGAGATTTTTTTTTTCCCCCTGGCCTCAGCTAATTTCCTCACACTAAAGTACCTATCAGTTCTCTGTTGAATACTCAAAAGGGACCCTCTCCAAATCTCTAGAGTTCTCTTTGTACAGCTTTTTCTTCTCCAGGACTCTTTTCTGAATGCTCTAGCTGCTTTGGTCTCCCTGGATTCTCAGCTCTGTCTCCTCAATTCACAGAGTTCTCCAGACTTCACCGGTGTTCCCCTTCCCTGCACCATGGCCTGGAAACTCTCTTGAGCAGTAAGATTGGACAACTGCAGGACTCGCCTCATTTGTTTCCCATCTTTCAAGGATCACTGTCTTTCATTGCTTGTCATTTAGTGTCTTCAAAGCCATTGTTTCTTTCTTTTTTTTTTTTTTAATTTTATAGGTTGTTTGGTGGGAGACTAAATCCAGTTCCTGTTTATGTTTAGTCTGAGTTTATGTTAATGGGGGAGGAGCAAGTCAGAAAAAGAGGGTAAGTATGTCACTGAATTGTACGTGTAGAAGTTGTTGAATTGGTGTATGTTTTGCTGTGTATATTCTCAACAAAATAAATAATTTTTTTTTAATCTAAAAAGATAAGGAAATCTAGGCAGGCAAGGGAAATTGGGGTTGGAAATGAAGACTGGTTCAACTATACTGGTTTTCTTCTTTTTTTGTTGTTGTTGTTATTTTTGTTTGTTTGTTTGGGTTTTTTTTTTTTTTTTGCACTCAATCATACATTGTCTCATGGACCCAAAAGTTTACATGCACTTGATAGCAAAATCATAGCCTAAGCTAAGAGAAAAGACGGGTTAATTCACAAAAATTGTTTATACTATGTAAATATAGAATTTATTTAAGTTACTTTAGGGAGTCTTCTTTAGGCTAATTGCAGAAAACATGAAGCCCAGTGGAGGATATTTACAGAGAAAATGCTGAAACAGGCTCTGGAGACTGGAAATCATTGCTCTGCGGAGAAACAAAAGCTGCTAAGTTGCCTGTTGGGCCCATGAGGCAACATATGGTTGAAGAATTCCAGAGAGTTATCCTTCAAATCACAAAGGAATTCGTGAGCCAAGGCCTTTCTCCCAGCCTGCCTCTGCCATTGGTTAAGTCACTTTCCCTCCCTACAACATAATCATTGTTTACTCTTAACACCTCCTGCCCCAGCTTCATGTGTTCTAATTCTGTGAGAAGGTAGCACGGAGCTGCATTGGAAGGAGCATTGAGTAGGGCAGATCTAGGTTTGAATTTTGGTTCCATTAATATCCACCTGGAGCCCTGGGGTGCAGTGGTTAAGAGCTCTGCTGCTAAACAAAAGGTTGGCAGTTTGAATCCACCAGCCACTCCTTGGAAACCACATGGGGCAGTTGAGTGGTACAAATGGTTAACATACTCAGCTGCTAACTGAAAGGTTGGAGGTTCAGTCCACCCAGAGGTGCCTCAGAAGAAAGGCCTAGCAGTCTACTTTTTAAAAATTAGCCATTGAAAACCCTATGGAGCACTGTTCTACTCTGGTACACATGGGCTCACCTTGAGTCAGAGTTCAAGTCTACAGCAACTGATTTAATATCTAGCTGTGGTATCTTACTCAATTTTCTTCACCTTCTGATCTTTTTCCACCTACTTACCTTGCAAAGTTGTGGAGAAAGTTAAATGAGATATAAAATATCAGGTTAAGAAAAAAAACCAAACTCGTTGCCATCAAGTCAATTCCGACTCATAGCAATCCTATAGGACAGAGTAGAACTGCCCCATAGGATTTCCCAGGAGTGGCTGGTAGATTCAAACTGCTGACCTTTTGGTTAGCAGCCTGAGCTCCTAACCACTGCACCACCAGGGCCCCAAAAAACATCAGGTAGGTTGGCAGAAACCAGAAAATGTTACCTCCTTTTATATATGGTCTTAGCAAAGGCTGTTTGTCAAGTGGACATTTGTTGGGTTTTACCAGCCCAGCATCCAGTTCATCTTCTCTGGTGAAAAAACAAAAAACAACATTGCTATCGAGTCAAATCTGACTCATGGTGGCCACCCAACATGTTTCAGAGTAGAACTGCTCCATAGAGTTTTCAATGGATGTAATGTCACTGGATGGATTCGAATCACCAACCATTTAGACAACCTTTCAGTTTACAGTCAAGTGCAAACTTTTTATGCCACCCAGATGAAAATATCCCAAATTCTTTTGGGAGAATTACTTCTTCTTTATTGAATACATTGTGGTGGTCTGCTAAGGTAGCCTATCCCTTCCTAGCTAAGGGGTAGTCACATGACCTGAGGTGATGATCTTATGCTTCTCCCTGGAATTTGAATCTTAAGCAGAAAGGCAGAGAGACTGAGAACATTTAGAAGTCATCCATCCTATCAGCATCACCCCGACCAGGCTGCTTCTGCTGTGAAACTGCTCATGCCACTTTGCTTCTAGAACCCCAGGTTCTTTGTTTTCTGTCTCTTCCCAAGCTGGGTTTTATAGCTTCCCATCCATTTAGTGCTACATTTACAGTGAATTTTATTTTGCTTAGGTTAGACACAGTGGTTTAAAATCAGAAAATGTGTGCATCAGGATTGTATCCTTTCACCATACTTATTCAATCTTTATGCTGAAGCAAATAATCTGAAAAGCTGGACTATATGAGGAAGAATGCAGCATCAGGACTGGAGGAAGTCTCATTAACAACCTGTGATATGCAGATGACACAATCCTGCTTGCTGAAAGTGAAGAAGACTTGAAGCACTTACTCATGAAGATCAAGGACTACAGCCTTCAGTATGGATTACACCTCAACAAAAAGAAAATAAAAATCCTCACAACCAGACCAATAAGCAACATCATGATAAATGAAGAAGATATTGAAGTTGTCAAGGATTTCATTTTACTTGGAACCACAATCAACACCCAAGGAAGCAGCAGTCAATAAATGAAATGACATACTGCACTGGGCAAATCTGCTATAAAAGACCTCTTTAAAGTGTTTAAAAGCAAAGATGTCACTTTGAAGACTAAGGTGCACCTGACCCAAGCCCTGGTATTTTCAATCACCTCATATAATGCAAAAGCTGGAAAATGGATTAGGAAGACTGAAGAAGAATTGATGCCTTTGAATTATGGTGTTGGTGAAGAATATTGAATATACCATGGACTGCTGGAAGAACTAACAAATCTGTCTTGGAAGAAGTACAGTCAGAAAGCTCCTTAGAAGAGAAGATAGAGAGACTTCATCTCACTTACCTTGGACGTGTTATCAGGAGGGATCTGTCCCTAAAGAAGGATATCATGCTTGGTAAAGTAGAACGTTAGCAAAAAAGAGAAAGTCCCTCAACAAGATGGATTGACACAGTGGCTGCAAGAATGGGCTCAAACATAGCAATGATTGTGAGGAAGGCACAGGGCAGAGCAACATTTTGTTCTGTTATACATAAGGTCACTATGAGTTGGAAATGACTAAATGGCACCTAACAACAACAACAGACAGTGAATTTCTGTTCCTTACAACCAGAGAGCTCTATGTGATCAGAAAAAAAAAATATGTTGTATTTGGATTTAAATCAACTAAAGCCACCATTTTTACCTAACTTGACTGGCCAACAAGAAAAAAAATTAAACACAAGGGATCTCATATTTTTCCTAAATAAAGGAAGAGCCTGCATAAATTACATAGTGAAGGGTCCTCCCAATAACTTATTTCATTTACAACTTTCATTCCCTATAACGAACATATTCAATAGATTATGTGAACAATACAGTGTATTACCTGTTTTCGGTAGGAAGACTCCTGCCCCTGATCCCTAGAGTTAACCCAGCCACCTCTACTTGGAATCCTTGGAGCCAGCAAACACTGAATCTCCCCATTTTGGACACTGCGATTTACCTGATTGGTTACACCTCCAAAGAGTGTGAGCACCCATCTGAGCTCTGGGTGAATGGATAAGAGGAACAAGAGAGACTTCCCAAAAGAGACAGCAACTAAATTGAAATTAAAAGGTAGGAAACATTCAGGTGAAGGATAGAAAGGTATACTTAGCAGAGGCAACAAAGACCAGAGGATGCAAGATGTATGTGTGGGGTGACGGGGAGGTGAGAAGACTGGTGAGAGATGAGGTTGGGAATTTGGAAGAAAGATAAAGAAGATCCACTCCTGCCTTGAAAATACAAGCATTTTTAAGGTCAATGTACTTTTATCCAGGGACCTGTAGGGGTCTTAAAGATACCCAACTTGTGTTTATGGGGCAGAGTAACTAAAGGCAGAAGCCCCCATGTGTCTCAGGGGCTTCATTTTGGAGGATATGGGAAACTTCGAGAGGGGCTCAGAGAATGGCCAACAACCTTGCATGTAGAATCCTGGAGGTCTTATAAAAAGCTTTGCTCTCCACACCACCCATAAAGCATTGTGGCCGCCATCTGAGCCCCTACACCTCTCTTGGACTTTTGTCCTCAACCATTTACTTAACATCTCCACAAAATCCTCTTAGTTGTATCCTTTATTAAACTTGCCATCTTCCTCCAAAACTTGCTGCTCCTCTTATGATTCCTTTATTAGTGAAAGACACCTTTACTCCTCTGGACACAAAAATGGAAGCTTAAGCATTACCTAAGACTTCGGTGGTAGAATTCTTGCCTTTCATGCAGGAGACTCAGGTTCAATTCCCAGCCAATGCACCTCAGGCATAGCCACTACTCGTCTTTCAGTGGAGGCTTGCATGTTGTTATGATACAAAAGGTTTCAACAGAGCTTCCAGACTAAGACGGACTAGGAGAAAAGTCTGGCGATCTACTTCTGAAAATAAGCTGATGAAAACCCTATGGATCACAACAGTCTGATCTACAACGAGTCATGGGGATGGTGCAGGACCAGGCAGAGTTTTATTCCATTGTGCGGCATTGCCATGATTCGAGGACCAACTCAAGGACAGCAAACAAGAAAAAAGCATTTCTTGATGTCTTTTCTGTTTCATCCCCCTCCCACCCCACCACCACAGACACACACTTTTAAAGTCATACGCTCCTGCCCATTCTTCCATGTGCTTCATAGGTACTTCTGCCCCCGTTTCCCTATTTCTAAACAACTAATGTTTTAATCCATGTCTCGACATCTCTCACCCAGATTACTGCAACCAGACTCCCAATCATCCCAGCCTTCTCAAGGGCTTATACCTAGAACACAACTTGTTAAGTCATGGGTTATATGTCTCTGATCTTCAGAGCCACCGTGTAAAGCGGAGTTAACCAGGCTTGAGCAGTGCTTTTAATTGCCCCCTCCATGCTCTTATCTGAGGTTACTGGATATGGTAGCAAATCTTATATGTCACTTGTCTCTTTCTTTAAAATTTATTATTTCTTACATATTCTCTCATTATGTCTTAGATTTCTTCAGGCTTTGCCTTTTTAGATTAAGATTTACAACATATGTTTTTGGGGGACATAGCTCATCTGCAAAGGTCTCTTTGGAGATACCGGGGCTCAGGGTCTCCCCTGTGGAATGTACCTTTAATCTTGAAAGGCCTTTCATACTGATGGGCCAGCACAGGCAACAGTATTCAAATTGGCATCTATCATTCCAGGAAGGTTAAAAACTGCCATTTTTCTTTGCCAGAAAGGGGAGCTCGAGAATCCAACCTTGCCTCTTCTCTCTTTCTTACAAAGGTAAATAAACTGATAGACTTGTGATTGCTCATGATCACAGTTCTATCCTGGCTATACAGGCCATCCTCCTCCCCCAGGCCTGTGGTTCTGGTGGGTTGCCCATCACGGGACTCAACTTCACTGACCGTATGGGGTGGGCACATGACCCACACTGTCCTGGTCTCTGAACCTTCAGTGGAGACACAGGGACCAAAGGAGGTCAGAGCTGAGCCATCAGATGCAGCAGCCAGAGTAGTGGTCTGTGAGTTCCTGCTGCTGAAGACCCCAGTGTTGTCCTGGATGATCTACGTGGGGCCTGGTGGGTCAGCCCTCCCCTCTAGTCTGTGTGTGTCCCCATCATCCTTACATTAAAATCCTCTTTGCTTAAGTCACTCAGAGTAAGTTTATTTTTGCCAAAGAACATCAACTGAAATTCTGGCCTTTTATAAAAACCCAAGTACAGCTATTTGACTACTAGGATGTTGTCGTTAGCTGCTATCAAGTCGGCTCCAACTCATGGCGATCCTACATACCACATAATGAAATGTCGCCCAGTCCTACATCACCTTCACAAATGTAGGTATCCTTGCACCCATTCTTGTGGCCACTGTGTATTTTGAGTGCCTTCCAGCCTAGGAGGCTCATTTCCAGCACTGCATCAGACAATATTCTGCTGTGACACATAAGGTTTTTGTTGACTAATTTTCAGAAGTAGGTTGCCAGGCCTTTCTTCTTAGCCTGTCTTAGTCTGGGATCTCTGTTGAACCCTGTCCACCATGGGTGATCCTGCTGGTATTTGAAATACCAGTAGCATAGCTTCCAGCATCACAGCAAGACACAAGCAACCACAGAATGACAAAGTGACAGATGGGCGGTGGTGCCTACCAGGTAGCATCCCTTCTTTATTCTGTGGAACAAAGAATATATGCCATTTGTTAAGTGTCCCTTATACTCTCTTTTCACCTGTGCCTGACACCTTATCCTGAACTCAACCCGTTCATACAGGCCCTTCAGACTGAGGATTCCTTTGATGGTGCACTCATGTTTTTGTTTTTGGTTCTTTTCAATGTTCTTTCTCCCCACCAGCCCCCTCAGTGACATGAGCCATAGCCCATGAGCCAGTAAAATCCATTAACCTGCACTGGTTCTGTTTCTTGGGCATGACATAGGAGTCAGTACGCATCCTGTCTGGATGAGGAGATGATACAGACATAATTGGTTAAGCACTCACCTGCTAACCGAAAGGTTGCCGTTTCTAGTCCTCCCAGAGGTACCTGTGAAGAAAAGCTTGGAGATCTACTTCCAAAAAACTCAGCCAGTGAAAACTGTCCGGAGCACAATTCTGCTCCGACACACGCTGGGTTGCCATGAGTCTGAACCGATTTAACAGCAACCGGTTTAGTTTGGTTTGGAATCTTCATTTTACCCAAGAGTAGAGGCTCAGGGAGGGGAAGTGATTTATCCAAAGTCATCTAATGAAATAAGATGGTAGTTTCAAAAATGTTGCCAGACATCTCCAAAGGCCATAATCTCTATATAATATTGGATGGAGGATGGCTGATGGTCTGTGCATAAGAGGTGTGATGGTTAAGGTTAGGTATCAACTTGGCTAGGGCATGATTCTCAGTGGTTTGGCAGATTTATATAATCATCCTCTATTTTGTGATCTGATGTGAGTAGCCAGTAAGTCAAAAGGACAGTCAGTCAAAGCTCAATCAGTTGAAAACCAATGGTTTCCTTGGGGGGTGGGGGGTGGGGGTTGGGGGAAGGTCGCCTGCATCCAATATATATGCATATTCTGGCAAAGCGCTCTCTGGATCCTGCATCTGACTCATTATCCTCAGATCTCCGGTTCTTGGGACATGAGCTAGCAGCCTTCTGCCTGACCTGCCACTTTTGGGTTCATCAGCCCCCTGTAACAATGTGAGCCAGGAGAAGCCTCCAGCCTGATGCCTGACCCATGGGTTTGGGACTTGCCAGACTTCACAACTGCATGAGCCATTTCCTTGAGATAAATCTCCCTCTCTCTAGCTATCTATCTGTATATGTGTATATATATATAAATATGTATATGTGTATTGACGTATATGCTTCACTGATTTTGTTCCTCTAGAGAACCCAGCCTAAGACAAGAGGTAACTACTGCATCAAACACAGAAGAACCAGGGATCACTCTGCAAATCACATTCATTGATTTGGGACTAGGATTCATTATGGTTATTTAAAAAAAAAAAAAACTCAATTTTTTTTTTTTTTTTGCTTAAGGACATGAAAAACAAACTCATAAATTGAAGCAAAGCAGTCATTATGTCAACAGATGTCATTTTTTTTTAAAGCCAGATTCAGCACGTTAATTAGAGAATACAAGACAGTGGCAGATCCAGAGGTTACTAAAATCCAGTTGGGTTAAATTACTGTGAAACATAAGTAATAACAAATGAACGGGATTTCTAAATCAAAGCCAATATAAAAATCTTGCTTTGTATTTGTTGCAATATAATTAATGTCATGTTCATGCTCATATGCGCTAAAGTGAAACACACAGAATGATATCATCTAAAGCAATAAAGTGGGAAGAAGACTAATGTTTTTTTACTGCCATCTATGGGCCAACTCTGATAAAGTTTTATCATCCTTGTTTTAAATTTAAAGACTCAGTAATATTTGTTAACTTGCCCAAGATCACATACTATTAAGGGGCAAGACTAAGTTTTACACCTAATTCTGTCTCACTGCAAAGCCTGGGCTCTTTCATGTTTCAAGTTTATTTATTCATTCATTCTGTAAGGATTTATCAAAAATCTCCCATGAGCCAGGCCTCCATTATATGCACACACACAGACACACACTCACGTGTACAAATGTGTGCACATACACACACATGCATACACATACACACACACCCACACACATATACACATACATATACATATACACACATAAACACACTCACATACACACGTGTACACAATATACACACTTGTATATAGACATACATACACACACCCATGCATATGCACACATATATACACATACTGTTTTTAAATAAATGTGGATATATTTACAATTTGCAATTATAATAAGTGTTATAGGGTTGCTATGAGTCAGAATTGACTTGACAGTAACGGGTTTGGTTTTTTGATTTTGTAGGAGCCCTGGTGGCTCAGTGGTTAGACGCTCAGCTGCTAACCGAAAGGTCGGTGGTTTGAACCAACCAGCTGCTCCACAGAAGAAAGATGTGCCAGTCTGCTTCTGTAAAGATTAAACCAAAGCTGCTGTTGACTCATAGCAACCCTACAGGACTGAGTCAAACTGCCCCTGTGGGATTTCCAAGGCTCTAATCTTTATGGAAGCAGACAGCCACATCTTTCTCCCACGGAGCAGATGAGGGGTTTGAACCGTTGACCTATCAACCTTTCAGTTAGCTGCTGAGGGCTTTAGCCATTGTGCCACCAGGGCTTGGAAACCCTATGGGGTTCTACTATGTGCTATACGGTCACTATGAGTTGGAGTCAACTATATGGCAACGGATTTAATAAATGCTATATGAGAAAGAGAGACCTGGTGGGCCAGTGGTTAAGAGCTATGACTGCAAACCAAAAGGTTGGCAGTTCGAATCTACCAGCCACTCCTTGGAAACATTATGGGTCATTATGAGTCAGAATTGACTCAGTGGCAGTGGGTTTGGTTTGGTTTTGGTTTATATAAGAAAGGAGGAGCCCTGGTAGTGTAGCGATTAAACACTAGGCTGCTAACCTACTTGGAACAGTTGGAACCCACCAGGTACTCTGCAGGAGAAAGATGTGGCAGTCTGCTTCAGTAAAGATTAGAGCCTTGGAAACCCCATAGGGGCAGTTCTGCTCTGTCCTATAGGGTGCTATGAGTTGCACTCAACAGCAATGGGTTTTGGTTTGGTATGGAAGAAAGCAGATAAGAGGAACTGAGAGAGAATACAGAATGGGAATGATCTTTATGGTAGATCGTATTATTGTTCAAAATAGTATGTGCGGCCCCTCTCTGGGAGAGTATTGTACCTCCCCAGCTCACCGACTTCAGGCTTGGAGTAGGACTTGAGGTGCTGCTCCTTATGGGACCATTATACACCCCCACCTTGTTGATATCAGGAGTGTCCAAGTGGCAATACAATGTGGCTGGAAGTGATGCATACTGTTGCAGGCAGAAACTTTAAAGACCGATTCGTCTTCTCTCTGATGTATAAGACCAGCAGTGTCCCAGGTAGAGGCTGTCCATCAGCCTGTGTCTCAGAGTGAAGCCATCATGGAACAGAGTGGCAGCTGACCCTTGATGGACATGTTGTTGTAAGCCACTGTAATCTTGGAGTCATTTGTTAGTGCAGCATAATGCAGCCAATCCTGACGGACATACCTTCTTAACATAGGGTGGTCAGTGAAGACCTTTTTGAAGAAGTGGCATTGAGCTGAGACCCGAATGAGGAGAAGGACCTAGTTAAGTAAAGAGCAGGGCAGGAGACCTTTCCAGACAAGGAAAAACAGCCAGTGCACATGCTCCAAATGGGAAAGACCTTAGCATTTGAGGAAATGAGGCCCAGGGTGGCTGGAGCTGCTAAGGGTGTGAGAGATAAAGCTGGAGAGGTGTCTGGGCCTGAGCATAAGGACCTTGAGAGCCTCAGTGGAGTCTGGATTTTATTCCATGTGTGATAAATCATTGAAGGATTCCAAGCAGTGGGATAAAGTGATCAGATTTGAGTATTTAAAAGATCTCTCTGTCTTCTGTATAGTAAGGCAAGAAAGAAAGCAGGGAGACTAACTGGGAGGCTAGTGAGTGTCCAGGCCAGAGACAATTGCTATAGATTGAACTGTATCCCTCTAAAATATGTTTTGAAATCCTAACCCCTGTACCTGTAAATATTTGAAAATAGGGGTTTTTGTTTTGTTATGTTAATGAGGTCATATCAGCAGGGTGGGCCCTAAACCTAATCACTTCTGAGTATGCAAAGATCAGAATAAACAAACACACACAGGTGGGAGACAGATGTCATGTGAAGATCGTCTACAAGCCAAATAACCGAAGATCCAAGTATCCTCTGGGGCTACCAGCAAGGGAGGAATCAACACTGTTGAGATCCTGATTTGGATTTCTAGCCTTTAACACTGTGAGAATTAGGGATAACTCTCCAAATCACATTCATCAGTTTGGAACTAGGATTCATTATGATTATTTTTAAAAAATAAATAAATAAAACCCTCAATTTTTTCTTAAAGACATGGAAAACAAATTCATAATTTGAAACACAGCAGTCAATATATCAACAGAAGTCATTTTGTAAAAGCCAGATTCAGCACACTAATTAGAGAATATGAGACATAGTGGCAGAGCCAGAGGTCACTAAAATCCACTTGGGTTAAATTACTGTGAAATATAACCAATTCTACTTGTGGCCTTCCTGTTACAGCAACACTAAGAAAGCAATGTAGACTTGGACAGGGGTGATAGCATTGGGGATGGTTAAAACAGATAAATCCAAAATTTGTTTTTGAAGGTGGGAATTTGCTATTGGATTAGACATAAACTAAAATGGAAAGGGCAGAATCAAAGTTGAAATTATTGAAATTGTGTATCAAGCACTCTGTTCAATGCGTTTGTGGATCACTGCCTCATTTCATCTTCACAAAAGCCCTGTGTGTCAATTGGGTCCCCTGGGAAGCAGACACTGACATGGAGTTAGGAATACAAGAGGTGTATTGGGGGTAGAAAGGGGAGAAAGCATTACTGAACAAGGAAAGGACTGTGATGCAGATCTGACAAAGTTTCATTAATCCACCCAATGGGGTGTTCCGGAGCAAAGATTTCCCATCATAACAGTCCTGCTTTGGACAGAAATAGACAGGCCCTAGCACTCCCACCATGCTTGATCACTGGCTGGGAGCCACCCAGAAAGGCCTCTGTTAGAAAGTGAAGTCTGTCAGCTAACTGCACTCCTTGCAGTGAAACTACAAGTTCTTCCATGAAGGAGAACCCAAGCTGCATACCTGTAAAACTGGATTTTTTGCCATAATTTACAAATTTTGAAACTGAGGCTCAAAAATCCTACTTCAAAACTTTGCCTTGAATGAGAAAACATAGACTCTGGCTCTGATCCTTGAATGGCATGGCCTCTGCCAAATTTAGGTTAGTACTTGTGGCAGATTCTGAAAGCTGGCTCACTTGGCACCTATTCCAAGTCCCTCCTAGCTTGCCTCTCTGTTCTGTCAGGGATGAAAAGCTAAAAACCACATTTCCCAGAATCCCTTGTAGCTAGGGTACAGGTGAGTGACCTGGTTTCAGCATGTCTGATACTAGGCTTGGTTGGATGAGGCAGCGAGCAACAGGAAGTGGGGATGCCAGCAGGTGAGATCATCTGGCAAGCTCTGTGGCAGACGCATTTTGTCCCCAGCACCACAAGTGCTGAGCAGCAGGTGGCAACAGCAGTAGTGTTTTTGCTAGAACAGTGCTTGATATGATTGGCTGTTTCTCCCAACTGTGTTGTTCTTGACAATACTCCCAAGCCTGGTTCTCAAAACACCCAGGAGATTCTCCAAGCTATCTAATAGCCTTTAGCAAATCTCTTTCTGTTTAAACTAGGAGGAGGGGATTCTGTTGTCTGCAACAAAGAACCCTTAGTGTTAAGGTACTGGATACAGTATACTGGGCAGCAAGGACACACATGTACCATTCAACAGAGAAACAGACTTTAGATCCCAATACATTCTCCAAGCTCTGCCACACCTTAGTGTGGCATTTTTCTCCAAATGAATCAAATACAGCTTGGCCTTTGCAGTGTGCAAAGAAAGAAATCAAAACCATTGTCCTCAAATCAATTACAACTGAAGGTGACTGAATGAAAAACTATCTAAAATATCAAATACACACATGAAAGGCAGTGTTTTGGTCAAGAGAATCTAGGTATTTTCAGATCTGCTAGAAATTGCCTTGAAAAAGTCATAATTATGGTGGCACAGTGGTTAAAGCACTTAGCTGCTAACTGAAAGGTTGGCAGCTCAAACCCACCAGATGCTCCACAGGAGAAAGATGTGGCAGTCTGCTTCTGTAAAGATTTACAGCCTCACAATCCCTATGGGACAGTTCTACCCTGTCCTATAGGGTTGCTAAGAGTCAGAATTGACTTGACAGCAATGGGTTTGTTTTGGTTTATATGCAAATTAACTGTTAGCATCTTTAAACAAAGAAAAATAATAGTGCTGAAAATTTTGAGTGCTTAGCTATAACACAGAAAATCTGCTCATGAGATTTTTTTATTCAAGATCCTTTAGAAAACATCCTTTTTTAGCCTTTGATGTAAATCAAAGAACATGTATGATTTCCTCTTCCCTACACATCCACCAATAGCAAATCCAAAGCAGTTTTCATCCCAGTGACAATGCCACACTAAAGTGTGACAGAGCTTGGAGAATGTATTGGGATCTAAACAGCTGCTGTTACCACCTGCAGAAATCAACTGATTTCCCACATTATGCAACAACAAGAACCTCAAGGACTGACTTGTGAGTGAAGCCCAGTCACATTCCAGACTCCTTGGCATGCAGGTGGGGATGTTGTAGGGAAGTGTGATAAAGTAACAGAAAGGAAAGGGAGAAACCTGGGCCAGAGTCTTGGCATGCCACATAAACACACACACAAATGTTGCTGTCAAATCAATTCTGACTCATGGTGATCCCATTTGTTACACAGTAGACCTGCTCCATAAGGTTTTCTTGGCTGCAATCTTTATGGAAGCAGATTGCCAGGTCTTTCTTCTGCAGCACTGTTGTTTGTAGTCAAGTACAAACCATTTGCACCCCCCGGGGACTTTGGCCCTGCCACATAGGGCTGACCAGTTCTGAGCAAACTCACCCCCTCCCAGAGCCTGTATGCCCTCCTCTGTAACTGTAACACTTCCTTCATGGGGTCATTGTCAGGACTGAATTGGAAAAACAAAAACAAAAACTGTACAGTGGCTTCATTCCTAAAGGGTCGGGGACATTAGTAGTCATGTCGGAACTGGGGTGCTATAATTTTTCATTGACTTTAATCACGGGGCTACATCTATTGCTGTTAGATGTCATACAGTCGGTTCCGCCTCATAATGACCCTATGAACACAGAACGAAACACTGCCCGGTCCTGCCCATCCTCACAATTTTTGTTATGCTTGAGCCCACTGTTACAGCCACTGTGCCTGTCAGTCCATCCTCTTTTTCAGTGACCCTCTACTTTACCAAGCATGATGTCCTTCTCCAACGACTAGACCCTCGTGATAACACGTCCAAAGTATGTGAGACGAAGTCTCGCCATCCTCACTTCTAAGGAGCATTCTGACTATCCTTCTTCCAAGACAGATTGTTTGTTCTTCTGTCAGTCCATGGTATATTCAATATTCTTTGCCAACACCATAATTCAGAGGCATCAATTCTTCTCCTGTCTTCCTTATTCATTGTCCAGCTTTTGCATGCATATGAGGAGACTGAAAACACCATGGCCTGGGTCAGGTGAACCTTAGACCTTAAAATGACCTCATTGCTTTTAAACACTTTAAAGAGATCTTTTGCAGCAGATTTGCCCAATGCAATGTGTCACTTAATTTCTTGACTGCTGCTTCCATGGGTGTTGTTTGTGGATCCAAGTAAAATGAAATCTTTTACAACTTCAATATTTTCTCCATTTATCATGATGTTGCTTATTGGTCCAGTTGTGAGGATTTTTGTTTTCTTTATGTTGAGGTACAATCCATACTGAAGGCTGTGGTTTTTGATCTTCAGCAGTAAGTGCTTCAAGTCCTCTTCACTTTCAGCAAGCAAGGTTGTGTCATCTGCATATTGCAGGTTGTTAATAAGTCTTCCTCCAATCCTGATGCCCAGTTCTTCTTCGTATTGTCCAGCTTCTTGGATTATTTGCTCAGCGTGCAGATTGAGTAAGTATGGTAAAATGATACAACCCTGACGCACGCCTTTCCTGACTTTAAACCACACAGTATCCCCTTATTCTGTTTGAATGACTGCCTCTTAGTCTAAGCACCGGTTCCTCATGAGCACAATTAAGTGTTCTGAAATTCCCATTCTTCACAACATTATCCATAATTTGTTCTGATCTACACAGCCAAATGCCTTTGCATAGTCAACAAAACATAGGTAGACATTTTTCTGGTATTCTCTGCTTTCAGCCATGATCCATCTGACATGAGCAATGATATCCCTAGTTCCACATCCTCTTCTTAATCCAGCTTGAATTTCTGGCAGTTCCCTGTCAAAGTACTGCTGCAGCTGCTTTTGAATGATTTTCAGCAAAATTTTACTTATGTGTGATATTAATGATATTGTTCAATAATTTCTGCATTCTGTTGGATCACCTTTCTTTGAAATGGGTACAAATATGGGTCTCTTCCAGGCAGTCCGCCAGGTAGTTGTCTTCCAAATTTCTTGGCATTGACAAGTGAGTACTTCCAGCACTGCATCTGTTTGTTCAAACACCTCAACTGGTATTCCATATATTCCTGGGGCCTTGTTTTTTACCAATGCCTTCAGTGCATCTTGGACTGCTTCCTTTAGTACCATCCGTTCTTGATCGTGTGCTACCTCCTGAAATGGTTGAATATCGAACAATTCTCTTTGGTACAGTGACTCTGTGTGTTCCTTCCATCTTCTTTGATGCTTCCTGGGTCATTCATTATTTTGTCCATAGAATCCCTCAAAATTGCAACTCAAGGCTGGGTTTTTTTCTTCAGTTCTTTCAGCTTGAGAAATGCCGGACATGTTCTTCCGTTTTGGTTTTCTCTCTCCAGGTCTTTGTACTTTTCCTTATAATACTTTTTCTTCTCAAGCTGCCCTTTGAAATCTTCTTTTCAGTTCTTCTATGTAATCTTTTCTTCCATTTGCTTTAGTTACTTAACTTTCAAGAGAAACTTTCAGAGTCTATTCGGACATTATTATGGTCTTTTCTTTCTTTCCTTTGTTTTTAAAAACCTCTTGCTTTCTTCGTGTATGATGTCCTTGATATCATTCCACAACTTGTCTGGTCTTTGTTCATTAGTGTTCAACGCATCAAATCTATTCTTAAGATGGTCTCTAAATTCAGGTGAGATATACTCTAGATGGTATATATATATATGTATTTGTATGTATATATATATATATGTATATGTATGTGTATATATATATATATATATACACACTCAAGACAATGTGTGTGTGTGTGTGTGTGTGTGTGTGTGTGTGTGTATCTTAACCTCTAGTTCAGGAAATCTGTGTTGTGTCTCCAGATGCCAGCATTACTCCCTTTGGAACTAAGACCTCTAGACCCATAGAGCATAGGGTCATGGGGACAGGAAGGAAAAATTTTGCAAGTGGATTTCTAGGGGTAATAGTGAGTGGTTCCAGTCCCACCTCCACCACTTGATTTCTAGAACTGTTAATCCTGGCTATGGGAGAAGCATCACCATATATTGAACACTGGTTTAGAGCATATACAGCATCTTGGATAACATTACCCCAACCCTACAAAGTGTTGCCACCTAGCTAGCGCTGTAATTGTGTCTTTAGAAGGCCATCCCATTGTTCTATCAAGCCAGCTGCTTCAGGATGATGGGAAACATGGTAAGACCAGTGAATTCCATGAGCATGGGCCCATTGCTGAACTTCATTTGCTGTGAAGTGAGTCCCTTGATCCGAGGCGATGCTGTGTGGGATACCATGATGGTGGGTAAGACATTCTGTGAGTCCTGGATGGTCGTTTTGGCAGAGGCGTTGCTTTCAGGAAAGACAGTGCCACCACTGTCCTCTTTTGAGTGGTGCCTGGATATGGTGTAGAACCATCTGTAAACCAGGCACGAATTTTCTCTTCCTCAGTCAACTAATCATAAGGAGCTCCTCATGGGGCCATAGGTGCAGACTGGGAGAAGACAGGTAATGTGATAGGAGTGGAGATCATGGATATTTAGAACACTTCCTCATGGAATTTACTTGTGCCTTCAGGTCCTGCTTGAGCCCGATCTTGTATGTACCACTTCCATTTAATGATGGAATGCTGCTGTGCATATTCAACTCTACAACTCTGGGTGTGAGAAAACACCCACTTCATGATGGGCAACTCAGGCTACATGGTAACTTGGTGGCCCATGTTTAAGTGTTCAGTCTCTACTAAAGCCCAGTAACAAGCCAAACGCTGTTTTTCAATAGGAGAGCAGTTATCTACAGAGGATGGCAGGGATTTATTCCAAAATCCCTGTAATTCACCAATAGGGGCCTGCCAAAGACTCCAGACTGCATCTCTATCTGCCACTGACACTTCAAGCACCATCGGATCAGCAGAATCATATGGCCCAAGTAGCGGAGCAGCTTGCACAGTAGACTGAACCTTTTGAAAAGCCGTCTCTTTTTCTGGGCCACACTCAAAACTAGCAGCTTTTCAAGTCATTTGATAAATAGGCCAAAGTAGCACACTCAAATGAGGGATATGTTGCCTCCAAAATACAAAAAGCACACTGCATTATGCCTCCTTTTTAGTTGTAGGAAAGGCCGGATATAACAACTTATCCTTCACTTTAGAAGGAATATCTTGACATGCCCCACACCACTGGACTCCTAAAAATTTCACTGAGGTGGAAGGCACCTGAATTTTTGTGGGGTTAGTATCCAAAGCTCCACGATACAAATGGAGCCCTGGTGGCAAAGTGGTTATGAGCTTGGCTGCGAACCAGAAGCTTGACCGCAAGAATCCACCAGCCACTCCTTAGAAACCCTATGAAAAGGTGACCATCCAAGAAGCTCAACGAACCCCATATAAAATAGACCCCAAAAGAAAATCACCAAGGCATATCATAATCACACTCACTAAAACCAAAGAAAAACAAAGAATCCTGAGAGCAGCTCAAGAAAAACAAAAAGTCACATACAGAGGAGAAACAATAAGACTAAGCTTGGATTATTC
>NW_004443947.1:3415774-3447717 GCF_000243295.1 Trichechus manatus latirostris | reverse complement strand
ATCCTCAAGGTCGAGAAGGGAGAGTGTTGACATGTCATGGGGTTGTTAACCAATGTCATAAAACAATATGTGTACTGACTGTTTAATGAGAAACTATTTATTCTGTAAACCTTCATCTAAAGTACAATAAAAAAATTAAAAAAAAAAAAAGTTTGATTACTTCCTTTTCCCCAGTGAACAGTCATTCTCATAAATGGCCATGCATCCCTTTGGGGAAGACAGGGAGAAAGATTAATGGTATCAGTTCTGGGCAGTATAGTGAGGTCCTTCCTCAAGGGGGTCTGGCCTCCACTTCATTCAAGGGGTTGTGGATCTGTAAACTGGTTCAAGTCTGGGAATTGATTGAGGGACCGTGACTCTCTATTCTGGAAATTTGAGTTAGACTGTCATTCACTTGACCTAGAATTCTTCACTTGTAGAGATCAAGTAAACATTTAGTAGATTTCCCACCTATTTCACTCCTAGGGTAGTCATGACTAAGTAGCCAACGCCATAAATCTATACAAATCAGCCTATTCTGATTACTGCTTTGACTCTGCTGTCCATGACGGTAACTATGCCCACTTTGTCTTTGTTAATTGAGTGCTGCCACTTGGCCCCTACCACCACAGGGTCATATCAGTCCAACTGTAGTTAGGTGTCTTAATTCAGTTAGGGCAGTTCCCACTGTCAGATCTGACTTACATGAAATAGCAATCACAGCAGTCTTCAAGAATCCTGGGGCTCCCTTCACAAATTTGTTCCTCACCGTTGTGGTAAAAGGTATGTCCTCTGGGCACCCCATGCATGAGTCTGTGGGTCTAACCTGATAAATCTGCTTTTACACTCCAATTTCCCTAAGCCTTTGGATACCTTCTTCTACAATATACCAAGGCAGGTCTGGTACTTCAACTTGATTTAGTGTAGGCCACTGCAAAATCCATGCTTAAGCAAATCAACAAAATAATCTATTACATCCTTTCCTAATCTCTTGAGCTGAAACATTTAATGAAGAATCTCTGCTTAGTGGGCCCATATCAATAAACTCGGACTGATCCAACTTTATATTCCTTGCACCATTATCCCACACCCTTAATAGCCATTCCCACAGAGGTTTCTGTTTGTACATATTAGAAAAGTTGAACAGTTATTTCGGAGTGCAGCATACCTTCTCCTGGGTCACACTTTGTACTTTACCTTTTGGGGCTTGCTGGGACTAAGTCTAGTTATAGGTCTAGAAGCAAAATTGGGCATTGGGGCCAGTCCTGGGAACATTCTGCAGTGTCTTGTAAGGCATCTACCTCAGGTGATGCCCCAGGTGATATCTCAGACAAGAACTCTTCAGGCACAGCTGGGTTAATCTCATCAGATGGGGGTGGAAGAGATAATGGTTTTATTGGCAAGGTTGGCTTAGCAGACAAAGATGGCGTGATCTCTTCAGATGGGAGTAAAATGGCTGGTTCTTTTAGTAGGAGTGATTCAATCAAATTTAGGGGCTCAGTGTCCCCAGCTTCCTGATTATCTACCCATATGTCCCCAACTCAAGTTTCAGGATCCCATTTCTTCCCAGTCAATGCCCTCATTTTGACTTCAGACACCATTCAAAGTTGGGAATTCAATTGGCCCTGTAATTCAGCCACTCTTATGATAAAACTCTGAGTTTGGTTTTCAGCAATCTTAGCTCAGTTACTATAAGAAATAAAACTTCTTTCAGGGCACAAGTAGCAATTTTCAGATCTTTTATGCATTTTTTGAGCTGTGACTCTGAAGCCCTGAGCTCATCTCTTTCTTTCACCACTTCGTCTAGCAAAAGTAGGACCAACCAATCAGCTTCCCTATACTTCTCATTCTGACAAAACTGTGGAAAAGCATCAAACATGGGATCACCTACAGACTCACCTCTCACCAATACTTGATCTATTGATTATGATCTCCTGCGTATTAGTAATTGCCACTTCATGGCATAGATTAGCAGCATCTTCTTTACTACCAGAGGCAGAGTCATCAGCACCTTTAAGACTAGTCAGACTTGAGAATCAATTTAGAAAATTCATCTTTATGATTTCATTTCTCTAGAACCACTCTCAGTACCTGAGATTAAGAGACACTGAATTAAATGTGCACAAGTCGATACTGTGGTAAGATCCCCCTCACCAAGTTAAGCAAATAATGATACAGCCACTCAATGAATGTTCTACAGGTCATTCGAATGAGAAAATATACCTTTCCCAGAGGCCTTCCCTCATCACACTCCCTGCCACTCTTCCTTGTCTTATTTATTTATAGTGCTTACCACCTTCCAATGTACTCTATATTTTACTTATGTGTCATGTTTATTGTCTCCCCCTGCTAGAATGTCAGCTGCATGAGGGCAGGGATCTAAGTTTATTCCATTCAATGTATAATCCCCAGAACCTGGAACAATTGCTAATCTACAATCAGTGTTCAATAAATGACTGAGTGGTGCAAAAAGTTATGTGCTCAGCTGCTAAAGAAAAGGTTGGTGGTTTGAATCTATCCAGAGGTGTCTCCGAAGAGAGGCCTGGTGATCTACTTATGAAAGATCACTCCAAAAAACTCAGATCAGTTGTTGTCGAGTCGATTCTGACTCATGGCAATCCCATGTTTCAGAGTAGAATTGTGCTCCACAGAGTTTTCAATGGCAGTGAATTTTCAGAAGCAGATCACCAGGCCTTTCTTCTGAGGCACCTCTAGATAGACTTAAACAGCCAATCTTTCAGTTAGTAGCTGAGAACTTAATGTTTCTGTCACCCAGGGACTCCTTCCTCAAAAGCAGAACATAAAGTACGTGCACTATGATTCCAACTACATATTTAGCAAATAAATGTCAGATGTCAGACATTGTCTTAGGTACTGGGAATAGAAAGTTGAATAAGACAGTTTCTTATTTTAAAGGGTTCATGGTCTTGAGATAAGCTACTAGTTGCTGACAAGTAGACTCTGACTCCTGGAAACGCCATGCATGTCACAGTAGAACTGTGCTCTATAGGGTTTTCAATGGCTGATTTTCCAGAAGTAGGTCACCATGCGCCTCTGGGTGGACTTGAATCTCCAATCTTTCCATTAGCAGCCAAACATGTTAACAATTTGCACCACTCAGGAACTCCCTAAAGAGAAGACAGGACTGTAAAAAACATGGTAAAATGCAATGATGTAAGCACCAGCAGAAAAATTAACAAAGTGCTATAAAAACTGGAAGGAACCCTGGCATCGCAAATGGTTAAGTGCTTGGCTGCTAACTGAAAGGTTGGCAGTTCAAACATACCCAGTGGCTCTGTAGAAGAAAGGCCTGGCAATCTGCTTCCATAAAGGTACAGCCAAGAATAACTGGGGCAGTTCTACTCTGTCACATGGGGTCACTGTGAGTTAAAATCAACTTGACAGCACCTAACAACAATGTAAGAGCTGGAAAGCTGGAATACTAATAACCCAACCAAAAAACCAAACTCATTGTGGTCGAGTTAAATTCCAACTCATAGAAACCCTATAGGACGGAGCGGAACTGCCCCATAGGGTTTCCAAGGCTGTAAATCTTTACAGAAGCAGACTATCACATCTGTCTCCCAAGGACTGGCTGGTGGGTTCAAACAGCCAGCCTTTTGGTTAGCAGTCAAGTGCTTAACCACTGCACCAACAGCTCTCCATTATCTTTTTTTTGGAAGTAAGTTTTTTAAATTGTACTTTAGATGAAGGTTTACAGAGCAAATTAGTTCCTCACTAAACAGTTAATACACATATTGTCTTGTGACATTGGTTGCTAGCCCTACAACTTGTCAATACTCTCCCCTTCTCGACCTTGGGTTCCCCATCACCAGCTTTCCTGTGCCCTCCTGCCTTCTCATCCTTGCCCCTGGGCTGGTGTGCCCCTTTAGTCTCATTTTGTTTTATGAGCCTGTCTAATCTTTGGTTGAAGGATGAACCTCAGGAGTGACTTCAGTACTGAGTTAAAAGGGAGTCTGGGGGCCTTACTCTCAGGGTGTTGCCAGTCTCTGTCAGACCAGTAAGTCTGGTCTTTTTTGTGAGTTAGAATTTTGTTCTACATTTTTCTCCAGCTCTGTCTGGGACCATCTATCGTGATCCTTGTCAGAGTAGTTAGTGGCGGTAGCCAGGCACCATTTAGTTGTGCTGGACTCAGTCTGTTGGAGGCTGTGGTAGTGGTGGTCCATTAGTGCTTTGGACTAATCTTTCCCTCATGTCTTTGGTTTTCTTCATTCTCCCTTGCTCCAGATGCGGTGGGACCAGGGGAGTGTCTGAGATGGCTACTCATAAGCTTTTTATACCCCATACGCTACTCACCAAAGTAGGATGTAGAACATTTTCTTTATAAACTATGTTATGCCAATCGAGCTGGACGTTCCCCGAGACCATGGTCCGCGCAGCTCTCAGCCCAGTAACTCAGTCCCTCAGGGGGTTTGGATGTGCCTATGAAGCTTCCATGACCTTGCCCTGGTCAGGTTGTGCTGGTTTCCCTAGTACTGTGTATTGAGCTCTCCATTATTGAGGTTCACGGAGGGCCGGGCTCTATGCTCATCTCTATACATACATAATCTCATGTAATCTCAATAGCCTCTGAGGCGGGAGTTATCTTTATCCACACTTTAGAGATGAAGAAGTGAAGGCACAGAGAGGTTAAGGAACGAATAATTTGTTTAGGGTCACATAACCTGTAAGGCAGAGATGGAATCAGAACTCAAGTTGGCCTGGCCCCAGAATCTGTCATCTTCAGCACTGGGGCTTGTGCTTCCAGATGATACTTCACAGAGAGCTGAAACTCCAGCACAGCATGAAGAGAAGTTTGATGGGTCAGAAAAGAAAACACTGGAAGGAAATATAGTAAAACCTGCAAAAGCCAGCAGCTGTGTAAGGTGGAAACCTATCAGAGAAGGAAAATTCAAGTATTTTCAACTAAAAGAATAGAGAAGTGGGAAGACTGCACCTGTGTGGTGTGATGGATTGCTTTTATGTGGCCTTTCTCGCCATGGTCATGTAACTCCCATCCAAGTGATTGGGTGGAACTGTGCAAATAAGGTAATAGTGGCCCACCAAGGTGATTGGTCAGTTTTGCCCTCCCACTAGGCTTAAAAGAGAGCCATTCCCAGAGCACCACCAAGGAAGGAGACCCAAGAGCATGTCTTTTGGGCCCAGGATTCCTGCACTGAGAAGTTTCTGGAACCAGGAGACCAAGAGAGAGAGCTGTAACACTGAAGACATTGAGAAGTAGTGGCAGACAAATGGCAGCAGTAGAGACTGGCAGGAGATGGCACAGTGGGCTTCCCATTGGAAGGAGGCTTGCTGGCTGAGTAGGGTGCCTCCGGGCACTTGGTGGAGCTAGGTTTGCTGACCACACGGAGCTACAGCTGAGCGTCCTCTGGGCTGAGGCTTCCTAGCGGAGTGGGGGTGCCTCTAGGCACTTACCAGCAGAGCTAAAATAACTTTGTAATACTTGCCTGAGCAGAGGCAGAGGCTGAGGGTCAGAGAGAGGCATACTTGGGTGCACAGCCAGAAAGAAGCTGTCCTGTTGGAAGAACTGTGTCCTGAGAATTCCTGAACCTGAATTGTAACCTGTTACTTCCTAATAAACACCATAATTGTGAGTATTGTTTATGAGTTCTGTGTGTCCATTCCAAAGAATTACTGAACCCACCAGAGAAGTAGAAAGTGCTGTGGGAGGGACAGATGGTGTCAGAATTGGTAAAGATGGTGGAGAGAGGAGGCATGTCTGACCTACACCTTGTAGGAATCAGCCTTGGGCTGTTAATCTTGATTCTCCTTCCCTAGGTGAAGTCAGAGGAGCTCAGACACTGCCCTCACACCATTTCTACACCCTATCAAAGGTGGAAAACTTGCGAGACCCAGAAAAACAACGTAGTCCTGTTGAGTTCTTGCTCTCACAGATTTCACTGTATACTAAAAATCTAACAGGGAAGTCTAGGAGGGGTGGCTTTGAGTGAATACATGTACTTTTCTGCACTTTTCAAATTCGTACAATGACTATGCATGTCTTTTATGATCAAAAATAACTTTGCTAGTATAATCTGGAAATTTAAAGTTTTCATTAAAAATTTGATTTAAAAGCAAAAGAAGCTAATTCTCACAAGATTTCCCGTTCCACCATGAGGATGGGCATCTTGTAATATACTAAGATCTTTCTTCAGCTCTTTGGACTTGTACTATGCTCGGAAATGTCCCCCCATCTTTGCTGACTTAGCTTTGTTTTGTTTTTGCCATACCCAGAATGGTTCAAAGTCCATAAAATGCAAAGGTTTTGCAACCTTGGTTGATGCAAGCCTAGTAAGAATTCCCAAACACTAGACTTTGTTATCAACAAAGCTGAAAAACAGTATTTTAGCTTCAGGGAAGCTGCTTCTGGAATATCTTTATTTAAAATGATGTTGGAAACATAATGTAGACACCTGCTTTCTATTTCCAATTTCTGGTCTCATTTCCTCTTCCTTTGCCCACCTCCTTTTCCCACTTTTTCAAATTCAGTTGCACTCAGCTCAAATATTGTCTTCTCTGCAACCACAGTGTCCAAATCAAAAGAACTTAAGTTTTTTTAAGTGTGTGTGTATTGGGGTGGGGGTTATTGGCTTCTATAACTAGAGAGCTAGGTGGTAGGTCCAGCTTCAGGCTTGGCTGAACCCAGGGGCTGAAATGACATTATCTGAACTCTGAATCTCTTACATCTTTCAGCTCTGTTTCACTTTTGCAGACTGGCAGAAAGGACAGCCCTGACAACCACTGCTCCCCATTCTCCCAGCTTTGCAACTGCAGTGGAAACAAAACAAAACACAAAAGGACTTCTCTCCCCCAGTGTCTATCTATAAACTCGGGGCAGGATTCTGTTTGGCCCAGCTTGGGTCATGGTATCACAACTGTGGCAGGTATGGGAAGATAAAGTCCCATGACTGATCATCTGAGCAGATCAAATGAAGTGAGGGAGGGGTAGCTTCTCAAAGGAATTGGGATGCTGGGCATGCAAAAAACCACATGGGACAGAATCTTTGAAATAATCTCAATTCTCCACCTCTCCATATACGCACACCCATTTACAATGTCCCTTTGCATCAAGAGGGTAGTCTGTCTCTCCACTCCCTGAATCTGGACTGGTCTTGTGACTTGCTTTGGCCAATAGCATGCTGCAGAAGAAAAGGTGTGCCAGTTCCAAACTTCTCTCTCTCTCTTTCTTCCTCCCTTCCTTCCTCCCTCTCTCCATCCCTGCTTCCCTATTTCCTTCCCTCTCTTCATTTCTTCTGCCTTTGCACTTGAACATACTGGAACTAGCTTGATAGAGGAGTGAGACATGGAGCAGAGCCAAGCCAGTCCAGTTGTCCTGGCTGAGCCGCAGATACCTGAGACAGCCCAACCAAGATTAGCCAAGCCACCTCCAGACCAGGGCTGACCACGGATACATGAGTAAGCGCTGCAGAGCCCAGCTCAGATCAGCAAAAAGCCCAGCCAACCTACAGACTCATAAGCAAAAATAAACATCTGTTGTTGCATGCCCCTGTGGTTTGATGGTTTTTTATGATGTGTCATTATTGTGGCAGCAGATAACTGATACACCTTATATCTGGTATACCTACCTTGCATCCCCATTCACAAGGTAGAGCTACTCTCTTAGCACTTAGTTATATATCCCACATTATACTGTTGCAATTTTTTTTATTGAATTGTAATTATACATTGTAATTACTTGTTTACATGTCTACATATCTATCTCCTCTTGCCCATAAGCTCTTTGAAGGCAGTAACTTTTTTGTTTTTAATCTTTTTGAACCCAGCACTTGGCACAGGGCATGGTAAAGAGCAAAAATTGGTTAAACATTCATAGGAATTCTGAGGATGAGGAGTACTACCCAAAAACTATCTGTGAAACCTGTGCTGAGAGCCAAAGTTACTAGCCGGGTTGACTGTCTTTTCTCGTGTTTCTGGACTGCTTTCTGTGAATTACCTGTCTTTTCTTTCTATATCTTTCTATTGGGTTGTTTCTCTTTCTTATTAATTTGTAAACTTTAAAAATATTTTCCAGATACGTATCCTTTACCAGGTAAGTGTGTTGAAAACATTTTCTCCCAGTCTGTGAACTATCATTTTTATGAGGGCGCCATTGATGAGTATGAGGTTTGAGATTTAATGACGTCTAACTTATCTTTCCTTTATATTTTGTAATTTTTGTGTTTATTTAAGAATGCCTGCTCTATCCCAACGTCATAAACGTATCCTCCTATATTGTGTGCTAAAAACTGGGAAGATTTTTCCCCCTACATTTCAGTCTTTAATCCACCTGGAGTTGAGTTTTGTGTATGGTGTAAGGTAGGGATCTATTGTCCCAGTATTGATTAATGAATATCTAACCTTTGTCCCTTGATCTGTGATGCCAGCCCATACCAGGTTTCTGTATATGCAGAGGTCCACATTCGGTATCTCTATGTGGTTCCATTAGGCCCTTTGTTTACCCCTGAGCAAACACACTACTTCTCTTATTTACCATTTCTTTATAACAAGTTTTGTACCTGTAGGATGAATCACTCCATCTTGCTCTTTTTCTTCAAAATCATTTTAACTATTTCTGGCTATTTTTCCATATACATTTTATAGTCAGCTTGTCAAGTTACATACACACTCTCATAAACACTTGTTGTTGTTGTTAGCAGCCATCTAGCTGTCCCTGACTCATGGCGACCGCATGCACAATGGAAAGAAATGCTGCGTGTTCCTGCACTATCTTTATGGACCAGACTATTATGATCCATAGGGTTTTCAATGGCTGATTTTTCACAAGTAGATCACCAGGCCTTTCTTCCTAGTCTGTCTTAGTCTGGAAGCTCTGCTAAAACCTGTTCAGCATCACGGCAACATCCAAGCTTCCACTGTCAGAGGGGTGGTGGCAGTGCAGGAGGTGCATTGGCCAGGAATGAAACCTGGGTCTGTTGCACGGAAGGCGAGAATTCTAGCACCAAACCAGTGCTGTGAGAATTTTGTTTTGAGCTCCATTACATTCATAGGTTAATTAGGGAAGGATTTGTGTCTTTTACAATGGAATCTTCCTATACATGAACATGATGTATTTCACCATTTCTTAGATTTAATCTGTCTTCAAAATATGCCCAGATTCAATACCTCTTACCACCTCTAGTGTTGCCAGCCTGGTCCAAGCCACTGTCATCTCCCCACTGGTTGACCGCAGTAGCTCACTACTGACTTCTCCCTGCATCCTCCTACTCGCTCCTACAGTCTATTCTCCACACAGCAGCCAGCGTGGCTGTTTTAAAGACATATATCAGAGGGTGTCATTTGCCCCCTAAAATCATCTTGCAGCATCTGTGGTGCCAATTTCCACACTCTGGGAAACACTGGTTTAAGTGAATAAATGACTGAATGAATGCTGACTCCATGCAAGGCTCTGAATAAAGAAATTATTCAGTAAGGGGTAGTCCATTGGGGAAACCAAAATCTAAACCAATGGTATTAGCCTGAACAGAGAGCCACATGACTGTGAGGATGAACTTGGGGAGCTGCGGAAGGAGACGCAGAGCCTGGTGAGGAGTCTGAAGCAACAGCGTGGGCCCTAGGGGATGCTGCCTCGACCGGGGGTAGGACTAGGTGACTGTACAGAGACCTGAAGGGCGGGTTCGCGGCATCCGCAGGCGGGGCGCAGCCGGGCCCCTCGGTTCCGGGGCCGGGGCGCGCGCACGCGGGGACGCGCTAGGGGTGGCGGCATCGCGGAGCCGCTGTGGCGGGAGAAGCGTTTCCGGTGGCGGCGGAGGCAGCGCTGAGCCGGACCTGGGAGTACGCTGGCGGCGGCCCAAGGAAGCAGTGAGTGGCGGGTGGAGGGCCGGCCAGGCGGGTTTGGGAACACGCGGGGAGCCTCGTGGAGGCGCGGGGCGCGCAGGCTCGGGCGAGGGGCGCGTGCCCACTGGCCGGCTGCCAGGAGACCCCCGGGCTCAGAGGTCGCAAGCCCTCCGCGGTGCCGGGGGCTTCCTGGACCCGGGGTCTCTACACCTCAGGGACCCCTGCCATCCGGCTGCCTGACAGCTCCCTATCGCCAGCACCCTGAGGACCCCGTTCCCTCTGCGCCCCCACGGTGGAGCGGGTCTCTCGTTCGAGGGGAGGGACGTTCAATCTATCCACGCCCCCGCGCGCTCTGCCGTGCTGTCCGCGGGGGCAGCGTGTCGAAACGCCGCGGAGAGGACACCCAAGATGGCTGCCGCGGGGACGGGCGACCGTGCACACAGCGCGAGCGATTGCTGAGTGTGACCAGGTGGTACCCGACCCTCAGGAGCCTCAAGCTCCTTAACTCGAGCTGAGCTGGAAGTCAGAGAGAAGACGTCCCAGCCCCTTCCCTAGAACTTGCAATCTGATAGGGAAGAGATAGGTAAGTAGATTCTTGGAATAGTAGTAAGCATAAGGCCTTGCGTTTCCTTGCTGTCCTCATGATCTTTCCTATGTGTCTCAGGTCTCTAACTTTCCCTGAATGATAACCACTGTACCTACCAAGTGTGTGCCAGGCAATGTAGGTCCATTTACTTTTACATTCTTCAGTCCTGCCAGGTACTTAATGTTATCCCCATACTCCAGATGACAAAGCTGAGGCTCACAGAGGTTGAGTAAGTTGCCCAAGTCACACAGCTGGCCATCCTTAGAGCAAGGTCATCTGAGTCTCAGCTTACATGTTACCTCGTCAAAGAGGTCCTCCTTTGGCTAGGCTGTCTAAAATTGCCACCCTCATGCACACATACTTTGTTAAACATTAATCAAAACCAATTGCCTTTGATTCCAGTTCAGACTCATGGCAACCCCATGTGTGTCAGAATAGAACTGTGCCCCATTGGATGTTCAATGGCTAGATTGCCAGGCCTTTCTTCCAAGGTGCCTCTGGGTGCCTTTCAGATAACAGTCTAGTGCGTTAACTGTTTGCACCACCCAGGGCTCACTCTGTATTTTTTCCTCAATAACATTTGTCTCTAGTTGAAATTAACTGTGTTTATTTGTTTCTTTTATTCTCTTCATGTGAGTGGGGGACTATGTTTGTCTCGTTCACCTGTCTGTTCCCTGCACCTAGCAATTGCCTGTACAAAATAGGCCCTCAATAGATGTTGTTGAATGCCTGAATGAAAAAGTCTAGCTCTGCTTAACTTCAGAGCCAATATACTCAACCACTCCATGGTCAACTGCCTTCTGAGCCCCATGGCATTTTGTTTGTACTTTTCTCACAGTCCTTATCTCCTATCCTGCTTTGTCTTCTGCATTTTGACTTGAGTGCCTCTGGATTTTATCTTCCTTTGTCCATTCACAGTTTACTGAGTTTCTTTCGTATTTAGGCAATGTAATAGGTGCAGGAGGTTATATAGGTAGTAAGGGGCTTTGCAGCTTTTGTGGTGCTGGAAGAAGATTCGATATACAAAATATGTAAGATGAGTGAGAAATGTTTGGGAGGATGAGTGGAGGCTCTACGAAGTTCTGGAACCTCAAACGGGTCCTTTCTCCACTCAGGACTGCAGGTGTCTCCTCGCTTGCAAAAATGATCGTGTTTGGAGAGGGGGATTTGTCAATTCCCACCCACCTCTAATGTAAAATTGCTCTAAATATGTATTCAAGAATTAGATTGAGTGCACAGGCTTTTGGGTCTTAGGAATCTTCCAAAGGGGACAATATGCATCATTGCAGTTGTCAGAGCGGCAACCTCTATAATTCAGGGTCAGTAAAATGTTTAGAAGGAGCCCTGTTGGCGCAATGGTTAAGTGCTCAGCTGCTAACCTAAAGGTTGGCAGTTCGAACCCACTCAGTGACTCCACTGGAGAAAGACCTGGTGGTCTGCTTCCATAAAGATTATAGCCAAAAAACCCCTTGGGAGAGTTCTGCTCTGTCATATGGGGTCACTGTGAGTCGGAATTGACTTGATGGCACCTAACAACAACGAAATGTTTAGAATGCTCTGAATATTCTGTGAAAGTTTTGTGAAATTCCGTGGGGATGTGTATAGGAAGGTATCAACTGGGAGGGAACATCCCTTGCCCCTCCTCGATTGCTGCAAAGAAAGCTGAGGGGACAGCCAGGGCAAGTGGAGTAGAATGGAAAGGAAGCAACGATCGCTAAAACTGACCCACCATCTAACTTCTTTGCTTTCTGATGCCTTAGAATAAAATACACCCTGCTATGCAAGCACTAGTGAGATGCATTTAGTTGGGGTATAATCATGACTGAGACTAACCTTTCACTTGAGGTTAAAGGTAAGAAATCAGTTGCAGTAAATCATTAAAAAAAAAAAAAGGTGGATGATTGTTGTCTTAGAAAGTGAAAAACCATTAAGTTAGAATATGTGTCAAACCTACTCTTACTGATACAAAGTCCAAAGTTACTAAGTTTTTCAAGTTAAGTACTTAATTTGTAAGGTATTTCCATAGCTTTTGGTATGTATAATCTGTCAGTTGATTCTTTTAAGTGGGTGGTAATATAGTCAACTGAATACATCCAAAATGTTACAGTTTGTTAGTCTGTTATCACTTTTACAGACTGATGCCACCATCTAAAGTGGAAATCAATAGGTTTTTTTGTTTTGTTTTTTTGAAAACAGCTAAGACCTTTACCCACCCTTAGAATGTTGCTTAAGAAACCTAAGCCCACAGTTCATCTTGAGGACTAGAATATGAGCAATGATTGTCTTGTCACATGGGGGTTTTAAACTTAACAGGAGGGTGAGATCTGTATTGGGGGAGGTGGGGGAGAAAAGCAGAAGACAATAAATTCTCCATGTCTTCCTGATTCTAGACAGGCCCCAGGTCTTCACACAGAGCTATCCCTGTGTCTTAGGGTTCTCTAGAGAAAGAGAGACAGTGATATATACATATACATATGTCTGGGTGGCACAAACGTTAAGTGCTTGACTACTAACCAAAAGATTGTTGGTTCAAACCCATCCAGAGGTGCCTCAGAAGACAGGCTTGGTGATCTGCTTCCAAAAGATCACAGCCTTGAAAACCATATGGGGCATAGTTCTATTCTGACACACGTGGGGTTGCCATGAGTTGGAATGGACTCGATGGCAACTAACAACAACATACACACATAGATAGAGAGATTGAGATTGATTTACTTCAAGGGACAGGCTCATGAGATTGTGGAGGACTCGCAAGTCCAAGGAGCACTGGTGATAACAGTGGTTAAACGCCTGGCTGCTAACCAAAAGACTGGCAGTTTGAGCCTACCAACCGCTCCTCTGGAGAAAGATGTGGCAGTCTGCTTCTATAAAGATTTTCAGCCTTGGGAACCCTGCGGGACCTTTCTACTCTGTCCTACAGGGTCACTATGAGTCAGAATCAACTCGACAGCAATGGGGTTGTGGCAAGTCCAAAAATCCGTTGGTCAGGCAGCAGGCTTAAGACTCCTGCAAGCTTGCCTCCCAAGAGCCACAGGTCAGGCAAAGGGTAGAGCATAGAGTTAAGCTCTGCCAAAATGTCTATTTATATTCTGGAGTCAGAACACACAGTAGGGAAACTCCGTTCTCAGCTGATTGACTGATTCTGTTATATTAGATTACATGATGGTAGGTAATTACATTACAGTTTACGTTAGATTACATTATGGAACAGCAGCAAGACTAGTGTTTGGCCAAACAACTGGGAACCATAACCTAGGGAAGTTGACACGTAAAATTAACCATAACAGCCTGAAACAGAGAACATGCAGCAGAAAGCCATTGCTGAGTGGAAATGCCCTTTGAAACAGTCTAACTCCTTGCCTGCATTCAACTTTCTGATCTATAATTTGACCTCCTATGTAGCCACACCCACAAGAAAGGAATGCTGTGTGGGAATGATTAGCCTAAACATTAACAGAAATTAGTAAATTGGTTTCTTAGCCTCCTTGATTTAATGTGATTATCCTTTGCAGACAGAGCATCTCTGGCCTCCAGCGGGTCAGAGGCATGGTCGAAAGTCAGCCAGAATCGAAAGTCAGACAGAATGGCTACTTCCCTGCTGGGTCACTTTGGGCATGGTATTGAATTTCTCTGAGTAGCTCTCCAAAACAGAGGGAAATAGCCTGGAAGGCTGTTAGAGGAGTTAATGAGCTAATGCATGAAAAACCCAGTGCCTGGGACATAATGGTACCCCACACACACCCCGAAAACAAAAACAAAACAAAACCAGTTGCCCTCAAGTCAACTCTGACTCATGACAACTCCATACGAGTCAGAGTAGAACTGCTCCATAAGGTTTTCAGTGGCTGTGACCTTTCGGAAGCAGATCGCCAGACCTTTCTTCCAAGGAGCCTCTGGGTGGGTTTGAACTGCCAACTTTTCAGTTAGTAGTTGAATGCTTAACCTTTTGCACCACCCAGTGTACAGCAGTGACATTGACAAGTTGTTTCATACCTGCCTGCCCCTACCTCAACAAACTGGGCAAGTAGATCCTTTCTTAACTCTTTCAAATACAGTATTTTTTACCCAACACCAAATTTCTGGTTTAACAACTTAGTTATTGTTAATTTTAGTCAGGGTTAAAGGTTGTTGTTACTAATTCCCTGATAAAGCCCATTCCCTCCTAATCTGTTTTCTGTGAAATTTTGGAAAATCCTTTTTTCTGGCAGTTAAGCATCTTCTTGGCATGTAGCTAAAAGTTTGAAATATAGTTTATTTTTGGAGAAAAAAATCTTTTTCTTAGACATTTCTGATTGTCTTCTTTGGGAAGCCCAGGCAGCCCAGCTCTCCATTTCCCTCTACCTCCCAGCCCATCACTAACAACAACTGCATTTGTGGGCAGGACTTCAGCCAAGGAGGACTAGCAGGGGCTTTCAATCATGGAGGATGGCTTGTTAAAAAGGATTCCTGCCCAAGTGCATAGACACCAAAGCTTATTAGGGCTACCAGGGATGAGTGGAGGGGAGATGGGGAGTTACGGCTTACGGGGCACTGAGTTTCTGTTGATGAAAAAATTTGAAAACATAGTGGCGATGGTTGCACAGCATGGTGAACATAATTAATGTCACTGAATTATACACATAAAAATGTTGAAATGACGAATGAAAGGGTAAAATCTTGGCTCCACTAATTTCTGGCCGAATGGCCCTTATAAAATGACTTAATTTCTCTGTGCTTCAGTTTCATCATCCATTTAATAATACTTTTTTCATCAGATTGATTTGAGATCAATTGAAATAATGTATGTAATGTGCTTACTTAGCTCAGTTCATGGCAATGAAAAGTATTATTAATGTTTTGGGATTCCTCTACTTCCTTGGTTCCAGAGGCAGGTTCTGCTGTCAGGTAGTGATACTAGATAATATGAGTAGAAAAAGAGTTTGAAGCCATGTCAGGAAGCACTTTTGTAACAAACTGCTAAGGAGTTATGGTTTCATTTAGTAATCAATTTTAAGATGCTTTTTGTTTCAAAAAAACATTTTTCTAGCAGCCTAAATATAAACTAAAGACACTCCTGGAAGTAAAGAAAAAAGTGAGAAGTCATGTTTCTGCGAAAAATGACTACTGGGAGTCAAAATTTCCCTGGATAAAGCAGGAAGAATTTCTAGCAGTGATAAGACATGGATTTAAATTGGAAAGCACAGTAAACGAAACACTTGTTACGCTTCTGGAAACAGCTGGTCTACTTGCCCCAAAGTAGCTATTCCTGTTCCTTATTTCCCCTTTCTGATAAACCAGTGTCTTTAATAATTAGGAAACTAGGCTGTCATGAAACTCTCTTGTGAATTTTGCTTTTTGAGAGTGTTTTTGAAAGATCTCTTCTCCCGTGTTTCGTTATATTTCTTCACTAATACTTCCTGCTTCTATAGGGGTGGGGAGGACCCTCACTGGGCAAGAGGAAGAGAAACTGGTGATGCTTCCTTTTCAACATGTGAGGTGTAGGCTGCTCACCTTAAATCATCATAAGTGGGTACATAAATAGGATTAGCTTTCAGGAAAGAGAATGCTGTATATAAAGTGAACTATACGTTTTCACAGCTCTGCTAGTTGAAAGTGTCAGAAAGCTATGCAGAGCATGTAGCAGAAAAATCCAGATTCTGTACCAGTGCAGGCACATTTAGATGAAACTCTGGTACAGATATATAGAGTAATGGTCAGCCAGTGAAAAATGTAAGAAGGGAATGTGATGGAATCCTAAGGGGCCTACGATAATATATCCTGTTTGTGGGCAGATACTGTTCTATGTAACTCTCTCCTCGTTTGGGAATGAATTCTGAAACATAAAATTATAGGAAGTCTATTCTTTTTTTAAAGTGACCAATAAACAAGTGAAAGGAAATATTTTTCCGACATCCTAACAGAAAATCACATAAAGGTTACATGCTAGAGTATATATTCTTAACCCAGGATCCAAAACCATGGATGAGCAATAGGGGTTTCAGCAATCTCTTGAACTTGTATGTAAATTGTATATGTGTATTGTAATTGAAAATGTGTCTTTCCCTGGGGAGAAGATGCATAAATTCCATCAGATTCTCAAAAAAAAAGTTGAAATGACAAATGTTTATTATATATATTTTTACCACAATAAAAATAAAAATTTCCTCAGACAAGCGCCCCCCCCCCGCCAAAAAAAATCCCTACCTTTCTTTAGCACTCTACAATTAATAAAGAATAGTAACCTAACCTGTCATCAAGCTTTCAGTTACGACTCATGGCAACCCCTTATGTTACAGAGTAGAACTACTCAATAGAGTTTCCTTGGCTGTAATCTTTACAGAAGCAGATTGCCGGGTCTTTCTCCCAGACTGCTGCTGGTTGGGTTCGAACCACCAACCTTTAGGTTAGTAGTCGAATGCAAACCACTTGTGCCAGCCAGGGACCTTTCAATAAAGATGAACAAAGCTGTCTTATGTACCCCAGATTGCTCATCCTTCCAACTCTGGGAGCCATCTCTTATCTCCATTTCATAGATGAAAAACTTGAAGCTCAGAGATGTAAAGTAACTTGCCCAAGGTTATGTACCTAGAAAGGAAGTAAGAGAATCAGGACTCAAACCCAGACTGTATTCATTCCAGTCCAGTTCTCATTCCAGAGTTGGCAGGGTAAATTCTCAGGAGAATGGGCCTCAGGGCAGGGAACCTCCTTCAGCAGGAACCAGCCAGAAAGAACACACCCAGCAAAAAGAGTGAATAGCTCTGGAGTCTTCTGAATACTTACATTGCCTCTGGCATGAGGATAAAAATCTTCTTTTAATGGTAGGTCATCCGTGTATACACACACACACACACACACACACACACACACACGTGCACACACATATATACACACATATATATGTATGTATGTATACATATTTACATTCTTTCCAACATAGTGTTTCCCAAAGATTCCTGATCACAGGATTATAGTATACTTCTTAAAAATCTGATTCCTAGGCCCTACTTCAAATCTACTGAATCCAAAGCTCCAAAGAGAACCTTTACAAGCTCACCACCACCTTCTGAGGGAGGCGTTGTGGAATAGAGGTTAAAAGTGGAGGGTCGGGAGCCAGACTACTTAGATTCACATCCTAGCACCACCGCTTACTTGAGCAAGTTAACTGTTAATGCCCTGTGCCTCACTTTCCTCATCTAGAAAATGGGATGGTAACTGTCTTAGTCATCTAGTGCTACTGTAACAGAAATACCACAAGTGGATGGCTTTAACAAAGAGAAATTTATTCTCTCACAGTTTAGGAGGCTAAAAGTCCAAATTCAGGGTGCCAGCTCTAGGGGTAGGCTTTCTCTCTCTGTGTTGGTTCTGTGGGAAGAGCCTTGTCATCAATCTTCCCCTGGTCTAGGAGCTGCTGAGCACAGAAACCCCAAGTCCAAAGGACCGCACTCTGCTCCTGGCACTGCTTTCTTGGTGGTATGAGGTCCTGCTGTCTGTCTGCCAGCTTCTCTTTTATATCTCGAAAGAGACTAACTTAAAACACAATCTTGTAGATTGAGTCCTGCCTTATTAACATAACTACCTTAATCCTGCCTCATTAACATCAGAGAAGTAGAATTTACAACACAGGAAAACCACATCAGATGACAAAATGGTGGACAGTCACATAATACTGGGAATCATGGCCTAGCCAAGTTTTGGGGGACACAATTCAATCCATGACAGTAACTGTATCTTTTTCAAAGAATTGTTATGAGGATTAGAGGAGATAATATAAGGAAAGCTCTTAGAATAAGTGATCATTAAATGTTAGTGGCTATGATTAGGAAATATACTAGTTTGATTGACAAAGAAACTTCGAGTAATTGGATAATGTATACAAGGTCACACAGAGTGGTTGGCAGAGCTGGAATTTGAACTCAGGTCTGCTGCCTCCAAAGGCACATACTCATCACCACTACCCAACAGTACCTCTCCTATACACCCACCATCCAGGGATTCTAATTTACAGGGCAGCTCACTGAGGTTAGGGGTGTACAGCTTGGAGCCAGGAATTCAAGTTAAGCTAACCAGCTGGTCCCGTGAATTTATTTGGAAACTACACAGATTGTCCTGGCCTAAGTGGAGCAGATTGTTAACTCACCGTGATGGCTTATGTGTGGTAGGAGGTGCTTCAGGGCCTAGGAGCCAGGGGATGGTGGCCCTCGCTGACTGTGATCTCAGGCGATTTGTCCAACTGGAATGATTCATGAGGATTCTGTAAAAACACTTCGTAATTTATAAAATGCAATACGTTTGAGTTTGTATTCCCATGGATTTTAATAATGACTTGAAAAGAAAGGAGGGAGCTAGTTAACATTTCTAGTAGGCCTATCTCCAACGAAAGGATCCTTGGCAGCACAGTGGTTAAAGTACTCGGCTGATAACTGAAAGGTCACCAGCTACTCCGTGGGAGTTTTCTAGTGCTACCATAACAAATTACAACAAATGTAGTAGCTTAATACAACATGCATTTATTATTTTACAGTTCTGGAAGTCAGAGTCTAAAATGGGTCAGCAGGGCTGCATTCTTCTGGAGGCTCCAGGGGAGAATCAATGTCCTTGCTTTTCCAGCTTCTAGAGGTGACCCCCCATTCCCTGGCTGTGGCCCATGTCCCTCTGCTGACCTCGGCTTCCATCATCACTTCTTGTCGCTGACTCTGACCCTCCCGCCTCCCTCTTTCCCTTATTAGGACCCTTGTGATTACATGGGGCTCATCCGGATGATCCAGGATAATCTCCCTGTCTCAAGATCCTAACTTCATCACATCTGCAAAGTCCTTAGCCGTGCATGTACGGCAACATATTCACAGTGTCTGAGGTTAGGGTGTGGACATACTAGGGAGACATTGTTCTGCCCACCACCATGTGTACAAGGCCAATTAATATGGACTTTCAGTGTCTGATTGGGGGCAAGGGCCCAACCACCTAGAGCCTGAAGATCAACAGTTGGATTCAAGCTCCCCCTACATTTTACAGAAGAAAGTAAACGTCTAAGATATCACCCACAGCCACCCCCTCCTATGTTAAGCATAAAGGAGAAATAGTGACAATGAGAAATACACTTTAAAAGGAAGAAAATTATTTGAAATTATTACTTTGGTGCTCACTTTTATAAGAAAGAAATAGACATCAGGCATCCACTGGGGAAAACCCCAGATGACCTAGGCCTGAGGGAAGGCAGTCAGGTCAGAGAAAGATGCAGGGAAGGAAATGGCTCATGACTTCATGTACAGCCACAGCCTGGTGGGGAGAGAGCTGGAGGTCTCCGCCAAGAGTACCAGGTGGAATCACATGCCCAACCTTGTGCTAGACCCACTGCATCAGAATCTCTAGAAGGGAGATAGCAGTCGTCCTGTTATAAAGCTCTTCAGGTTATTTTGATGTGTTCTCTTGGTTAAGAACCACTAGTCTGTGCCAGTGGCTCTGTAGGAATAAATGGTTCTACCCAGGGCCAGGTCATTGGGTAGCAGCCGTAGGCTCAGGATTCTGCACAACTTCCTGCACTTCAGGGAGTGCTTCTCATAGGATGTTTTTGCTTTTGTAAAATACCACTTCTCTTTCTCTCTCTCTCTGTCTCTCTCTAGCCCCCTGGGACTGGGTCACAAGCTAGAAGAACTCTGTTTTTCTTCATTGACTGTCTGTGCTGCCCTTCCCTATCACCCAGCCACCCAGAGCTGGGTCCACACAAATCAACTGCACAGCCTTTCTCTGAATTAGCCACCCCGATTTAAGTCAGAGACTCATTTCTGATACGGGTTCATTAATTCTCTATACACTTTCTCCTCACTTATCAACTATTTTGTTATCTGATATTTTGCATTTAAAACAATAGTAAAAAATTTACTATCCAACTATTTTGTGAATTAACTACGTACTGTTAACAAATACCAAGGTGCAAGGGGAGAGTAATGCTGGCTTTGATGGTTAAAGTTGTGTGTCAGCTTGGCTGGGCCATGATTCTCAATGTTTTGGCAGTTATGTAATGGTATAATTTGGCAATTATGTAATGATGTAGTCATCCTCCATTTTGTGATCTGATGTGGTCATCGTCCATTTTTGCATAACACCAGTTTCACATAATGACCTGGTCTTTGAAACCTAACCATGTTGATAAGTGAGGAGAGGATGTAATGGCTCACAAAATCCACAGAGACTATTACCTGTACTTACAGTTACCCATTTATTCTAACCAGATAAAATACAAGCAAAGAGATGCATCAGCCAACGTCTGGGAGAGGCCCTGGCACGAGGCTTCTGCTGTCCCCAAGGACGTGCCACCTTCTTCTATGCATGAATGTTCTCACCAACATAGGAATCACCAAAGAGAGAGCTCCACGGTCCAGTCCAGGGTCCCTTAGTCATTGGGGCCTCAGTGCATATGCATGACTCACTGAATATACATGATTGACTGCATCATGCTCTCCTCCCTTCTTGAGTGAGGTCGTTAGGGCTCCAGCCTCATTTACACATAAAGCCACCTCCATTGCTGGTAAATTTCAAGGGTTATTTTCAGGAAACTAGAGATAAAGGCCAAAGGAAGTTCTTTGTCCCACAGAAGTCATGCTTTTTCTTTCTCTCATACCCCACATCTAAGCTGTCAGAAAATCCTTTTTGTTCCATCAACAGAATGTCTAGAATCCCAGCACTTACCACCACTTTTGTGCTATGACCCAGGAGGTCTGAGCACCATCAATGCTTGTGTGGATGACTATAGTTGCCTCCCGATTGGTCCTTCTCCTTCTACTGTTTGTCTGCCTACTGTCTGTTCTCCACATGGCAGCCAGAGATACCCTTTTAAAATTTCAGTGAAATTATTTCATTTCTACAAGTGGAATGACCCAGTCACTCCCCATTTCCTTCAGAGTAAAATTCAAAGGCATGACAGTGACTTACAAGGACCTACACAGTCCAACTCCAATTTCAAACCTCTCCCCATGACCTCTCATCTCCTTATCTCCCTCTTCCTCACTCCACTCCAGCTATGTGCCTCTTGCTGTTCTTTGAAGAGACTTGACACATTCCTGCCTTAGGGTCATTGCAAAGACTATATTCTCTTTGCCTGAAATGCTCTTCCCCAGGTGTGGATATGACTCAATTCCTCACTTCCTTCAGATCTTGCTCCAGTGTTACTTTCTCAGTGAGTTCTGCTCTGATTACCCTATTTAAAAATGCTGTCGATACTCATGATCCTTCTTATCCTGTTCTGTTTCTTCCCCAAAGCCTTTTATTATAATATATAATTATATATTATATTATTACATTTTATTGTAAGGAACAGTTTACCTATCTTTTATGTTTTTTGCTTATTTCTTGCCTCCTTCCATTTCTGCCACCCCAATGTCAGCTCTAATTTTTGTCTTCTTTACTCACTGATGTAGCCCAAGTGTCTGTCACACAGTCGGCACCCAATAAATGGATACTAAAGGTAGCTGCATGTTCTAGATCTTAAAGGAGACAAAGAGCTAAAGGATTTGTCCTACTAAGAATTTCTTCTGTTTTGTATTTAAACTATAGTCTACATTTTAATCACCTCCTATCTATCCCATTGTTGAGGAAGGGATTCCCATCCTAGGGTAATGAGGATAGCCAAACACAGGACACAGCACTGGACGATGAGATAGACAGCAGTTTATTGGTCACATATACTAAAACCTGGGGAAGGAGGACGCTGCACTGAGGAACACAGCAACCAAGGACTGTGGGAGGCAGGCTTTGTAGTAACAAGAGGGTGAGGTGACCCCTGGTTCTTGCAGGAGAATGTGATTGTCTTGTTTGAACAATTCCGTGGACTGGCAGAAAACTGAAACGGCTACTCAAAATAAGCAGGAATTGCATCTGGTCCCTTTGATAAAGAGAGTTGTTTGACTAGAGGACTTTATCTGTGGGAACAGAGTAGTGAGGGAAACTGTGGGAAGCCATTTAAGGCCCTCCTGATTTTATCAGATGTCAAGGCAGCACATAATGTTGAGACTTAATTTTAAGCCTTATACTACAGTCTACTAGAGGGTAAGAACTATATATTTTTTGACCCATTGAGAAATGGGAGGAAGTTGGACCAGATTATCTCTGTCTTGTTCAGTTATAGGATTATGTGTAGCATTCATTTGTTGACATTTAAGGAAAGAAACACAGTTTGAGCTATACACATAAATGTAAATTCAGAGTGTGATCCATTAACCAGTGCTAGTGTGTGAACTATTTGTTACAGGTCCACAATAAGGTAAGGGCAGAAGTTGGAAGTAAGCATTTAAAAACTTAAAACAATTTGACAGAGTAATTTTGTATCTGTTGAACCTAATAATAGAAAGTTGGGGATTGCATTTTATATATAACTTCTTGTAATTTCACTTTTCTTGAAATTCTTTTTTATCATATTTTACAAAAATATCAGTTCATGAAGAGGATTGGAAACTAGAAAAACAAAGGGAGATCCTTCACCACAGAGAGTCTGAGGCGCACTGATCAAATGAACAGCAGGGTTAAACTTACAAAGTTGGAGTAAAAATGCTTGAAGAATTATGAGAAAACCTTCTGGACTTCTATGAATCGTCTTATAGGTCTTCAGACTGTCTTCTCCTCTAGTGGTTTTTAACTTTTTCTTCTCGTTCTTTCTCTTCTTCTTCCTCTCTTACAGTGGTAGAACCCTCTTTTCGATTGAAAATTGTCATGAAACACAGATATATAAAGCCAATAAAGCAGACCTACTCTAGCTGAATAGAAGCTTCGGGGCTCAGAATTCACCTACGTAAATTCCTTTCCACTCCTAGAGGTCCCTAAGGTACCTCAGCAGAGCCTCATGTCTCTCTAGACAAGACTACAAGACAAGGAAATTTTTGTTTTGCTTTTCATAGGTTTTATAAGTAATATGAGACCTGGTGGTACAGTGGTTAAAGCACTTGGCTGCTACCCGAAAGGTCAGTGGTTCGAACCCACCAGCTGATGCATGGGAGAAATATGTGGCAGTCTGCTTCTATAAAGATTTACAGCCTTGGAAACCCTATGGGACAATTCTACTCTGTCCTGTAAGGTTGCTGTGAGTCAGAATCGACTCAATGGCAGTAGGTTTGGTTTTGGTATAAGTAATATATTTAATATATTCTAGTTTGAAATTTAAAGTTTCTCCATACAATGACACATACATTATTTTTCACATATGTTATAGTCCTTGTATTCATGAACTTAACATGCACAATTTTGATATGTTCTAATTTGAAATTTAGGCAGTGGTTAAGAGCCGCGGCTGCTAACCAAAAGGTCTGCAGTTCAGATCCACTAGCCACTCCTTGGAAACCCTGTGGGGAAGTTCTGTTCTGTCCTGTAGGGTCACTGTGAGTCAGAATCAACTCAGTGGCAATAGGTTTCTTGTCATAGACCAATCACCCAAAGATCAGCAGGGCCAAACTTATAGTCCAACAAGGTCATGTGTATTGGGTCATTGCAGTGAGGGAGACTGCACATTAGAGGACTCGTACCATGTTTCATCAAACAAAGGAAGACATTGGTCTAGTCTAGCATTTTGGAGAACAGTGGCATTTAGGTGAAAGTTAAATGGAGCAGTATTTTGATAAGTTCAGAGCAAAGCAGACCTGGGTGTATAGGTCTGGACTGTGACACGGACCCAAGCCCCTGTTTCCTTCGAACCTACAAAGTTAAGATGGATGCAGGATATTATGTCCAGAAATTCCCTTACCTGAAGCTGTACCGGGGTTGGAAATCAAAGCTGCTTTTCTGTGTCAGCATTGGGATGTTCCATTCCTCCTGCTATGATTCCAGACAGTAAAGTTTCTGACAATCTGTGATTGTTGAGAACGAGGCTTCTCAGTGAAATACGAAAGCAGCAGTCTCTCAAAAGGGGGTTGTTATGACACTTTCCATCTGTACTCTGACTTTGGGAGAAATACTGTTTCCTATAAAGTTTGCAAGGCAGCCGGGTGGCACATATAGTTAATTGCTCAACTACTGGCTGAAAGGTTGGCAGTTCAACCCCACCCAGAGGTGCCTCAGAAAGTCAGCCATTGAAAATCCTGTGGAGCAGTTCTATTCTGACATACATGGGGTCACCATGAGTTGGAATTGACTCGGTGACAACTAACAACAGCAGCATACATACATTTCGCACATGCCTTTATCTGTGCTCATTATCCCAGCCTGACTTATGATGGCAGAGCTGAGATTTACTTTCCCACTCTGTACACTGACTATTTGTTTCACGCACACTTGGTTACTTGCATCTGTGGACGTAATATGCACAGTTTTGACCCAGTGATCAAGGATGCATATTAATTTGAGATTTTGATAAACTACAAATTATAAGACTGCATAGCATCTGCACCTGACATCTTATAACTTGTGAAGCACTAAAAATTACCTGGGATGAAAAATGATCTGGGAAAGAAAACTACTATCAGAGCTGGTGTTAGAAATGTAGGAAACGAGAAGAGGTAAAAGAAAGTAATGTTTTGAAGTCTTAAATGTAGAGAGATCTCATCTAAGGAAATTACCAGTTATGAGGAAAGAAATTCACGGTCAAGGATGCAACATTATTAATGATGATGAAACTCCAAAAATAACAAACGTTAAAGCCACTGTTGTATATCCATAGTGAATATTTAATGCCATGAGAAATCTCCACTTATGAAATAAGTGCAAAGAAAAAAAAATCAGGATATTGAAATATAAAGTAGGATATCAACTTAATTTTTTCAGTTTTGTGATAATATGTATAGAAAGTGTCTTCAAGGAAATGTACCAAAACAATAGCAATGATTATTTCAGAATGGTTGGATTATGGGTGATTCTGTTTTTTATCCTTTATTTTCTACAATAAGCTTGTATTATGCAGAATACTACAATAAACATGTCTTACAACAATACGGTGCATTTCTAAAATAAGTATGTATTACTCAGAAAAAGAAATTAATTACTTTTGGAAAAAAAGTAATAGTTCTTAGCCAGAAAATGGAAATTTTATGTTGGAAATTATATGCTACTGTGTTATACATAAGTGTGCAGCTAGTGGAGCTGTCAGATACGTTTTTTCCACTATTTTCCTGGTAAGTTGAAGAACATAGTTTTAAATTTTTGATTGGTGGTTTATGTCCAGAACAAGGTTGAGTGAATTTGAATCTCTTTAATTGTATTATATTTAGCACTTAAACCTCTTTGCATAATTAATCACTTCTAATAGTGGGAGGAGCCCTGGTGGCACAGTGGTTAAATGTTCGACTGCTGACTGAAAGGTTGGAGGTTTGAACCCACCAGCTGCTCCATGTGAGAAAGATGTGGCAATCTTCTTCCGTAAAGATTACAGCCTTGGAAACTCTATGGGGCAGTTCTACTCAGTCCTGTAGGGTCGCTGAGTCAATGTCGACCCAATGGCAATGGGTTTTACTAGTAGGAAGAGAGAGAAACAATTAGTGAACCAGAATGCAGAAGTCATTTCCAAATGTTGGTGAGGATGTAGGAAAATTGGGCTCCTTACTCATTACTGGTGGGAATGAACCAATATAGATACAAAACTTTGACAACTTAACAACAAAAAGACAAATAACCTAATAAAAAAATAGCAGAGGAAGAGGTGGAGTCAACATGGCGCTATAGACAGAAGCACCACACCATCCCTCCAAAGCAAAGACCCGAAAAACTAAGTAAAACAGAGACAAATGTCAATCCTGGAACTGTAAGCATCAAATGAAAAGATAAAGAGCTCAGCCAAGCACTGAATTGAATAAACTGACAGAGAACAGAGAGCGAGGAGAGATATCTGTGGAGGTCCCCTATCAGTCAATGCAGCACAGATTCACCATCTTGGACTCCTGTCAGAGATGGGTGGACCAAGAGTATGGGAAAGCAGCTTCACGGAGCTCCCAGCAGGAGACAGAGTACCTGGTAACCAGCATTATATGCCTTCCCACCCCCTATCCTTCTGCCTGCTCGACCTCTGCTGCTTCATAGCTGGCTGCTGTAGCTCAGCCAGACGGAAAGTGCGGGGTCCCTGCCGCTTGGATTCCCCCTGCCCACATCAGAGATCAGCGGACAGGGAGTATGGGAAAGCAGCTTCAAGGAGCTCCCAGCAGGAGACAGAACAACTTGTAACCAGCAGTATACGCTTTCCCACACCCCACCCTTCTTCACCCCTGCTCAGCCTCCTGTGCTTCCTGTGGCCACAGTCTCTTGGCCAGGAGGCACCGACTTCAGCCCTGTGCCACTTGGATTTGCCACACTCACACTGGCTAGCTCCCTGAGTGCATTTGTTTGTTGTTGTTGTTTTCCACTTCTTTTGGTTTCTTCCATACCTTTCACCACCTCCCCGTCCTTTCTCTCAAACACCTGGCTCCATGTGCCATCTTAACTTCTTCTTGAAAGGCTGTGAAACACCTCTCTACTGTGGAACTGCTTCCTGGCCCGCACTGCCATGCTGGTGGGATCCCTGAGGTTTTTTTTGTTTGTTCCTTTTGATCTGTTCTGTTTTGTTTGTTTGTTAGTTTTCTTTTTCTTTTCTCAGCTTTGAAGCCCCTTCTAGCCAGGCTGTACTGTGTGGCTTGGAAGCTACTTCCCTGGTCTGTGCAGGCATGTGTTGGGATCCCTGGGGGCATTTCTTTTTTCTTCTTTTTTTTTTTTATATTTCGCTCTTTTTTCCTTTTGTGTTCATTTCTCAATTTCTCATCTCGCTATACTTCTCTTCCTGTCTCCTGAATACCTGGCGCTGTGTGACATCTGTACCCCTTCTAACCAGGCTGTACTTAGCAGCCTGGGAGCCACTTCCCCGGTCTTCGCAGCTGCACCGGTGGGATCCCTGGGAGCTTTTTTTTAATTTTCTAATTTGTATTTATTTTTTCTTTTTCTCTTTTTTTTATTTTTCTCCATTTCTTAGTTTCTCATCTCTCCACCCAATGGCAAGCTCCCTTAGCACTATTTTTGTTTGTTTATTTTCGGCTTCTATTTCTCTCTCCTCTTTCCTATACCCATCTTAGCTCCACACATCACATCATCTCCTCTCCTTCTTGCCTACCTGCACCATGGCCTGAACATCACACCCCCAAGCAGCACAGGCACGGCCTACTGGAACCTGCCCTGCACTGATTTCCAGCCTACTCTGTTAGCTCTAGTATGTGCTACAAACAACCCATCCCAGCTCCTCCCCTTCAGCTGGACCTGCCCTGCTGAACCATAGCTGAGCAACTAGCCCTGCCCATTGGACAAGAAAGTGAAAAGAATGATGATCACAGACAAGCAAACAACAAAGAACGCACAGCCTTCCTGCTCAGACATAACCAAATAAAACAAAAAAGCAGGATGAAACAAACCTACAGTCAACAAAAGAAGAAAATAACTACTGAGTGTCCCAAAGACAGCAGACAATATCAAAACATATTAAAAAAAAAAAAGGATGGTTCCAGTGGGCATCCAAAATAAAACACCAGATGACTTCCCAGTAGAAGAAAAGGCACTAGAAATACCTAATAGGGAATTCAGATCTCTAATATTCAGAGCTATCCAGGAGTTGAAGCAAAAAGCAGACACAAATGAGGAAAAAATAGACAAATTCCTGGAAAAGGCAGACAAGTTCATGGAAAATACAGACAAAAAAATGGAAGAATTCAGGAAAATAATACAGGAAAAAATGCTAAAATAAATTCACAACTAGAAATCATAAAGAAACAACAGTTAGAAATTCAAAAGATAAACAACAAGATTTCAGAAATGGACAGTGTCATAGAAGGGCTGAGGAGCGGGTTTGAAACAATGGAAGACAGGATCAGTGAAATTGAAGACAAACACTTGGATACAACTCTGAGGAAAAATCAGAAAAAAGAACAAAGGAAAATGAAGAAACTGAGAATTATGTGGGATACAATCAAAAGCAAAAATTTGCGAGTGATCAGAGCTCCAGAGACAGGAGAAAACAGAAAACACAGAAAGGATCATTGAAGAACTGCTGACAGAAAACTTGCCCAATATCACGAAAGATGAAAAGCTCACCATCCAAGAACCTTAACAATCCCCATATAGGATAGACCCCAAAAGAAAATCACCAAGGCATATGATAATCACACTCGCTAAAATCAAAGACAAAGAATCCTGAGAGGAGCTTGAGAAAAAAATTCACATACAGAGGAGAAACAATAAGACTAAGCTTGGATTATTCAGCAGAAACTATGCAGGCAAGAAGGCAATGAGATGACGTATATAAAATCTTGAAAGAAAAAAATTGCCAGCCAAGAATAATATATCCTGCAAAACTCTAGTTCAAACATGATGATGAAATTAGGAATTTCCAGATAAACAGAAATTAAGGGAATAAGTAAAAACCAAACAAAACTTACAAGAAATATTAGAGAGTCCTTCGGTCTGACAACAAAAACAACATCAAACCACAGCCTGAATCTAGGATGCAAGATTGTACAAGCCAGATACCAACCTAGGAAATAAACTTTCAAGGAATATCCAAAACTAAAAGCATTATAACAGGGAACCAGGGAAGTTAATCTGTAAATAACAACACGAGAACAATAAAATAGGGAATAAATAGTATAGGTATAGAACCTTCTAATGGAGAGGAAGGCAAGACTATACCAAGTAATAATAGACTGGTTCAGACCTAGGAAGATACAGGTAAATTTCAAGGTAACCACAAAGAAAGTTAACAAACCTACTCATCAAAATAAAGAAGAAAAACTTAAAGTCTCAGTAAAAACAAAATCTACAAAAACAAAAGAAATGAAAAAAAAATCCACAAACGAAAGGAATTCAGCACAGGAGAGTAAGAGGAACAAAGAAAACGTCAGCACCACAAAAAAAAAAAAAAAAAAGCACTACAAAATAATAGCAGTAAACTCACACCTATCAACAATTACACTTAATGTAAACGGCCTAAATGCACCCATAAAGAGACAGAGAGTGACAGAATGGATTAAAAAACAGGATCTATCAATATGCTGTCTATAAGAGACACAGTTTAGAAAGAACATAAATTTATCAAAAATCAAAGGATGGAAAAAAATGTATCAAGCAAACAGGCACCAAAAAGAGCAGAGTGGCAATACTAATCTCAGATAAAACAGACTTTAAAACAAAATCCACCATAAAAAACAAAGAAGGGCACTATATAATGATTCAAGGGATGATCCATCATGAAGTCATAACCATAATAAACATCTACACATCTGATGATGGAGCTCCAAAATACATAAAACAAACTCTAACAGGACTGAAAAGAGAAATTGACAGTTCCACAATAATAGTCGGAAACTTCAACACACCACTCTTGGTAAAGGACAGAACATCTAGAAAGAAACTCAGCAAAGATACAGAAGACCTAAAAGTCACAATCAGCCAACTTGACCTCATAGACATATATAGAACACTCCGCCCAACAGCTGCAAATTACACACTCTTTTCCAACACACATGGAACGTTCTCCAGAATAGACCACATCTTAGGCCACAGAGCAACCCTCAACAAAATCTGATACATTGAGATAATACAAAGTATCTTCTCTGATCACAGTGCTATCAAGGTGGAAATTCACAACAGGAAGAGCAAAGCAAAAAAATCAATTACATGGAAACTGAATAACACCGTGCTTAAAAACCACTGGGTAATAGAAGAAATCAGAGATGACTGCAAAAAATTCCTAGACTCAAACAAGAATGAAAACACATCATACCAAAACCTTTGGGATGAAGCAAAGGCATTCCTCAGAGGACAATTTATAGCAATAGATGCACACATCAGAAAAGAAAGGACAAAATCAAAACATTAACTATACAACTCAAACAAATAGAAAGAGAACAGCAAAAAAGGCCACAGCCACTAGAACAAAGGAAATAATAAAGATCAGAGCAGACATAAATGAAATAGAGAATAGAAAAACAATAGAAAGAATCAACAAAACCAAAAGTTGGTTCTTGGAAAGGATTAACAAAATTGACAGACCACTGTCCAGACTGACAAAAGAAAAACAGGAGAGGACACAAATAACCCAAATAAGAAATGAAATGGGGGACATTACAACAGATCTGACTGAAATAAAAATGATCATAACAGAGTATTATGAAAAACTATACTCCAACAAATTTGAAAACTTAGAGGAAATGGAAAATTTCCAGAAATACACTACCTACCCAAACTAAAACAAAGTGATGTTGAAAATCTGAACAGACCCATAACAAGAGAAGAGATTGAAAAGGTAATAAAAAAACTTCCAGCAAAAAAAAAAGCCCTGTCCCAGATGGCTTCACTGGAGAATTCTACCAAACATTCAGAGAAGAGCTTGTACCAGTACTACTCAGACTATTTCAGAACATAGAAAAGGAAGTGACACTTCCGAATTCATTCTGTGAAGCCAGCATAACCCTGATACCAAAACCAGGCAGAGATACCACAAAAAAACAAAATTATAGACCAATATCTCTCATGAATATGGATGCAAAAATTCTCAACAAAATTCTAGCCAGTAGAATTCAGCATCATATAAAAAAAAAAATACACCACAACCAAGTAGGATTCATACCAGTTATGCAAGGGTGGTTCAACATTACAAAATCAATCAACGTAATCCACCACATAAATAAAAGGAAAGAAAAGAATCACATGATCATCTCAACTGATGCAGAAAAGGCATTCGACAAAGTCCAACACCCATTCCTGATAAAAACTCTCAATAAAATAGGTATAGAAGGGAAATTTCTCAATATAATAAAAGGAATCTATGCAAAACCAACAGCTGGTATCATTCTTAATGGAGAGAGGCTGAAAACATTTTCCTTGAGAAGAGAAAGAAGACAAAGATGCTCTTTATCACCACTCCTATTTAACATTGTGTGGGAAGTCCTAGCTAGAGCAATAAGGCAAGAAAAAGAAATAAAGGGCATCCAAATTAGTAATGAAGAAGTTAAACTGTCCCTATTTGTGGATGATGTGATACTATACATAGAAAACCGAAAAGACTCCACAAGAAAACTGCTGGAACTAATAGAAAGATTCAGCAGAGTAGCAGGATACAAGATAAACATACAAAAATCGGTTGGCTTCCTATACACCAATAAAGAGAAAGATGAAAAGGAAATCAGGAAAACAATACCATTTATAATAGCCCCTAAAAAAAAAAATACTTAGGAATAAATCTAACCAGGGATGTAAAAGACCTATACAAAGAAAACTAATAACACTACTGCAAGAAACCAAAAGAGATCTACGTAAATGGAAAAACATACCATGCTCATGGATAGGTAGACTCAATATTGTGAAAATGACAATTCTACACAAAGCAGTTGGCAAATACAATACAATCATGAGCCAAATACCAACAGTATTTTTTAAAGAGATGGAAAAAAACAATCATTAACTTTATATGGAAAGGGAAGAGACCCCGGATAAGTAAAGCACTATTGAAGAAAAAGAAGAAAGTAGGAAGACTCACACTATCTTACCTTAGAACCTGCTATACAGCTATGGTAGTCAAAACAACCTGGTACTGGTACAATGACAGATACAATGACCAGTGGAACAGAATTGAGAACCCAGATGTAAATCCATCCACCTA
>NW_004443947.1:3383443-3415674 GCF_000243295.1 Trichechus manatus latirostris | reverse complement strand
AAAAAAACAGGACCCATACCTTGCACCATATACAAAACTAATTTAAAATGGATCAAAGACCTAAATATGAAGCCAAAAGCTATAAAGTTCATAGAAGAAAAAATAGAATCAACACTAGAGGTCCTAATACACGGCATTAGCAGAATATAAACCATAACTAACAACACACCAACACCAGAAGACAAGCTAGATAACTGGGATCTTCTAAAAATTAAACACTTATGCTCATCAGAAGACTTCACAAAAAGAGTAAAAAGAAAATCTACAGATTAGGAAAAAGTTTTTGACCATTACAAATCAGACAAAGGTCTAATCTCTAAAATCTACAAGAAAATCTAACACCTCTACAACAAAAAGACAAATAATCCAGTTTAAAAAAGACAAAGAAAATAGGCATTTCACCAAAGAAGACATTCAAGTGGCCAACAGACACATGAGGAGATGCTCGTGATCACTAGCCATTAAAGAAATGCAAATCAAAACCACAATGAGATACCATCTCACCCCGGCATTACTGACATGAGTGAAAAAAAACAGGAAATAACAAATGTTGGAGAGGCTTTGGGGAGATCAGAACTCTTACGCACTGCTGGTGGGAACGCAAAACGATACAACCATTTTGGAAAACGATATGGTGCTTCCTTAGAAAGCAAGAAATAGAAATACCATATGATCCAGCAATCCCACTCCTAGAGAAATAAGAGCCATCACATGAATAGACATATGCACACCTATGTTCATTGCAGCATTGTTCACAATAGCAAAAAGGTAGAAACAACCTAAATGCCCATCTGCAAATGAATGGATAAACAACTATGGTACAAACACACAGTGCAGTAATATGCAGTGATAAAGAACAATGATGAATCTGCAAAGCATCTCATAACATGGATGAATTGGAGGGCATTATGCTGAGTTAAATAAGTCAGTCACAAAAGGACAAATATTGTATGAGACCACTACTGTAAAAACTCGTGAAAAGGTTTGCACACAGAAAGAAACAATCTTTGATGGCTATGAGGCCGGGGTGTTGGGGTGGGGAGGACACTAAATAGATAACAGATAAGTGGTAACTTCGGTGAAGGGTAAGACAGTACACAATACTGGGGAAGCCAGTACAGCTTGTACAAGGCAAGGTCATGGAAGCTCCATAGACATCCAAACTCCCTGAAGGACCGAATTACTGGGCTGGGGGCTGTGGGGACCATGGTCTCAGGGAATATCTAGCTCAATTGGCATAACATAGTTTATAAAGACAATGTTCTGCATTCTACCTTGGTGAGTAGCATCTGGGGTCTTAAAAGCCTGTGAGGAGCCATCTTGGAATACTGGGTACTTAGAAATATCTGGGAAATGATTGAAATTTGTTTAAGATCAGTTGAAACTTATGGACAAAGTTAGCTTTGGATTTAGGTAATCTTTCTGCTATTTTTAGCAAAATTATTTCTATACGTTGGAAGAGTACAAAGCTGTTTAATTCTTTACCTGAAGATTCCAAAACCCAAACCACATCCACTGCTGTGAAGTTGATTTCGACTCACAGTGACCCTATAGGACAGAGTGGAACTGTCCTGTAGGGTTTCCAAGGAGTGGCTGGTGGGTTCGAACTGCCGACCTTTTGGTTAGCAGCCGAACTCTTAACCACTGTGTCACCAGGGCTCCACTTGAAGATTAGTGTGCCTATCCTGTGTAGCGACATCGTAACCCTTAAGTGAACTTGCCTTTTTGATCCTCTGTAGTCTAGGACGATGTCAGGAGAACTACCACCAAACATCAATATTAAGGAGCCTCGATGGGACCAAAGCACTTTTGTTGGACGAGCCAGTCATTTCTTCACTGTAACTGATCCTCGGAATATCTTGTTAAGCAAGAAACAACTAGAGAATGCAAGGAAAACAATACATGATTACAGGTAATGTTGATTGTTTTTTGGCTTGATGTATCGATAGATCATCATGTTAACCTACTGTGTTTAAACTTTCACGTAGTGATTTTATGACTTTTTTTTACATTGGAATCCTTTAAAAGAGAGAGGGAGACAGGAAGCAAGGAAAAAGGAAAGGAAGGGAAGACCTGTTTTCTGCCCCCATTGCTTACCCTTAATTAACATGGATATCCAGGGTTCATACCAGTTGCTGTTGAGTCGACTCTGACTCATGGCGACCCCATGTGTGTCAGAGTAGAACTGTGGTCCATAGAATTTTCAGTGGCTGATTATTCAGAAGTCGATTGCCAGATCTTTCTTGTGAGGTGCCTCTGGTGGACTTGAACCTCCATCCTTTCTGTTAGCAGCCAAGTACAGAACCATCTGCACCATCCAGAGACTCCAGCTTGTTTTATAACCCTTTAAAAATGTAGAAACCATTCTTAGCTTGTAGACTATTCAGAAACAGATCATGAGGTGTAATTTGCCAACCTCTGATATAGATGAAAAGGAAAAGGTATGAAGAAGACTACACTTAAGGGGAAGAGAGAATGGAGAATGAACATATAATTAATCAATACTCCTAAAGTAGAAACTAGAAAAAAAATGCAGAAGAAGCAATTTAAAATACATAACAGAGAAGTTTTCCTCAGGTGAAGAAAGACATATCTATAAGTTAAAAAAGAGAGTCACCACCCTCTGATTCATTTTCACAGATTTGAACATGAGCTCTTTTTCCCATAACTTCTATTAACACTCGAGTAAACATTCCACTGGAATTGTCGCATTATGAGTCTTTCTCATTAAGGAAGGAGCAAGTCAGAGATGCCTTAATCTCCACTATTATATAGCATTGTTCTGGAAGTCCTAACCAATTCAGGAAGACATAGAAAAACAAATATATTGAAAAGATGTGGCAGTATTTTTGTTACTTGCAAATGATGACATTCTCAGCAATCAATTGAAAAAGCAATGAAACTAATAAGAGAATACCATTAAGTGGCTGCTTATAAGAAACACAAAAAGTCAGTAGTTTCCTATAAAACCAATGATAATCAGACAGTGTTTTTTAATTGTGTTCATAAAAACAATAAAAATGTTAAATATCTTGGAATAAACTTACCGAGAAGTGTGTGGCAACTACAAGCCCACTGGGGGTCATTAAAAGAAGCCTTTGAGTAATGAGAGACAGGAAGTAGCCCTGGATAGAAAGGCTCAATATTGTAGAGGTGCCAGTTCTCACCAGACTAATACAATTCCAGTCAAATTACAGTTGTGATTGCCTAAAAAATTGACAAAATGACTCTAAGTTTTATCTGGAAGAGTAAATTGAGTAAGGCATTTTTTGGGGAAAAGGAAGAGTAATGGAATAAGGAAAATTGCTCTGCGAAATATTAAAATGGACTGTCAAATTAAAATGGTGAGTATTGGCACCAGAACATATAATTGGTTTAAATAGTAATGATAAATAATGATGAGGACGATGATGCTGCTGATGATAAAAAAAGACATACTCAAGTAGAGAAAATGAGCAAAAGATATAAGTAAAGTCTTAATAACGAGGGTAAGTCAAAAAGTTGCTGCAAAATCTTAGAAACCTTTATTAAACAAAACTATCAAAATGTGAAGCCATTGTTTCTCGACATACCCTCCATCTAGGTCTATACACTTCTGAAGGTGTTTCCATCCTCTAACCCTTCCCTGAAGAATTCTGCATCCTCGAGGGACTCAAATCATGTTCCTTCTAAATGTTCTTTGAGTTCTGGGAACAAAAAGAAGTCTGAAGGGGCCAGATCAGGGCTGTAGGGTGGGTGGGGTAAGGCTTCCCAGTGAAATTCTCATAGGACAGCCCTTTCTACCCTCGAAGAATGAGCAGGTGCATTGTTGTGACGGAAAAAAATTCCTCGGCACAACTTTCCTGGGCTTTTTCTCACCAATGCAGTTTTCGATTTTCTTAAAGCTTTTTCATAGTAAGCCCCTGTGATCGTCCTGTGTCCTTCGATAAAATCTATCAAGATTACCCCTGTGAAATCCCAGAAAATGGTCGCCATAACCTTCTGAGCGGTCTCCCCTCTCTCAGCTCATTTTTGAGGTCTTCACAACGTTCCTTAAAATGCTTGATCAATCTAAAAAGTGTTGCTTTATGTGGGGCAGCATTCCCATAAACTTGTTGCAAAGCTTCAGTGATTTGGGAAGATGTCCACCTGAGTTTTGCTAAAAATTTGATATTAGCCCTGACCTCAAAATCGTTTTTTTTCCATGGCATGAAAAGTATCCCTTTTTTTTGAAAGCACCCTAATGAGACTAAGACAAATGTATTACAGAGAGAACTTGTCTGCAGCCATCCACTGATCACAGAGACATGTTTAAACACGTTTTGTTTGGAATAAACCTGTGAGTGTATAAACTGGAATACTAGTAGCAATACTTTTTGACTTACCCTCATATTTTTCATAGCATTTGTCTTATCAAATTTACTCATTTCTTTCAAAATAATCTTGGATGTGGGCAAAGATTTACTCATGAGGGTATTTATTTCCTCATACTTTACAAATGCAAAAAAAAAAAAAAAGAATTGGAGTAATTAAAATGTCCAGCAATAGAGGATTGGTGTATTATTTTATGATCATATGGTGGAATGCTATGCAGTGTTTAAAGATGACACAGAGAAGCATTCACTATATATTACTGAGTTTAAAAACTAGCTGTAAAGCAGCAGGTACAGTGTGACACCTGTAAATAACCACATGGCATGTAGAACATAAAAGAGAGACTGAAAATGTGTTCACCAAAACGTTAACAGTGGTGATAAGTAGGAAAGGTGTGAGTGATTTCAATTGTTCTAATGCATTTCTGCATTAGAACAAAGTTTTCAGAATTTCTAGCAATGAACATGTGTTTGTTAATTAATGAGGAGAAAAATAGTGAATGATGAACCTAACTTTTTTTTTTTTTGGAGAGTCTAATATAGGCTTTTAAACTACTGGGTTAAAAAGGAATTCATATTCTTGTCTGCTATAACTTTTGTGTAATTGGTTAAAAATATTTTAGAGTTCACAAAGTTCAAAATACTTCTTTAACTATATAATTTAAAACAAAGACTGTTTCAAAGTTAACTACTTCTCTATTATACAAGGTAAATTTTTTGTTCTTCCAAATTACAGGTAATTTGAGAGTGGATTTGAAATGTTCATTTTAAGTATTTATTGATTTTTGTGTTACTGAGATTTCACTGACTACACATCCTAGTTAGATTCATGTTACCCTACCCAGGCACAGTTGTTTTAGAGAAGTATAAGCTTTTAAAAACACAGCAGCTGCTTGTCTCTAGGACACCATGAGGTATTTTAAAATGAACAGTTGCCATGTTATTTGTTGTTGTGTTTCCCAGACAAGGAATTGTGCCTCCAGGTCTTACAGAAAATGAATTATGGAGAGCAAAGTACATCTATGATTCAGCTTTTCATCCTGACACTGGTGAGAAGATGATTTTGATAGGAAGAATGTCAGCTCAGGTTCCGATGAACATGACCATCACAGGCTGCATGATGACATTTTATAGGTAAGATATGTTCACTTTATATTGCAGAAGCTTAAAGTACATTTTATGTATGTAAATAATTTTATTGAAATAAAATGTCACTTCATTTTTAGTTCCATTTTGTATAAAGGTTGCAACCCTAGGGATCTGCTTTACCTGTTTGTCTGTACTCTCTTTGTTACTCAAGGAGTCCGCGGGTGGTGCAATTAATGAGCTAACAAAAAGTTGTAGGTTCGAGTCTACTCAGAGGCACCTCAGAAGAAAAGCCTGGCATCCCACTTCTGAAAAATCAGCCACTGAAATCCCTATGGAGCACAGTTCTACTATGAGACACACAGGGTCGCCATAAATTGGAATCAACTCGATAGCAACTGGTTTTTTACTGTCCGAAAGGAGGTTAAATTTTTCCTTAAATCTTTAGCCCTGAAAGAAAATGAGATGGAGAAAGAAAACAAAGAGTTGTCAAGCAATTCTCTTTTTAATTTCTTCAAATAGATATAGACAGAGATGATTGCAGTTAGGAAGGGCCAGGACTGCTTAGCCTGCAAATGTCTTTTTTTTTTTTTTTACCCTCGAGAAGGGACCTAATATTTATTGAGTGCCTACTCTGTGCCTGTATGACGCAAACGGTTAAGTGGTTGGCTACTCACGGAAAGGTTAGCGATTTGAACCTACCCAGAGGCACCTCAGAAGAAAGGCCTGGCAATCTGCTTCCAAAAAAATCACAGCCACAAACACCCTATAAAGCATTTCTACTCTGCACACACATGATGTTGCCATGAGTTGGTGTCAACAACAGCTGTTTTTTTTTTTTTTTTTTTAAACTCTGTGCCAGGCCCTCTACAAATGCTATCTCACTTCATCCTCAGAACCACCCAATGAATGAATGAGTATCTAATGAATGAGGAAACTGAGGCTCAGAGGACATAAATCTGCTCAACCACGCATATCCTCAGTTGGAAGCCTAAACGCAGTCTTTCACCCGGCGTTCTCCCTTCCAGCACATCTCCTCTTTGGTTGCTGATATTCACCTGTTCTGTTCTGGATGGCAGTGAGGTAACAAGTGATGCTGGTAATATAACGGGTTGTTCTGTTTTAGGTCTACGCCGGCCGTGCTCTTCTGGCAGTGGATTAACCAGTCCTTCAATGCAATTGTCAATTACACCAATAGAAGCGGAGACGCCCCTCTCACTGTAAAGTAAGACTGCAAGGTTCAGCTGTCTCCTTCAGCTTGCCATCTTTCATTGAATTAAGTGCTGACACTCTCCTGTTTAAAAAAAAGCATATTTGTACAAATCGTTTAGAATATTCCGTAGCATATTTTTAGATTAAATGTTTCATTTGTTCCCTTTCTATTGATAGAATGGTTTTTTCAGACTACCTTCTCAGACATTAGGTCCCTGAAGGGTGCAAATGGTTTGCGCTTGGTGCAGATTGGTGATTCAAATCCAGTCAGTGGTGCCATGGAAGAAAGGCCTGGTGATCTTCTTTCATAAGGTCACAGTCATTGAAAACTCTATGGAACAAAATTCTACTTCGACACGTGGGGTCACCATGAGTTGAAATCAAGTTCTTTTTTTTAGTTTTTTTGTTTTTTCTCAGACATTACACACACTGTTAAAGTGGTGCTGATAGGTTGATCCGTCTCCTGCACCCTCAAGCTCACTACCCCTTCAAAACACACAGCAGGCAGCTCAGCCATGGCCTGCGGGAAATGACAAGCCATATTCCCATCAACGCTGCACGTGTGAAAGCCACTGATATCAAAAGTAGCTGTGTCAACCAAAATTTATTAGTGGTTACTAGGGACGAGAGGGAAGCAGAAAAAGTTATTATCTGGGAAGCATTGAGTTTCTGTTTATGGTGTTGGAAAATTTTCAGAAGATATTGGTGATGGTTGTACAATATGATGGATGTAATTGATGTTACTAAATAGTACACGTGAAAAAAAGTTAAATTGGCAAATACCGTGCTATGTGTATTTTGACAGCAATAAAAACTATATATAGCTGGGTCAGTACAGTATGGATTCAGCAGAAATCAAGGGGAGACCGTGGCAGCGTGACTTTTACTCTTGTTTTTGAAATAAAGAACTGTGGAGCCAAAAAGAAAGTATAAAATGGTTTTGTTGGTTTTTTTGTTTTAATAATATTTTACTATGTTTTCAGTGGAGGTTTGCACAGCAGTTTAGGTTCCCATTCAACAACAACTACACAGGTTGTTCGTGGACATTGGTTACATTCTTCACAATGCGTGAACATTCACATTGTTTCTGTTCTGGTTGTTCCATTTCCATTAATCTAATTTCTCTAACCCTTACATTCTCATCTTTGTTTTAAAGTAATTGTTGACTGTTTGGTCTCATATAGGTGATTTTTTTAAAGGAGCAGAGTACTTACAGGTAATAGTCATTATTTTTTGAGCCAATTTGTTATTTAGCTACAGGGTGACCTTGGGTTAGTTTTGGTTGAAGATTTGAAGAGTATCTCAGGGCAATAGTCTCAGGGAGTCCGCCAGTCTCTGTCAGTCCAGTAGGTCTGTTTTTGTTTTCGCTTTGTTTTGTTGTAGGAATTTGAGGTTCTGTTTCACATTTTTCTCCCATTCTGTCAGGGTGCGTATAGTGTGGACCTGATTAGAATGATCGGTAGTGGTATCCGGGCACCATCTAGTCTTCTGGTCTCAGGGTAGATGAGGCTGTGGTTCATGTAGACAGTTTGTTCTGTAGACTAGTTTGTTCTTTGAATCTTTGGTTTCCTTCTTTCTCTCTTATGCTGGACAAGTAGAGACCAATAGTTGTATCTTAGATGGCTACTCACAAGGTTTTAAGACCCCAGACACTACTCACCAAACTATGGTGTAGAACACAACTTTATGAACTATATTTTGCCAATTAACCAAGATATCCTATGAGACTATGGTCCTAATCCTTGAAACCTAGAAGTCCAATCCTGAGAGGTGTTTGGTTATGTCTAAGAAGTGTCCATAACTGTGCCCCTCTGTGCTTTATTATATATTGAATATATGTGACTACAGTCACAAAGATGCACATACATATGCATACAATTATATATTCATACATACATATACATACCTATACACATATATGCCTACATACATATATATATACTCACACATGTATTTTTTTGGTTGTTTTGCTGTTGTTTCAAAATTACGCATGCCATAGCAGTTACCAGCAAGTCCTTTTTTCTTGTGTACTTTTTAGTGACGTTGTTACCTTCATTAAGCTATGTATACTTCACCCTTATTCAGTGTTACCTTTCTCATCACCAAAAGTAACAGATGTCTGCTATCTAGAGAGTGAATCCCCCTCCACCCCGATCCCTGGTAACCACTAATGAACATTAGTTTTTGTATATTTACTTGTTGTCATGTCATTTCATAAAAAATGAGAACATACCATTTTTTTTTTTTTCTGTAATTGACTTATTTCGCTCAGCATAATGTCCTCCAGGTTCATCCACAGTGTAAGATGTTTTGGGAACTCATTTTTCTTTATCGCTGAGTAGTATTCCATTGTATGCATGTACCACATTTTACTTATCCGTTCATCCATTGATGGGCACTTACGTTGTTTCCATCTTTTTGCTATTGTGAATAGTGAAAAAGTATAAATGGTTTTAAAATTTACCTCTTGTTAAAATATTTTAGACAGGCTAGAGAGATTAGTTAACCAAAATTTTAGCATAACTTGTATGACACTTGAAACAAAAATGTTTTTTGTTTGTTTTCTCACTTAAAATTGCTTTTGATAGTCCATGTTCTTCTAGTATCATCATATGGAACTAAGGATATTGAAATCTACCAGCCAGCAGTGTTCATCATACCTTCATTTCCTCCAGTCCTTGAATCTAACTTATCTTAAAAGATAATTGCATTTGCTTAATTGCATTTCGAAGATGAGACTTTTAGTATTTTTACACAGTTAGATATAATTTTAAAATTGGCAATATTGCATTTTTTATTTGCAGTATGTATATTAATATCTTCAGAAGTATTTTTTTATTTAAGCAAATTCGCTACAAACATTTAACCCAATAGGCATATTCCTACATTTATAGATCCCTACATACTCACAACTTCCCTCCCATCTCCACCCAATGAATACATATTCTATGTATCCACCTCTATTAGGTTGTTTCAAGGTTATATGTGTAGAATCACATTTTTTATGGGTCCACTTGCTTTTTCTCTAGATTTCTCTACATGATGAGTGATAATGAATGTGGTTCTGTGGACTCCCTGTTCTTAGTCAAGATCCTTTACATTTCCCCCTCATCTCTTGCAGAAATGTTGTAACGCAGTTTCCTCAGGTACACATGCTGTTTACGCGATACTCTCTTTCTTTTCAGTGAATTGGGTACAGCCTACGTTTCTGCGACAACTGGTGCTGTAGCAACAGCTCTAGGACTTAATGCACTAACTAAGGTACTCTGACTTTTATTTCCATAGTGAAGCTTCTTATTTTCTTCTCACGTGCCTGGCTCTAAGTCCCTCTGTTATTTATAAAAATGGTTCAAGTCATAAAATGACTGTCTTATTATAGTTATCGGAGTCCCTGGGTGGTGCAAATGGTTAAGGTGCTCGGCTGCCAACGGAAAGGTTGGAGATTCGAGTCTACCTAGAGGTACCTCAGAAGAAAGGCCTGGTGATCGACTTCCAAAAAATCAGCCATGAAAGACCCTGTGGAGCACAGTTCTACTCTGACACACATGGCGTCGCCAGGAGTCAGAATTGACTTGGTGGTAACTGCTTATTATAGTTATTGTTTTCAGCTGCATATTTTTAATTATATCTTCTACTAAGCTTGGCAAAGGTTGTGACCAATGACATTGACCAGACCCTGGTCTGTGCCTGACACTGTATTAAGTGCAGATGCTCACCCAGCCTAAGAGCACATCTGAAACTGTGTAGTCTCAGACCATGCTTGTGAAGAGACGAAGGAGCCAGCATCTGAGCCCAGGACTATGAGACCCCCAAGTCCATACTCCTTCAGCCACACTAAGCTGTGAAAATGTCTTATAAGTCTGCATTATCCTAGTATTTCCTTGCTGGAAATATAAAAATTGTTCCGGGACACAAGTTTTGAAAGTTATCAGACTCTAAATAGGGATAGAGAGTGATAGCTGCCATGAAGCCATCTCCAACTCACGGTGACCCCATGTGCAACAGAACAAAACATTGCCTGGTCCCCATCATCCTCAAAATCGCCAGCATGTTTGAGTCCATCATTGCGGCTGTTGTGCCAGTCCATCTCACCAACGGTCTCTCTCACCCTCACTGGCCCTCTACTTCCCCAAACATGATGACCTCCTCCAGTAATGGATCCCTCCTGATGACGCATCCAAAGCAAGTGTTCTGTTGTGATCCATAAGGTTTTTATTGGCTAATTTTTTTTGGAAGAAGGTCCCCAAGCCTTTCTTCCTAGTTTGTCCCAGTCTGGAAGCTCCCCTGAAACCTGTCCACCATGGGTGACCCTGCTGGTATTTGAAATACTGATGGCATATCTTTCAGCATCATAGCAACACACAAGCCACCACAGTACAACAAGTTGACAGATGGGTGATGGCTACATAAATGACACTCTGCAATCTTTCAGTTTTCATGAAACAAGTGTTTCCATTCCGTAATGCAGGAAAAGTAAGATAATGTTTTGTAATTGTCTTTTCTGCAGCACGTCTCACCCCTGATAGGGCGTTTTGTCCCCTTTGCTGCCGTAGCTGCTGCTAATTGCATTAATATTCCATTAATGAGGCAAAGGTAAGATTAGTATACACTCTGAGAAAGGACTTGTGCTTGGTGGTAGAGTCTCTCTTAGAATAATTAGGTTTGTCGAATGAGTTTTAAATTTTTATTTTGATGTTTGCAAATGAAATTACGTGAAATCCGGGATTTGCTTCAAAATAACATGGGGCTTGCTATGAGTTGGAATTGACTCAATGACAGTGGGTTTAGTTTTTTTGGTGAGGGGAGAGGATAGGTCCCTGGGTAGCATAAATGGTTTGCACTTGGCTACTAATTGAAATGTTGGCTCTCTGAACCCACCCAGTGGCACCATGGAAGAAAGACCTTGCGATCTGCTTCCGTAAAGATTGCAGCCAAGAAAACCCTATGGAGCATAGTTCTACTCTGTAACACATGGGGTGGTCATGAGTTGGAATCAACTCGACAACAATGGCATTTATGTTTTTTGGATTTAGTGATTATTGCTAGGTATGTGCTTGCATTTTTTAGTTTTTTTTTTTTTTTTTGGTGCTGAGTAAGAGGATGGGTCCAAGATGAAACAAGATTAGTTAGCCATGAGCTGCTAATTCTTGAAGCAGAGTGATAGGTACCAGGGAGTTTAGTTTACTCTTCCTTCTGCTTCTGTGTAATAAAAAGTTTTTTTAAAAATATAGTTTAACGCTTCCATTTAGTCGTATAGGACTAGGCAAAGAAGGTCTATGCAGAGAAAGCTTATTCTCTAAAATAGGTTCTTTTACTTTCCCTAGAATTTTCTTTTTGGGTTTAAAGTAATATTAATCTATATCTTTGGAAGTATTTTTTAGAACTGGCAAAAGTTAAAGGAGAAGAAAGAACAAGAAAAAGCATTTTGGAATGGATAACGAAAAACAGGGTAAAAATAGGAGTTATAATTATAGTGTTAGTAACTATAGTTAATGAATATACAATAGTGCCATGTACTAGTGACTCCTATGTCAGTATAGTTCACTTATAATACCATTTCTCATTTGGAAAGTTGCTCAAAGTTGCACATGAGCATAGGAATTAGCCTTATCTTTAAGTTAGCATACTCACCCTTTAAATCACATTGTTACTGAAAAAAAGTCCACCTTTTTTTAAAAGTTTACTAGCGTTATTTTACTTTTGTGTCTATCACAGAATGCTCACGGTATTAAAAAACAGACTTGTCAGTGCCAAAAAACGACACTTGAGGGGGGTCTTTGGATTAAGTAGGGACTTGATCACTCCTAACATTGTAATATTTCAAGCCTTTTCATGAAGACATTTGTGAACTTCTTTACATGTGTCATGCTCTGCAGGGAACTCAAAGTTGGCATTCCTGTCACCGATGAAAATGGGAACCGCTTGGGTGAATCAGCAAATGCTGCAAAACAAGCCATCACGCAAGTCGTCATCTCCAGGGTTCTCATGGCAGCCCCCGGCATGGGTCAGTAGAACCTTGTCATCTTTCATTTATTCCATAAATATATGTCAGACAGCCTTTATGCACCAGTGAACAACAGCAACAAAATCACTTCCCTGGTGGAACTTACATTCTACTGGGAGAGGCAGAAAACAATACGCAAAGTATATAGCATTTGGGATAATGATAAGGGCTGTCTTAGTCTCCTCGTGCTGGTCTAACAGAAATACCACAAGTCCGTGGCTTTAAAGAATGGAGATGTATCGTCTCAAGAGAGGCTATAAGTCTTGTTTCAGGGTATGGCTTTAGGAGGAGGTCTTTCTTTGTCTCTTTCAGCTTCTGAACCAAACCGAACCTATTGCCATCAAGTCGATTCCGATTCATAGCAACCCTATAGGACAGAGTAGAACTGCCCCATAGGGTTTCCAAGGAGCAGCTGGTGGATTTGAACTGCTGACCTTTTGGTTAGCAGCCGAGCTCTTAACCACGGTGCCACCAGGGCTCCATTTCAGCTTCTAGTAGCCAGCAATCCTTGGAGTTCCCGGACTTGTAGATTCATCCTTCTTCATTAGATAGAGTCTTTCTTCCCCCATAAGTCCTCCTTTTGTGTCTAATCTGCTCTTTTTATAACTCAGAAGTAATTAGGTTTAAGACACACCCTACACTGATATGATCTCATTAACATAACAAAGAAAACCTATCACCAAACAGGATACATCCATAGATATTAAAAAAATAAAAATAAAAAGACTCCTTACTGTTGAGTCAATCCCGACCCTATAGGACAGAGCAGAACTGCCCCATAGGGTTTCCAAGGAGCAGTTGGTGGATTCAAACTGTTGACCTTTTGTTAGTAGCCATAGCTCACCATAGCTCTTAACAACTGCGCCACCAGGGCTCCAAGGTTTAGGGGTTAGGATTCCAACACATATTTGGTGGGAGGGACATAATTCAATCCCTAACAAGGGCTAAGGAGAAAGAAAGGGTTAAGGAATGTTGGGGTGGAAGTAGACCGGATGGCCAGGAAAGAGGACCTGATAGAGGGGAGAGAATAAGCCAAGTGGCTTTCAGAGGATGAATATTCTGGACAGAGGGAACAGGAAGAGAGGTGGGGGCTAGCCTTGCCTTTGAAGCAGTACAAGGAGGCAGGTGAGGAGCTTCAGGAAGGGAGTCAGTGAAACTCCGGAAGACAGAACATGGATGTCCTACAGGCGCTTAGAGCCCTGGGTTTTAATCTAAGGGGTGAGGAGTCGTGGAGGGTTCTGAGGATGGGAGTGGCATAAACCAATTGGCGTTTCAACTGCATGACTCCAGCTCCTGTGTTGAGAATAGACTGGGAGGACAAGAGTGAATGGGAGGAGACGGGTTAGGAAGCCATTGCCGTACTCCAAGCAAGAGCTGATGGTAGTTTGGGGCAGGGTGGTGGCAGAGGAGGTGGTGAGAATTTGAAGGGAAAGAAATTGATCTTCAAGAATCATGAAAAGAAACTTCAGAAAGCCCTTGGTTAGGAGTAATTTCTACTGAAGATTTATTTGTATCAATTATAAATCCTTGGAACATGGACCAAGCTGGGATGGTTAGAACAGCTATTAATAAAATGTGTACCAAGCTACTACTCAGTTTTGTACAAAGAGCTTGGAGTCATTGTGAACAAAAGCAGAAAATCTACGTTGTATTTAGTTCCACTGAGAAGCTCTAGTCCACCCCTAAGACTCTAAAACTACCCTCAGACCAAAACTACCCTCAGACCAGGGGCCTAGAGAAGGTTCTCAGACTCACTCAGAAGTCAGAGTGCCTGGGAGTTATAGTACTCTTGGCAGAAAAGTGAACAAAACAGAAATTAGTATATTTAATCATATGAACTGAATGAAAATAGCATTTTGCCAATGAAAACTAAGCTCTCATATGAAGCACGCTTAATCAACCATTGTCAAGTTTTCCTTATAGTACTGTTTGCTGTTTTTAAGTTCTTTTTGTCACTGTGAATGCGCATTAGTGGGAGTAAGCACCAAAAGTTGGAGAAGAATGCATGAAGGACACTTTGAGGCACATTATGTTGGCGTTCCTGCTATTAAGGAAAGAGCACCATTATCTGACTTAACAAAGGAGCCCCTCCCAGTGTGCACTAGCGGGTGGCTATGAAGCAGTCCTGGAGATGGTTGCAGTCAGTCCCCTGAGTCCAGGACCAGCTTGTGTAGTGAGTTTGAGGGACTTTGGGGCTGATCAAGGAAAAAGATACGACCACAAGATGGCAGTGTTGCAAAACTATTTATTGGGGCCAGCATGTTGATAGGTTTTGCATGGAGTAGGGAAGGAGGTTCCTCACAACAGGACACTTTTCCAAAAGGAAATGGTGCAGGGTTGGGTTAAGCACCGGAAGAGGAAGAGAGCAAGGGGACTCCTGGGGGACATGTCTAGGTGATGTCACTCAACAGCACAATGGGAAATCTGGGTCAGAGAGCTCCAAAGGGCAGCATCGGTTTGGGATCTTTATAACTGCAGGGTTTTATCTTATCTGTGCTTATGTTGGGCACAGTTTTGATATTGGACACAGCAGACAGGCTCTAAATGGCTAAAATCTTCTTTGGGGGCTATTTTTAAAGCAATTGGGTATGTAAACATTTGAATTTGACACTAGTGGGCTTTTTTGGCTAATAGGCTCCAGCCTTATGTGAAGAAGTAAACAGCTTGGGGCCTGTACACAGAGGCTCATTGATGGAACAGCTCATCACTAATCTATGAGGCGGTGTGGAATCCCCCAGGGCTGTGGCTGCTGAGCCCGTGTTTTTCTGAGATTGGCACTTCTGAAGTTGAGGCGGCAACTCTAGCTTCTACCCTGGGTTTGCTCTTGGCTTTGTTTTTTTCCAGTTTTGAAATGCCTTGCTCTTGTTGAGGTTCACCCAGTCCAACAAATCGTTTTCTGGTAACTCAGTTATTTTAAATACTGTTGAGTCCCCAGAGAAGAAACATAATTTTCTAGTTCCAGTGAAAGTTATAAAAGTAATTGAAATATTGGAATAGTAGATGTAACAGTTTAGTCTGATAAAAGTTGTGAGTAAATGAACTAACACAGCCCACCACATACCAGACAGTTTTTGTGTATGACTGCATTTAGTCATCACAGCAAGTTTGATGCCCTTCTCCTCATTTTATGGATGAGGAAGACAGAAGTCTGAGGCTCAGAGAAGCTAGGGAACTTTTCCAGGATCACCCAGCTAGCAAGTGGTTTAGCCTGGATTGGAGCAGATCTGCCTGACTCAAGCCAAGATTCTTTACCCGTACTCCACCTGTGATGGTGCTAGCATATCTTAGTTTCCTAGTGCGTCTATAAAAAATACCACAAATGGGTGGCTTTAAAGAACATAATTTTTTTTTTCACAGTTCTGGAGACTAAAAGTACAAATCAGGGTCTCAGCCATGTCCATTTCTTCTGTGGGCCTCTCTCCTAGTTTCTGGTAGTTGCCAGCAGTCCTGGGGGTGCCTTTCCTGCTTGTACATGTATCTGCCTCCATCATCACATGGCATCTGTCTTCCCCTGTGTGTCTGTCTCTCTGTGTCTCTTTTCCCTTTTTATAAGATACCACTCAGAATGGATTAGGTTTAGGACCCACCTACTCTGGTATGACCTCCTTAACATAACAAAAGAAAAACCCTATTTCCAAACAGGGTCATATTTACAGGTATAGGAATAGCACTTCAACATAACTCTTGGGGTTGCATTTGTTTTATTTAGTGTGGGAGGGAAAAGTTACTGACGTTTGTCCTATTGCATATTTAAAGTTAAATGTAAAGTTTTCTTCAAGATTCTAAAACTTTCTGGCTGGCAAAAGGCATTACCTTATGTCTTAGTTATCTAGTGCTGCTCATAACAGACATACCACAAGTAGGTGGCTTTAACAAACAGAAATTTATTTTCTCAGAGTTTAGGAGGCGAGAATTCCAAATTCAGGGCGCTGGCTCTAGGGGAAGGCTTTCTCTCTCTGTCAGCTCTGGGGGAAGGTCCTTGTCTCTTCAGCTTCTGTTCCTTGGCTCCTTGGAGATCTTCATGTGGCATGGCATCTATCTTCCCCCATCTCTGCCTGCTGAATCTGCTCCTTTTATATGTCAAAAAGAGATGACTAAAACACGCCCTACACTAATACTGCCTCATTAGCATAACAAAGAAAATACATTTCCAAATGATTATAACCACAGGTGTCCAAAAAAAAAACCCAAACCCACTACCATCATCATCAAGTCAATTCCGACTTATCGTGACCCTACAGGACAGAGTAGAACTGCCCCCTAGGTTTCCAGGGAGTGGCTGTTGGATTCAAACTGCTGACTTTTTTGTTAGCAGCCGAGCTGTTAACCAATGTGCCACCAGGGCTCCAACCACAGGTATACCAAAAAAAAAGAAAAAAAGAAAAAACCAAACCCATTGCTGTCAAATTGATTCTGACTCATAGTGACCCTGTAGAACAGAGTACAGCTGCCCTATAGGGTTTCCAAGGAAAGGCTGGTAGATTTGAACTGTCAACCTTTTGGTTAGCAGCCAAGCTTTTAACCACTGCATCACCAGAGCTCCACCACAGGTATAGGGGTTAGGATTTAAAGCACAATTCAATCCATGACACCTTATTTTTCAAAAATCTAGGAAATGGGAACAGTGGATTTAAAAAAAAATTAAAGTATTTTAAAGAATTATTGCAAATACTTTTCACTCTTCCAGTGTGAAAATAGCCTAGACGTAGAATAAGCCTTTCATCAAATTGTTGGGGGGAATGGGGAGGAATGTGAGCTGAAATTAGATGTTAAATAAAGATTTAAGTGGATCTGTCTTTACTTCCAGCAATCCCTCCATTTATCATGAACACTTTGGAGAAGAAAGCCTTCTTAAAGGTAAGACCTAGTTCTATTTGTCATCATTTCAATCCTTTCGATTCCTTTTTTAGGCTGCAAACTATACAGAACATTCTCTGCATAAATAGTGACAGATTTGAAGGCCAGTCTTTCGTAGACACTTAAGTAAAAAAGATGTTTCTAGGAGCATTTTATTTCTAATCTCAGATCTTTAGAAAAGCTTTCACAAATGAAGACTGCTGCCCCCTTCCGTTTAACTCAGTTATACACTTATCTTCATCATCGGTTGGACGCACCTACCTAGGTAAAAATGAGGAAATGGTGTGAATTTGGAATGATGTGTTTCTGTGATTAGAAGTTACTATGTGTATGAAATGTTTATAAGTCACTATCCGTACTATCCATATTATAGCTCCTTATAGGAGCCCTGGTGGCACAGTGGTTGAGCGCTTGCCTGCTAACCAAAAGGTCGATGATTCGAACCCACCAGCTGCTCTGCGGGAAAAGGATGCAGCAGTCTACTTCCATACAGATTTACAGCCTTGAAAACTGTATGGGGCAGTTCTGCTGTATCCTATAGTGTCACTGTGAGTCAGAATTCGACTCGTCGGTTGGCAGTGGGTTTGGTTTTGGGGCTTATCCATACTATATATGGATAGAAATAATAATTTAGAGCAGTAGCTTCATGGAATATTGAATTAGTACCCCAGTGGTTTTTTTTTTTTTTTTGTACAAATAATGGATAATGCCCAAACCCACACCCATTGCCATCGAGTTGATTCTGACTCATAGTGACCCTACAGGACACAGTCGAACTGCCCCATAGGGTTTCTAAGGAGTGGCTGGTAGATTCAAACTGCCAACATTTTGGGTAGCAGCTCAGTTCCTAATCACTGAGCAACCAGGGCTCCATAGATAACATAGTGTTAGCCAGTTCAGCATTTTTTTTACGTATACAATTCAGTGAGGTCAGTTAATCAGTGATGTTGTGTAGCCGTTACCAATATCCTTTGCTAAATTTTCCAGCCCCGTAAATAAAAACGCAATGTTTCCTAAATAATAATTTTCCCCATATTTGGTGATCATATCTAATACTTCATTAATCTACCGGCCATCTCCCTTCGAGGTCTGAAAATATTATAGGATAAAATTGTAACCAAGAAATCTCATGGCATTATATGCACTCTTTCTACATTGCTTTTTTTATAGGTTCCATGATTTAATGCCATATTATTTATGCTTAACCTTAGTTTTCCAGTTCTTATAAGAAGTAGGAGACGGTGGGATAGGGTGACTCATTTGGTTCATGCCATGTTTGGAAACTGACATCATTCGATCTTCCAGGAGAAAGGGGTCAGACACCTCTCGGTAGGAGCAGGTGCATTACAGTGATGAGGGCAGCAATTTGTGGTAAATTGTTTGAGGTCTTAGAACTGTAACAATGAGGAGACACTGTAAAGCTTTGAAAAGAGGACATAGTTTACAGATAAAGCACTTCGTGAACAATTTCAGGTATTAGTACAATTCTGAAATGCCCAACAGGCATGTTTATTGACCTGTATACTTCAAATGAGGGCATTGGTGGTTCAGTGGTAGAATTCTCCCCTTCCACACGGGAGACCTGGGTTCAGTTACCAACCAATGTACCTCATCATGCTCAGGCACTACCCGTCTGTCAGTGAAGGCTTTGCATATTGCTATGAGGCTGAAAGGTTTCAGTGGACTTCTAGACTAAGACAAACTAGGAAGAAAGGCACGGTAATTTATATCTGAAAATCAACCAAAGAAAACCTATGGATCACAATGGTCTAATCAGCGACTGATTATGGGGATGGCGCAGGACCGAGCAGCATTTTGTTCCATCATGCATGGGATCGCCATGAGTCAGGGGCCAACTCAATGGCAGCTAACAACAACATATGCCCTATGGTCCCAAATTGGAAAACTAAGGCAAATGCTAAGTGAACACTTCATTGACACTTTCGATGAAGTCATATTCTTGGAAAAATAAGTTAAGCAAGTATGCTATTAAGAGGCAGTAATATCGAGGACCTCATTTGAAGGACATGTCCAGGTTGTTACATATCAATGCCCAAATCCCCACGGGGGAAAGGGGATACTCTTTCCCTATTATGTTATTTTTATTATGTTATTTTATACTACATTACACCCCCTCTCAAATTCTTTCTTTGGAGCTTTGGGAAAGTGGAGGAGTCACATTCTCTGAGCTTTAGTTTTTGGAACTGCTGCCTTTAGCAATCTTACATGTTAATGTGAAATGTGCAAAAGAGTGTCCTGGTGGCTTTTTCGTGACTGATCGATCCCTTTGCTCTTTGAGGAGTTTCTGGAGGAAATCTGCAGAGCCTTGTGCCACCCCAGGAAGCCACATCCTTGAAAACCTTCTGATTCCCCATGTACCTTCTTTTTGTGTTTCTGACAGTCTCAATCATAGGATTAAACCAAATATAACCTTTTAGGAATACAAAGAAAGTACTTATATTTAAGCAGTAAAGTTAGTATGGACCAAAATCTAATTCTGGCCTCATTTGTCATATTGCCTACTTAAATACACTCTCATTTTGAGGATTCATAAAAAAAGTTTTGTCAAAGTCTCTTTCAGGTGTTAAGAAAAGACTGTTAACTATTTAAAGTTTCTAAAGGATTACTGTATGTGCTAGAACAGTGACTGTATCTTAAAATTACCAGAGTATGTCATGATCTGAAACTCACCAACTTGACATTTCAGTGATTTCCAGGTAAACTGAAAAAAAAAAAAAAAGATCCATGTCCTTCTCTGTCCCTCCTTGCTTGCCTTACAGAAAGTAATTTAGGCATCAAGGGAGACTTACATAATAAGTTTAGAATGGGGACCATCAACATCGTTCTAACCATAACCCTGGTGATAAGTGACCCATCTCATGGATCTGTAACTTTACATTGAATTGATGCCTGTATTATTCTCTGCCCACTCTTGATCTACTAAGTCATTAGGTTTATAGTATTTCCGCTAGGGTATATGTGGATCCAAGCCACTTTTTGACTTGCCAGGTAGTTAGCAAACTTCTTGACTATTTTAAATTCTTAAGTTTTTGGCAGGGGCAACTCAGGCACAACGGAGAATCAGGAAACATATCTAATAAACTGAACCACCCCTCCTGCTAAAGTTAAGCAAAATCAGATTTTTAAGGCAAGTCTAGATTTCCAGGTGGATGCAAGGCTTGGAAATTGTCATCTTATCATATTAATTTGTCTTATATAAAAATGACAGCTTTTGCAAGAGAGAAGCGGTAAATGTGGATCACTCAGCAAACAGTGTAACAAGGTTATGACTGTCACGAATTTGCAAGTGACCATATGTACACTGGAGGTCAGCTTCAGTGGCAACATCCCCAGCATTTAAGCTTTCCTGTTCCTTTCACTGCACCTCTCAAATGTCACCTAACACCTACTTAGCAGAAGGATTTTGCCACCATGGTTTGGAGCAGAGACCGGAATCTCTTGTCCACTTCCCACTGCTGGTGGGACATTTTATGGAGCCTGGCTCCAGCATGTAGACACAGGCACACCGCTCTGCTAATGTGTCCTGATCCCACTTGGGATTCCAGGACATTCATAAGAAAGTCCACCTTTCAGCCTGCGTTGATGCTGAAAAGTCAGGTCACCTGTGATGTGAGATGAAAGCATGTACAATGAAGTTGTTACTTCATTCTTGCAATTTGTCTCTGTCTTTGAACTCCTGGGCTTGCAGTTTTGGAAGAGTTGTTGCAGTTACACTAATCATTGACAAACACTGGACAGGAGACATACGTGAGCACTTTATATAATTGTCTTGTTGAGTTGTTGTTGTTGTTAGGTGCCATCGAGTCAGTTCCGACTCAAAGCAACCTTGTGTACAACAGAACAAAACACTGCCCGGTCCTGCACCATGCCCACAATCATTGTTAAGCTTCAGCCCATTGTTGAAGCCACTGTATCAGTCTATCTGCTTGAGGGTCTTCCTCTTTTTTGCCAACCCTGTACTTTACCAAGCATGATGTCCTTCTCCAGGGACTGGTCCCTCCTGATAACATGTCCAAAGTATGCGAGACGTAGTCTTGCCATCCTTGCTTCTAAGGAGCATGCTGGTTGTACTTCTTCAAAGACAGATTTGTTCGTTCTTTTGGCAGTCCATGGTATAGTCAATATTCTTTGCCAACACCACAATTCAAAGGCATCAATTCTTCTTCGGTCTTCCTTATTCATTATCCAGCTTTCACATGTATATGATGTGATTGAAAATACCATGGCTTGGATCAGGGGCACCTTAGTCTTCAAGGTGACATCTTTGCTTTTCAACACTTTAAAGAGGTCTTTTGTGCCTGTGAGTAGCTTAAGATACTCCACTGGTCTCACCCCTTCGAAAGCAAGGGAGAATGAAGAAAACTAAAGATACAAGGGAAAGATTAGTCCAAAGGACTAATGGACCACAAGTACCACAGCCTCCACCAGACTGAGTCCAGCACAACTAGATGGTGCCCAGCTACCACCACCAATTGCTCTGACAGGGATCACAATAGAGGGTCGCTGACAGAGCTGGAGAAGAATGTAGATCAAAATTCTAACTCACAAAAAAAGACCAGACTTACTGGCCTGACAGAGACTGGAGAAACCCCAAGAATATGGCCCCTGGATACCCTTTTAGCTCAGTAATGAAGTCACTCCTGAGGAACACCCTTCAGCCAAAGATTAGACAGGCCCATAAAACAAAACGAGACTAAAGGGGCACAACAGTCCAGGGACAAGGACTAGAAGGCAGGAGGGAACAGGAAGCTGGTAATAGGGAACACAAGGTCGAGAAGAGAGAGTACTGCCATGTCGTGGGGTTGATAACCAATGTCAAGAAAAAGAAAAAAATAAAGAGGTCTTTTGCAGCAGCTTTTCCCAATGCAATGCGTCTTTTGATTTCTTGACTGCTGCTTCCATAGGTGTTGTGTATTCAAGTAAAATGAAATACTTGACAACTTCAGTCTTTCCTCCGCTTATCATGGTGTTGCTTATTGATCTAGTTGTGAGGATTTTTGTTTTCTTTATGTTGAGGTGTAATCCATACTGAAGGCTGTGGTCTTTGATCTTCATCAGTAAGTACACAAGTCCTCTTCACCTTCAGCAAGGAAGGTGTGTCATCTGCATAACAGAGGCTATTAATGAGTTTTCCTCCAATCTTGATGTCCTGTTCTTCTTCATATGGTCCACCTTCTTGGATTATTTGCTCAGCATACAGATTGAATAGGTATGGTGAAAGGATACAACCCTGATGCACACCTTTCCTGACCTTAAACCATGCAATATCCCCTTGTTCTGTTTGAACAACCGCCTCTTGATCTATGTACAGGTTCCTCATGAGCACAATTAAGTGTTCTGGAATTCCCGTTGTTCACAGTGTTATCCATAATCTGTTATGATCCACACAGTCATCTGCCTTTGCATAGGCAATAAAACACAGGTAAACATCTTTCTGGTATTCTCTGCTTTCAGCCAAGATCCATCTGACATCAGCAATGATATCCCTGGTTCCATGTTCTCTTCTGACTCCAGCCTGAATTTCTGACAGTTCCCTGTCAATATACTACTGCAGCTGCTTTTGTATGATCTTCAGCAAAATTTTACTTATGTGTGATATTAATGGTATTGTTCCATAATTTCTGCATTTGATTGGATCACCTTTCTTGGGAATAGACATAAATATGGATCTCTTCCAGTTGGTTGGCCAGGTAGCTGTCTTCCAAATTTCTTGGCATAGATGAGTGAGCACTTCAGCACTGCATCCATTTGTTGAAACATCTCAATTGATATTCTGTCAATTCCTGGAGCCTTGTTTTTCACCAATGCCTTCAGTGCAGCTTGGACTTATTCCTTTCAGTACCATCGGTTCCTGATCATATGCTACCTCTTGAAATGGTTGAGCGTCAACCAGTTCTTTTTGGTATAGTGACTCTGTGTATTCCTTCCATCTTCTTTTGATGTTTCCTGCGTTTAATATTTTTCCGATAGAATCCTTCACTATTGCAACTCAAGGCTTGAATTTTCTCTTCAGTTCTTTCAGCTTGAGAAATGCTGAGCATGTTCTTCCCTTTTGGTTTTCTATCTCCAGGTCTTTGCACGTCATTATAATGGTTTACTTTGTCTTCTCAAGCTGCCCTTTGAAATTTTCTGTTCAGTTCTTTTACTTCATAATTTCTTCCTTTTGCTTTAGCTATTTGACATTCAAGAACAAGTTTCAAAGTCTCTTCTGACATCCATTTTGGTCTTTTCTTTCTTTCCTGTTTTTTTAATGACCTCTTGCTTTCTTCATGTATGATGTCCTTGATGTCATTCCACAGCTCATCTGGTCTTTGGTCATTAGTGTTCAATGTGTCAAATCTATTCTTGAGATGATCTCTAATTCAGGTAGGATATACTCAAGGTCATACTTTGGCTCTCGTGGACTTGTTCTAATTTTCTTCAGTTTCAACTTGAACTTGCATATGAGTAGTTGATGGTCTTTTCCACAGTCAGCCCCTGGCTTCGTTCTGACTGATGATATTGAGCTTTTCCATCGTCCCTTTCCACAGATGTAGTCAATTTGATTCCTGTGTATTCCATCTGGTGAGGTCCATGTGTTTAGTCGCCATTTATGTTGGTGAAAAAAGGTATTTGCAATGAGGAAGTCGTTGGCATTGCAAAATTCTATTCTGTGATCTCTGACATCATTTCTATCACCAACGCCATATTTTGCAACTAGTGATCCTTCTGTTTTGTTTCCAGCTTTTGCACTCCAATCACCAGTAATGATCTATGCATCCTGATTGCACGTTTGATCAATTTCAGACTGCAGAAGCTGGTAAAAATCTTCAATTTCTTCATCTTTGACCTTAGTGGTTGGTGCATAAATTTGAATAATAGTCGTATTAACTGGTATTCCTTGTAGGCGTATGGATATTATCCTTTCATCGACAGCCTTGTACTTCAGGGTAGATCTTAAAATGTTCTTTTTGATGATAAATGCAATGCCATTCCTCTTCAAAGTTGTCATTTGCGGCATAGTAGACCATATGATTGTCCAATTCAAAATGGCCAATACCAGTCCATTTTGGCTCACTAATGCCTAGGATATCAATGTTTGTGCGTTCTATTTTATTTTTGACGATTTCCAGTTTTCCTAGATTCATACTTCGTCATTGCACATTCCAGTTATTAATGGGTGTTTGTAGCTGTTTCTTCTCCTTTTGAGTCATGCCACATCAGCAAATGAAGATCTCAAAAGCTTGCCTCCATCCACGTCATTAAGGTCGACTTTACTTTGAGGAGGCAGCTCTTCCCCAGTCGTCTTCTGAGTGCCTTCCAACCTGGAGGGCTCTTCTTCCGGCACTGTATCAGCAATGTTCCACTGCTATTCATAAGGTTTTCACTGGCTAATTCTTTTCAGAAGTAGACTGCGAGGTCCTTCTTCCTAGTCTGTCTTAGTCTGGAAGCTCAGCTGAAATCTGTCTGCCCTGGGTGACCCTGCTGGTATCTGAATACCGGTGGCATAGCTTCCAGCATCACAGCAACACACAAGCCCCCACAGTATGACAAACTGACAGACACATAGGGTGTCTTGTTATAACAGATGGAGATTGCTGTAGGTATAGCTTGGCATTTTGTCATATGCAGGACCTGGCAAATGATGCAAACAGTTAACCCCATCTTCTTTTAGATCACAGCCATTGAAAACCCTATGGTGCACAGCTCTATTCTCACACGTGTGGGGTTGGCCAGGAGTTGGAGTTGTCTCGATGGTTTGGTTTGGTTTTTTTTTTTTTTTTTTTTTTTTTTTTTGGTTTAGCCCATCATTGCCACACTGCTGCAGGCTTTTTCAGAAGAATAAAATGAATAAGCATTGGGTTTTCTGCCCCTCTCTTACTTTTGCTTGGTATTGTGGCCTTCTGTAATAACTTGGAAGTGAGCCGCCATGCTTCCCATCTCCTCTGCCTGTCCCACCCACCACAGGTAGGGCCTCACCTGCAGCAAAAAGGGGCCACTGGCTTCAGCACCCCTGTACAAAGCTAAGGAGGGGCAGACCAACCAGCCTGAGATCCTCACTAGCTACAGGAGATCTGCTTATAGCTGTACTTCTTCACGCTCCAGTGGAAGATTTTGCTTTGAAAAAGTAATGGCAACATACTGTTTGGAGTCCCTGGGTGGTGCGAATGGTTAATGCATTTAGCTGCTAACTGAAAGGTTGGAGGTTCAAGTCACCCAGAGGCACCTTGGAAGAAAAGCCTGGCAATATCTATTTCTGAAAAATCAGCCATTGAACACCTTATGGAGCAAAGTTCTGCTCTGACATACATGGGGTCACTATGAGTCAGAGACAACTCAACAGCAACTGGGTTAATATACTGTTCAGGTACCCATGCCTTTTTCACACTCACAAGTTCAGGGTTGCTGTTACATTTAAATATTCCATTTTGCCCAGGTAGCGAGGACCTTAGGACTTAAATTGATATGATATACCAAATATACCAGTCGATTCCAACTCATGGCCACCACATATGTGTTAGAATAGAACTGTGTTCCACAGGGCCTTCAATGACTATGATCTTATGGAAGTACATTGCCAGGCTTTTCTTCCATGGTGCCTCTGGGTTGATTTGAACTGCCAGCCTTTCCATTAGTAGCTGAGTGCTTAACCATTTGCGCCACCCAGGCTGTCTATTGATAGGATAGGTACTGCTAAAACATAGGCAACAGAAGCTTATATTAATGTCCCTATCTTTCCGTTTTCAAAGCGCTTTCACATACTATTTGAAAAGGCAGGCTTTACCATACCCCGTTTACAATGGCTGCTAAGATTATTTCCTTAGCAGCTCGTAACACTCTTGTGAGTGGGTGACGCTCTGCTGTGATGTACTTATCTGGGCTTTGTCTTGAAAATAACCAGCTCCTCAGCAAACAAAACTGATTGAACATTCTCAGCTTTTTTAAAGGGCGATGCTTGGGGAGCATTCAGCCTGACTCATCTTTCCCCCAATGCCTTATCTTTTCCCAAGTGGTGTGCTGAAAAAAAGCATCAGCTGTGGGCAGGTGACTCATGGAAATTTTTGCAGTAAACCAAAAATCCACTGCCTAAAATCTGGTGATTCAACTCTTCTTGAAGACTAGTTCCTATGATTTCTTTACCTTAGGTCATTCTTGCTGGCACTTTTATTAGCAATAAAATTGATAGGGTTTGGGTCAGATAATGTTTGCCGCATTCCTTAAGTAGTTCTTTTACATTCCCATTAATAAAGGTGGCCTTCTATGTCTACTCAATCGATTTTCAGGGTTGTCTGCTAATAGCATGTGAATGTAGCATTTATTTGTTCGTTTATTTACTAATTCATTCAGCAGTCCTTTTTTGCAGTATTGTATTTCAGGCAATGTGCTAGGCTCTGTTGTTGTTACTAGCTTCTGTCCCTGACACGAGACGGCATGCACAAAGGAGCAAAATGCTGCCAGTCCTGTGCCATCCCCGTGATCAGCTACCGATCTAACCGTTGTGATCCATTGGGCATTCATGACTGATTTCCAAAAGTAGATCTCTAGGCCTTTCTTCCTAGTCTGTCTTCGTCTGGAAGCTCCTCTGAAACTTGTTCAGCATCTTAGCAATAAGCAAGCTTTCACTGGCAAGTGGGTGGTGGCTGCCCGTGAAGGGCATTGGCTGGGAATCAAACCCAGGTCTCCCACACGGAAAGTGAGAATTCTGCCACTGAACTATCAATGCCTCACATGCTACACCCTAGAGTCACAGAAATAGGGCAGGAACCCTGCTCTCAGTGAGCATATAGCATGGGGGGAAAGAGACATAGGAACAGATGGTTACAATACATGCTGATTACAGCACAGGGCACAGAGGAGACATCTTACCAAATTGGGGTAGGTGGAAGAGACTTGCAGAGGACTGACCAAGGGCACATGTTCTACAGAAGCTCAGAGAGGACACAGAGCATGATTTGCGGGAACACTTTCAGATAGTTATGTTGGCTGGGATGTAGGCTATGTGTAGGGAATAAACTGTGCCTTATACAAGAATTAACTCACAGTGGATCTACAACTATAAAACTTCTAGAAGAAAACATAATAGAAAATCTTTGAGACCTTGGCAAAGGTTTCTTAGCCACACCACCAAAAGCATAGTCCCAAAAAGAAAAATTGATTAATTGGACTTCATCAAAATTTAAGATGTCTGTTCATCAAAAGATACTATGAAGAGAATGAAAAGGCAAGCCACAGACTGGGGGAAAAAAATTTCAAAACACATGTCTGATATGTATACATTCTGACTTGTATCCAGAATCCTCAACACTCATTCAGAAAAACAGCCCACTTTTAAAAATGGGTAAAAGGATTCTTTACCAAAGAAGATACACAGGTGTCAAATAAGCACAGGAGAAGATGCTCAATCTCTTTAGTAATTAGGGAAATTGAAATTAAAACAGTGAGCTACCACTATGTACCTATGAGGATAAGTCAAAAAGCATTACTACTAGGGTTCCAGTTCATAGAGGCACTGGTTTACTCCAAACAAAATGTGTTTAAACATGAATGGCAGCAGACAAGTTCTCTCAGTAATACACTTGTCTTAATCTCATTAGGGTGCCTTAAAAAAAAAAGATACTTTTTGTGCCATAAAAAAACAATTTTGAGGTCAGGACTAATATCAAATTATTAGCAAAACTCAAATGGACATCTTCCCAAATCAGTGAAGCTTTGTAACAAGTTTATGGGAATGCTGCCCCACATAAAGCAACAGTTTTCAGATTGATCAAGCGTTTTAAGGAAGAACGGGAAGACCTCAAAGATGAGCCAAGAGAGGGAAGACCGCTCAGAAGGTTATGGCGATTCCTCAGGGATAATCTTGATAGATTTTCTTGAAGGATACAGTACGATCATGGGGGCTTATTATGAAGAAGTTTTAAGAAAATTGAAAACTGCATTGGCGAGAAAAAGGTCAGGAAATTTGCACCAAGGAATTTTTTTCCATCATGACAATGCACCTCCTCATTCTTTGAGGGTAGCAAGGGCTGTCCTATGAGAATTTCATTGGGAAGCCTTGTCCCATCCCCCCTACAGCCCTGATTTTGCCCCTTCAGACTTCTTTTTGTTCCCAGAACTCAAAGAACATTTAAAAGGAACATGATTTGAGTCCTTCGAGGATGCAAGAATTCTTCAGGGAAGGATTAGAGAGATGGAAACATCGCCTTCAGAAGTGTATAGACCTAGGTGGAGGATATGTCAAGAAACAATAGCTTCACATTTTGATGTTTTTGTTTAATAAAGGCTTCTATGATTTTCTAGCAATACTTCTTGATTTACCCTCATATTAGAAAGGCTAAAATTGAAAGACTGACCATAACAAGTGTTGGTGAGGATGTGGAGGAACTGGAACTCTCATATCCTGCTGGTGAGAATGTTAAATGATGCAACCAGTTTGGAAAATAGTTAGGCAGCTTCTTAATAAATTAAACATATACTTACCATATGATCCAGCCATCCTACTTCTAGGTATTTATCTAAGAAAAATGAAAGCATATGTCCATAAAAGACACATACATGTTCATAGCAGTTTTATTTGTAATAGCCAAAAAATGGGAGGGGAAAAAAAATGTTCAGATAAATAGATTATGGTACATCCACACAATGGAATCCTTAACTCAGCAATAAAAAAGTGTGATACGCACAACAACAGGGATGAATCTCCAAATAATTATACAATAGACACCATATGTAAAATTCTAGAAAATACAAACTAACCTATACTGATAGAAAGCAGATCAGTGGTTGCCAGGCAATGGTATAGGAGGTTTAGGGGATGGGGAGGGGCACAAGGAGCAAGGAAAATTTTAGGGGTGATGGATATGTTGATTATCTTATTTGTGATGATGGTTTCACAGGTGTATATGTATACCAAAACATATTGTATACTTTAATTATGTGCATTTTATAGAATGTTGTTAAAGATCATGAGGAGAAAAAGCATTTAGAGTAATATCAACTTTATCTTGTTATATCATTGAATATTGAATTCAGTGAATTCATTGAATATATATTTTTTAAACTTGTAGTCACTGTCTTTAATTTTTATTTGAAATATCCTGTTTACTCAGTTTTGTGCTAAGCATAACATGCCCTAACCCTAAGGAGTTCTGTCAGTATGTAGTGGAAGATAAAACATCTACAGCTCACTAATTTAGTCTCAGACTCAGTTCTGTGCAGGAAATACCTGTTTTATAGCATGGAGTCCCTTGGTGGTGTGAACACTTAACGAGCTCGACTGCTAACTGAAGGGTTGGAGATTCGAGTCCACCCAGAGGCACCACAGAAGAGAGGCCTGGCTATCTATTTCCAAAAACCAGCCATTGAAAACCCTGTGGAGCACAGTTCTACTCTGACTCACATGGGGGTACCATCAGTCAGAGTTGACTGATGGCAGTAGTTTTAGGGTTTTGTTTGTTTGTTTGTTTTTACTGATTTTAAAGTGTGTAGGAGCTTAAAAGTGAGGGATGAATTAGGCAGGAGGGAGAGCTAGAGAAGGAGTCAGGAGAAGGGATGACATTCAGGCTAGGTTTTGCAGGTTACATTGGAATTCTCCAGGATCCTTTTCATTATCAGAGATGGGGAGTGGGAGGCTTTTCCATCAGAACCCTCTGCATGAGCCAGAGTCCACAGTGTGTCTGTAGACTTCCATCTTTGAGGTTACACACAGCTCTTCCCTTATGCATGGCAGGTTAGCCCTGTTGCTGTGGACAAGAGTCCCCTTGAAAGAGGAAGCTGCTCTCATCTGCCCAAGCTCATCCCCCCTCAACCACAGGATTTCAAGCAGCATTTAGTTTCCCTTCCCGCCCCCAGCAATGCCTGGGAAACCTAGGGCAAGGATCTATCCTCTCCTAAGAAAATTCATCATCATCAGAGCTGGTTGCCTGAGATAAAACATTTTCCTTTTCTTTCTGTGCTTTAAGGGGTGGAGTCCCTCTGCTTCACCAGTGTGGATCCATCTCCTCTTGACAAATTTTCTCCCTTCCCCTGTAGTCTATGCCTCTCTCACCCCACACTGACCCTTGTGATGTGCCTTTTTGCCAGAGGATTCTCCTCGGGGACCAGAGTACGCCTCTCACGCAAGCCTCATTGGGGGTCATTATCGTTGAACAGCTTGTGTTGACTCTTACCTAACTTGGCTGACTTCATTACAGCCAGTTCACAACTTGACCTTAGCTATTTCTGTGGCCTTATTTATATGATAGGAATCCCTGGGTGGTGCAAATGGCTACATGCTTGGCTACTAACCGAAAATTTGATCGTTTGATTCCACCCAGAGGCACCTCAGAAGAAAGTCCTGGTGATCTACTTCTGAAACATTCAAAAGCGAAAATAACCCCATTGCCATCGAGTCGATTCTGACTCATAGTGACCCTATAGGACAAGGTAGAACTGCCTCATATGGTTTCCAAGGCTGTAAATCTATACAGAAGCAGACTGCCACATCATTCGTCCACAGAGCAGCTGGTGGGTTTAAACTGCTGACCTTTTGGTTAGCAGCCAAGCACTTAGCCACTGTACCACCAGGGCTCCTCTCTGAAAGATCACAGCCACTGAAAACCCTGTGGAATGTAGTTCTATTCTGAAACACATGGGGTCACCTTGAGTTGAATTGACTCAATGGCAACTGGTTGGTTTTTATTTATATGAAACCATATAGGTCATCTCTATTTATGTTATGAATTTTGGTACCACACCTTTTTTAAAACTAAAAAAACTAACAGCATTTACTTTCCAAAAGACTAACTCACTCATTTTCATTAAAAAGAAAATACGAGTAGCAAAAAATGTTTTATGCCAGAAATAATTTCAACCATACTAACAGCGACTATAACCCAGAAAGCTAAGGAATAGGGGATGAAAAATTTGTTAGATTTCTGCTCTGTTCCAGGCACTGTACTACTGTTTTATGAATGTTATCTGGTATATCTTCACTCACACACCTTTAGGAAGCAGTTTTGATCCTCATTTTAAAGATGAAAGCATCAAAGCTTGGAGAACTTAGGCTCTGCATGCCCTCTCTCCACAGCAGGGAACTGACTGGAAGGGCAGAGATTTACATGCAGGTTGATTTAACTTCAGAGTCTTTGGGTGGTCCAAATTGTTAACACCCTCAGCTGCTAACCAAAAGGTTGGAAGTTTGAGTCCACCCCCAGGTACCTTGGAAGAAAGACCTGGTGATCTACTTCCAAAAAATCAGCCACTGAGAACTCTATGGAGCACAGTTCTACTCTGACACACGTGGGGTCACCATGAGTCAGAGTCGACTCCGTGGTAACTGGTTTTGATTTGACTTCAAATCTTGGCACCAGGCCATACTGTTTCCCCAGCTAGAGTCAACTTATAATTAAATAATAGCTACTTCTCTACCTCCTCTATATAGCCAAACATCACTCAGATTATATGTGCAAGGGAAAAAATTAGAAGCTGATCAAGAAGCATTATGGAGTCAAGACTAACGTGCTTTTGCAGGGTTACCCCAGGTTTTCACTAGTTGCATTGCATCTGGATCTTGTGATGGGGAGTGGTTCCCTTTAGTTCACTTGCAGAAGAAATTGCCTCTAAAAGTCTGTATAAAACATGTTCAGGATATTAAATAGGCAATAGACAAGTGGTATCTTGGGTGAAGGGTGAGACAGTACACAATACAGGGGAAACTAACACAACCTGTACAAGGAAAGGTC
>NW_004443947.1:3331487-3382477 GCF_000243295.1 Trichechus manatus latirostris | reverse complement strand
AAAATATTAAAAAAATAAAAAAATAAATAAAAAAAAAAAAAACCATGTTCAGGATAACGTTTGTCTTAATACAGAGGTTCCCCTGGATGAGTGCGCCTGTGCAAGTTGGATTGGTTGGCTTCTGGTGAGTAGAAGTTACTTTCATATCATTAACTGCTTTTTTAAAGATAAATATGCAGCATATGAAAAGTGAGGGAAAGGGTAGATAATATGGGACACAGGTTTTGAAAATGAGACTGGCCCAGAACGATTTGGAATTCCTGGTCCCAGGAATTAGATATAAGTAACTTTTTGAGTGCATTGGTGGTTCATTGGTAGAATTCTCGCCTTCCGTGAGGGAGACCTGGTTCAAATCCCAGCCAGTGCAGCTCATGCACAGCTACCACCTGTCTTTTAGTAGAGGCTTGCATGTTGTTACGATGCTGAACAGGTTTCAGTAGAGTTTCCAAAGACTTACTGAGAAGAAAGGCTTGGTGATCTGCTTCCAAAAATCAAGCAGTGAAAGTCCCATGAATCACAGTGATCCCGTCTGTAACCCATCATGGGGATGGCGCAGGACCGAGCAGCATTTTGTTCCATTGTGCATGGGATCACCATAAGTCAGGGGCCAACTGGACAACAGCTAACAATACCATGTTGTCTTTAGAAAAACCTACAACATTTGTACTCTTATTTCTGAGGCTCTTTTTTAACTCCTATTATCTCGTTCTTTTTTTTTGTTTGTTTCATTATTTCGGCAATCTTAGGTAATAAAATTACAGAAACAAGACATACTGTGTGAGGGAATATGAAGCTGTACAGAAAGAAGGGGGATTGTTACATTAATAAAATGGGGGAAAAATCAAAAGTTTGCTATTTCTAAGATTATCTAACTCATCTTTTCTTTCTTTTTTTAAGTTTGGTGTTTGCTACACCTCTCTGCTGTGCTCTGTTCCCTCAGAAAAGGTACGTAGATGTTACTCTTCAGAATGATCATGATTTTTAATCCTAAAAACTAGTCAAAGAGGCAGGAGGTATTACTTCATTTCACTGGTAGGGAAGTTGAGACTGGAAAAGATCAATGAAGCCATGGTCTCTAAAAGAAATGGAGGCAGAAATCAATCCCAAGTCTGTCTAATTTCAAAACACCTTACCAGCTCATTTCTGCTCCTTACTGTTAAATTAAAAAATGCTTTATTCTTTAGTAAAAGTCAGGTTAACTCTGGTGCAAATTCGCTCTTATGAAAATTTAAATGTAGTTCACTGTCATCCAATCCATCGGCAAATGCATCTGTAATGCAGATGTATTAGAATTTAATTCTGACCCCCAGGAATGGCAACTATATGCACTTAGTTTAGGTAGTTGGTATGTTTGCTTCCCTTCTTCTTACTTCATTTTTTGGTCTTAAAAGCCTTAATGCATACATGTCTTTTACACAAGCTGCCCTTGAATCCTGCCTCTGTTGTGAAAATTGGATTGACAGGCATTAAATCAGCATTATATAAATCTAGGTCATCAGCCTCCTCCTAATCTAGCATGAAGGCACAGAGAAGCAGCATCTTCTTGTTTTTATTTTTTTAATGCTACCAGGCTTCGGTCTTTGTAATGTCTTTTCCTTCATGGGCCAACCAGTCCCAAACACATGGCTTTTAACGCCCTAGGCTTCCAAAATAGGTTTCAGATGAAGTGTTCTGTTCTAAACTAACTTTATCAGTTTTCACTACCTGATAAAGAACTCTACCTTTTATCTGCTTGACTGTTTCTGTCTTTGACCCCTACTGTTCTTGAATAAAAAGGAGCCCTGGTGGTGCAGTCATTAAAGTGCTCGACCTCTAACTGAAAGGTCGGCAGTTCGAAACCACCAGTGACTCTGCAGGAGAAAGATGTGGCAGTCTGCTTCCATAGAGATTTACAGCCTTGGAAACCCTAAGGAGTCACTGTGAGTTGGAGTCAACTCTGCAGCAGTGGGTTTGGTTTGGTTTTGGTTTGTTCTTAAATAGGAGCCCTGGTGGCTCAGTGGTTGAAGTGCTTGGTTGCTAACCAAAAGATTGATGGTTCGAACGCACCAGCTGCTCTGGGAGAAAGATGTGGCAGTCTCTTCTGTAATAAAGATTTACAGGCTAGGAAACCCTGTGGGGCAGTTCTGCTCTGTCCTATAGGGTCACTATGTGTCAGAAGCAATTCAACAGCAGTGGGTTGTTGTTCTTGAATAAGGAGTCCCTGGGTGGTATGAGGAGCCCTGGTGGCACAGTGGTTAAGCGCTCAGCTACTCACTGGAAGATCAGTGGTTTGAATCCACTGGCTGCTCTGCAGGAGAAAGATGTGGCTGTCTGCTTCCGTAAACATTACAGCCTTGGAAATCCCATGGGGCAGTTCTACTTTGTCCTATAGGGTCGCTATGAGTTGGAATAGACTTGACAGCAGTAGGTTTATGGGTGGCACAAATGGTTATCTCACTGGGCTGCTAACCAAAAGGTTGGAGATTGGCGTCTCTCCAGAGGTTATCTTGGAAGAAAGGCCTGGAAAGTCTTCTTCCCAAAGGTCACAGTCATGAAAACTCTATGGAGCACAGTACTACTCTGATACACATGGGGTTGCCATGAGTTGGAGTCAACTCAATGACAACTGGTTTGGTCCTTGGAAAGGGATTTAAATGTCAGGGAGAGAGTCCTTCATCAGCTTGATACCTACAGGTGAGTCGGTGGAGAGGGCAGGCCCTTCAGAATCTGTTCTCTAAGCTCATCTGTAGAGTGGAGAAATCATCCCTGTTTAATTGTACAACCCCCAGAATCCAGGGCTTAACCTCGGGAAAGTTTGTTTCTCTAGTGTGTGACGATTGAACATCAGAGCTCAGCAGTTCATCTTGTACTCTGTGGTTCAGAAATAGTGTTGATAAAATGCTGAGGAGAGTACCTGATAGTAAGTAAACTCTTAACTAAGTGTAGCTATTAGTATTTTGAGATTAAAAGACTTAGATTTGAAAATCAGTAAAGAAGCTCCCTGCCTTGATTTCGCTTAAAGGTTTTGTTTGAGAAAAGCAGTATCGTCCTTTTAGCATTTATTTTATGATTAATTTTAAGTCTAGGTATAGAAATTAAAAGTTTTCTGTCACTACAAATGTCTTGAAGTCACATGGCCCTGGGGAATACACAGTTTCACATTTGGGAAATCAAGAATCCGCTTTTCTTCCTCTGTTTAAAAATGAAGCTTATTAGTCTGCTTTCTTTTTGTTTCTCTGTATGTTTGTATGTTTTTTCTTTATTTTTCTTGCTCCTCAGTTGCACAGAATAGGATTAGTCATATTCCTTGATTCATATAGCACACTATCCTCATTGGCTCAAACATGACCCTGTTTTATTTTTTTTTTTAATTTTTAATTATTTTTATTTTATCTATTTTAATGCTATAGTGAACACCCATGAATCCACTGCCCAACCTGAGAAAAATTATAGCTATAAGTTACATCTACTTATGGGCTCTTCCCATTCTATCTCCATGCCTCCCTTGCAGATTTAACAATGATTCTGAATTTTATGTTTATCATGTGATTGCATTTTAAAATTTTTATCACATGTTTATGCCTAACATGTTGTTGTTTGGTTTTGTTTCTTGTAGAACTTTTCAGTAATGGGTGTCATACTATATATAGTGTTCTGGCACTAGCTGTTTTTATTCAACATCATGTAATCACTATTCATCGACATTGATGTGTGTAGCTATAGTGCATTCATTTATACTGCTGTGTAGTAGTCCATTGTATGAATACACCATAATTATCCATTCTACTGCATGAATGAGTGATAATGAAAACACTCCTTATCAAAACTTCTAGGAAGCCACAAAAGTGCTGCTTTGAGAGGAATTTATAACTTTAAATGTTTATAGTCGAAAGGAGCAATGGCTGAAAATCAGTGCACTAAATGTCTAACCTTAGTTTAAAAAAAAAAAAAAAGCAGAAGAATGAACTCCAGAAAAAAGCAGAAACATGGATATCAAGAGCAGAAATAAATAAAAGCGATAATAAAGAAAAAGTAAAGGATCAACAAAGTCAAAAGCTGGTTCTTTGAAGCTAGAAATAGACATACCTTACTATCCAGCAATCCCACTCCTAGGAATATACCCTAGAGAAATAAGAGTCATCACTCGAATAGACATATGCACACCTATGTTCATGGCAGCATTGTTCACAATAGCAAAACGATGGAAACAACCTAGATGCCCATCAATAGATGAATGGATAAACAAACTATTGTACATACACACAGTGGAGTACTATGCAATGAGAAAGAACGATGATGAATCTGTGAAGCATCTCATAACATGGGTGAAACTGGAGGACATTATGCTGAGTGAACTAAATCAATCACAAAAGGACAAATATCGTATGAGACCTCTATTGTAAAAACCCATGAAAAAGTTCACATAGAAAATGTAACAATCTTTGTTGGTTACAAGGGATGGGAGGGGTGGGGGGGAAATACTAAATAGGCAATAGATAAGTGGTATCTTGGGTGAAGAGTGAGACAGTACCCAGTACAGGGGAAACCAGTGCAACTTGTACAAGGAAAGGTCATGGAAGCTCCATGGACACATCCAGACTCCTGAGGGACTGAATTGCTGGATGGAGGGCTGTGGGGACCATGGTCTTGGGGAACATCTAGCTCAATTGGCATGACACAGTTTATAAAGACAATGTTCTACATTCTACCTTAGTGAGTAGCATCTGGGGTCTTAAAAGCCTGTGAGCAGCCATCTAAGATACTCCACTGGTCTCATCCTTTCGGGAGCAAGGGAGAATGAAGAGAACAGGATACAAGGAAAAGATTAGTCCGAAGGACTAATGGACCACAGCTACCAAGCCTCCACCAGACTGAGTCCAGTACAGCTAGATGGTGCCCAGCTACCACCACTGACTGCTCTGACCAGGATCACAACAGAGGGTTCTGGACAGAGCTGGAGAAGGATGTAGAAGAAAATTCTAACTCACAAAAAAAAGACCAGATTTACTGGCCTAAAGGAGACTGGAGAAACCCTGAGAGTATGGCCACCAGACACCCTTTTAGCTCAGTGGTGAAGTCATTTCCGAGGTTTCACTGTTCAGCCGGGGAGTGGACAGCCCCATAAAACCAAATGAGACTAATGAGGCACAGCAGTCCAGGGACCAGGGCTAGAAGGCAGAAGGGGACAGGAAAGCTGGTGATAGGGAACCCAAGGTTGAGTAGGGATAGTGTTGATGTGTTGTGAGGTTAACCATTGTCATAGGGCAACATGTGTAGTAGCTGTTAAATGAGAAACTATTTTGTTCTGTAAGCCTTCATCTAAAGTGAGAATAGCAGCATAATTGGAAGAGCATAGTCGATGTCACTGAACTGTGCATGTAGAAATTTTTGAAATGGTGTATCTTTGGCTATGTGTATTTTCACCAAAAAAAAAAAAGGTTGAGAAGGGAGAGGGTTGACATGTGGGGTTGTTGACCAATGTCATAAAACAATATGTGTACTACTGTTTCATGAGAAACTATTTGTTCTGTAAGCCTTCACCTGAAGACAATTAAAAAAAAAAATGAAAAAAAAAGTTGATTCTTTGAAACAATAGCAACAAAATGGATGATTGTCTGGTGAGATGAATCAAACAAAAAGAGAGAGAAGGCACAAATAAATAATCTTATGACTGAAAAAGGAAGCATTATTATAGTTTCAGCAGTGATGAAAAAGATACTGAGAATAGTATCAGAATCATTATACCAATAGATCTGAAAACAGGTGAAATGTACAAATTCCTAGAAAAACGTTAGCAACAATGAAAGATTAGAAAGTCTGAATAGGCTTGTAGCCGTTCGGGAACTGGAAGCATTATTTCAACTTCCTCCCACAGAAAAAAAACACAAGAATCAGGTGGTTTTACAGATGGGTTTTACTCAACTGTCAAACAGTTTATTTCCATTTTAAACAAACTCTCCTAGAAGATAAAAAGAGAAAACTCCCATCTCACATTAAGGTGTGAATAACTGTAATTCCAAAATCAGACTTGGCCTTTAGAAAATAATAATAATTATTATAGACACATATATATCAACAGAAAAAATAAAAAACAGTATAGCTTGGCACTTAAACACAGCATGGCTTTTGGACTGAAAAAGACCTGGCTTCAAATTCAAGTTACCCGCAGGTTTCCTTAGCAGTAAAGTTAGGCTAATACCAGGCTTTCAGGGTTTTTGTAAGGATTAAAATGCATGGTATCTGGCCCAATGAATGGTCAATACATTGTAACAGTATCGTTATCGGCAGCAGCAGCGTCATTGTCACCATTTCAAAATTACCCAAAGTCCCACTACATGGAAAATAGCAACTGTTAGTAATATAGTGTTTTTTCCCATATTTGTAATTTTTATTTTGTTTTACATAGTTTTTATACAAATTTATAATCTGACTTTTTCCAGCTCACATTTTACCACATATCAGCTATATTAGAAACCAAATATTTGGAAAAACTAATTACATAGCAAAGTGTTAACAACTTTTGGGTAGTAGGGATTCTGGACAATTTTCCTTTATACTTTCTATACAGCAAGTATGTATTTATAATTTAAAAAATAAGCTTCAATAGGTATACTCATATAATACTTTCAAATACACTTTTTAAATGCATATGCAAAGATTGTGGTGCAAATGGTTCACACGCTGGCTACTAACTGAAATGTTGTTTTGAGTCCACCGGAGGTACTGTGGAAGAAAGGCCTGGCGATCTATTTTCAAAAAATCAGCATTGAAAACCCTATGGAGTGCAGATCTACTTTGGCACACATAGGGTCAGTATGAGTTGAGATCAGCTCAACGACAACAGTTTGTGGTTTGGGGTTATTTTTTTGTTATCACTCAGTGGTAGGACTCTGAATGATGTTTTTCTCATACATCTTAATATTTTATAGAAGTTTTATAGTAAATATGTGTAATACAATAAAAAAGGGGGGCTTTAGTGTAAATATATTTTTAGTGTTATAAATTCCATTGAGTGCCTGTGTCATTTTTTTCTTAGTGGTAAACATTTGTATTAATTTTCTTGGGATTTGACATTACCACAAATTGCTTTCCCTACCCCAGCAGTGTCTGAGAGTGTCACTCACCACATAGCCCTGACAATAGTGAGTGGTTTTTAACTTTTTAATAATATAAGAGGTAAAAAAAAGGTATCTTGGTGTTGGGTTCTTAAAGTGCTTTCCTTTGATTATTAGCACCAGTTCATTTTCTGAAAGGAGTAGGATCCTCAGTTTCCAGCCACCTGAAGCACATTTCAAACAGGACTCTGTTTCCCTACATCCAGCCTTGGGATTCCCTCACCTGCCACCCCCTCTCCCTGCTCCTCTAGGCTCCAGTTCCCATCTTTGACCATGTAGTAACTCTTGTCATTTCTCCCTTATTCCAGTTCCATGTCTGTGACAAGTTTGGAGGCTGACCTGCAAGCCAAGATCCGAGAGACCCATCCTGAATTACGACGCGTGTACTTTAACAAGGGATTGTAAAGTAGGAAACGGAACCTCTGAGGCTAATCTTGCCAACCACACCTTCGCCAGGTGGTGAAGAAAACATTGTTCGATCTGTATTCTCCTAATTACCAAAACATTTCCAAGATCTACGTTAGCTTTGTAGAGGGATGCTGCTACTTAAAGCACAGAACCTGGTGCAGCCAGATGCCCAACATCTGGTGGGCCCTTCCAATTGGGCCCTTCCGGTTGAATCATATGATTTACAGAAATACCCTTCCTGTAGCTTTTATAGCCTTTATTTTTCAAAGACAATGTCCTAACCCTTACCCAGGGTTTTAAAAAGCACTGCTAGGCATAGAATAGGTGTTCAGTATATGCTCAGTAAATATTAACAATCAATGAAAAGGAAATTTGTTTAAAATACTGAATGTTCATCCCACTCTTGTTTCAAATCAAGGATATCTCAGAAGGAAAAGACAAAAGTTCTGAGGCCAAATTGTAAAAATTGCCCTTAAGTATTATGAGTAGTTGGCTTCCAGTTTGGGCAGTGGGCAGGTACCAAGTAGATGAAAGATTTTTTGGATTTGTAAAGTAAATGCTCCTTCTTAGACCTTTCAAAGTCATAGTAACAGATCAGGGTGATGAGACTTCTCTGCTGCCAGCAACCAGCTGCATCCATATTGTTGGTGGATTTCTTTAAAAAATTCTTATGATGATGTGGACCTTATACTTTGCAGTTATTGATTTTATAGTCAATTATTCACTTCAGATAATCAGATTAGTGAAATTTGCAAATGTCACATTTTGAAAATATATCCAACATCAATACCGTATGACTTAAGTTGAATCTGGTTGAAACTGGTCTGGCTTATTTTTTAGATACTTCAGCCACCTCCCTGTCTTACCATTCTCATAGATTTCTTTGAGTTTCAGAAAGATACAGAGATCACGTGTTTATGAATCAGTAGCCAAATGAATTTGACTTGAATGTTGTATATTACATTCCACCCTGTTTAAAAGTAACAACTCCATATACCACTGTTTACAGTATTTCTAGTGATTCCACATGTACTATATTTAATATAATAGAGAGATTATGTTTCAAGTATATCAGTGTTCAAAGTGATAATACAAGGTGTTTGTTTATTGAGTGTTGATCATTGTAATTCAGAGACGTGTTAAGTGAAAAAAAATGTAGAAATCAGTTTAGTTTTGGCAGATTTTCCAGACAATGTGACCAGACTGAATTTCCTCATAAAGAAAAAATGGTGTGCTTTGTGTCTGTGCTTCTCTTTTCTCTGAAAGAATTAATGGATCTGAAGCTTTGGGTGACTCTAAGCCTTCCTTTATGCCACCAGAATTTTCTCCTTTAGAATTTCTGCCTTAAACCATTTGAAGCAAAAGTTTCCATGACGTGCTGGCCTTGGATGTATTTTGTTGCCATAGCTGCTTCTCTTTAAAAAGTGGTATAAGTCTGGAATTCAAGACAGATCTCCACGAGGTACTTAAAAGGTGCTTTTAGCAAAAGGCAGCTTTCAAAGCACATGAACGTCTGCCTACCTTGCTTGCTCCAGCTAATCTCAGAACCCTTAAACCAGTTAATTTGTAGCTCCATTTCAGAATGGTAACCATCTTCATTGAAAGATTGATGAACTCACTAAAACTGTACACACACAAGGAAGATAGGACCAAAGCATAGTTATAAGAAGGATATTAAAAATGGAGATATGTCTTTTTAAAAATTGTTTGTTGAAGCTTCTGACTCTCAATGCTTTTATATAGGAATAGTAACTGTATAGTTTGATCATGGTTTATAACTTAAAAAAAAAAAGAACAAATGAACCAAGATTGGCAATCTTTGCTGATCTAGAAATAAGCTTTCAGGGGAACAATCACATGAAATGCAATAAGCTTGTAAAGAGTAAAAGTCATTGATATTTCTATTAACAGGCTATAAAAATTATGATTGTGAGTACTTACTCACTGGCAATGTTTATTTCAGTATTAGCACAGTGTCTGGCCAGTGTTGGAATCAACGTGTTGTTTCAGTTCATCTTGGATGAAATGTTAAATAAACTCAGAATGAAATTAAATTCTCTCTTTTATTTGTATTTAAAGGATCATGCAGTTTCTTTGTTGCAGTCCATGGTACCTCCTGTTCAAACTTAATACCTGGGGTACCATCAGTAACTCCTAATGAAAAGATACTTTTGTATTATGACTTCAGCAGGAAATATGTTTCTAATTTTGGCTACCAGTTTCCCACCTTCTTGAACACAATACACATAGAGACTCACACCCCCAGCAGCACACCAGTGTCATTCAAGGAACAGTAATTATGAGCCCAGCGGTGATACAAGGTTCTGCTTCAGACCCCAATGACTAACACCATTGCACAGAGTGGTGAGGTCAGTTTGCTTTGACCTTGTTTATCAGATTCTGACATGGAAATAGCGTTTGCAGAGGTTAACAGAGAAAGTTGAAATTAATCCAATATTGGGGAATGCCTCACTAATAGATTTAATAAAGAGCTGAGCATTTGGTCGTGTCTTAGCATCTGTTTTGTTACTACCACTCTGTCAGTCACTTAAATGACCTGACTCTGTTCGAGAGCATGGGCTTAGGGGTCAGAGCCAGGCCCAGTCTTGGCGGTACCCATTTATAAAATGCATGCCTTTGGGCTAGTGACAGTCTCTGTAACCTGCAGTTTTTTGGGGTGTGTCTGTTGTTTTGGTTGTGTTGAATCCACCTCACAGAATTGTAAACATGAAGCAAGAGGATCCCTGTACACCGGTTAGCATATTGCCTGGCACACTGTAAACATTCAGTAAATGGCCGCCGGCTGTATACTTGCCCTAGAGACACAGGACATGCATTCAGAGTGCCAGTATGTCATTGTTAATGCTACCATTTCAAAGCCCAGCAACTTCCCTAGAGGTAACCTACAACTTAACGAAAAATAACATCAGAATGGTCAAACAGAGACACTTGAATCCATCCCTTAAAAATGCCTTAATAACGTTTGCCTAACTGAGACAAAGGCAGGAAAGGTCTCTGCTCACAGATGGGAAAGCCAGGGCTTCCAGGACTGAGGCTCATGCTCAAGGCTGCTCCTGATCACCTGGAAACTATCGCAGACCCCAGAGCCGACATTCAAACATGCAGCCTGTCCAAAATGTGGACCACTAGAATACTCGCAGAAAATTCGTTTTTCCCTTGTGTAGTCACAGTGTCTGAGTCAGAGCCAACTTAACGTCACTGACAACAACATTCATAGTTTCATGGCAAGTTAAGGAAAAATAAGGTTACATTTGGTGCTGGTGAGATGATAAAAGATAGATAATAATTCGATAGATCAATAGATAGCTGACGTCGAGTTGACTCACTCATGGCAGCCTTATGTACAACAGAATGAAACATTGCCCAGTCCTGTGCCATCCTCACAATTGCCACCAAGTTCAAGTCCATCATTGCAGCTATTGTGCCAATCCGTCTCACCAAGGGTCTCCCTCACGCTTGCTGGCCCCCTATTTCACCCAATATGATGTCCTCCTCCAGCGATTGATCCCTCCTGATGAAGTGTCTGAAGCAAGTAAGTCTGACAACGTTCTGTGATCCAAAAGGTTTTCATTGGCTGATCTTCAGAAGTAGATTATCAGGTTTTTCTTCCTAGTCTGTCTTACTCTGGAAGCTCTGCTAAAACCTGTCCATTATGGGTGACCCTACTGGTATTTGAAATACTGGTGCCATAGCTTCCAGCATCATAGCAACAGACAAGCCACCACAGTACAACAAACAGACAGGTGGTGGGGTGATGATATAGGTATCACCTAAACCCTAGGTACTCAGTGTGGTCCAGGACTAGCAGCATTCAAGCTTGTTAGAAATGGAAATTCTTGGGCCCCAACCCAGACCCACTGAACCAGAATCTTTATAGCAACAAGAGCTCCAGGTGACCTCTGTACACGTCAGAGATTGAGAAGTACCACTTATAACCACACCTGAGTGTTCCCAGTGGTCAGGTAGCTTCACTGGGTCAGTGTGAGGTCCACTTGTGATTTTCTACAAATATGAGTATTTATCCCTCACCAGATTCCAAGAAAGCATGGGGGGTCAAATGCTGACATCCTTGGGAACGCAGTATCAAAAAGTTTACAAGGGCAGGGACTTCTGTCAGTTGCCGTATCTCGAGCACGCAGAACAGCTGTCCTTAACTGTCCATGTGGCCGCTGGGTTCAAGCTGGACTCTCCACAAATCTGAAAAATGTCCACATCTGTCATAGTCATCTAGTGCTGCTATAACAGAAATACCACAAGTGGAAAGCTTCGACAAAGGGAAATGTATTCTCTCACAGTCTAGTTGGTTACAAGTCCAAACTCAGGGCATCGGCTTCAGGGGAAGGCTTTCTCTGTCAGCTCTGGAGGAAGGTCCTTGTCATCAGTCTCCCCTTGTTCTGCGAGCATCTCAGCCCAGAAACCTCGGGTCCAAAGGATATGCTCTGATCCCAGCACTGCTTTCTTGGTGGTATGAGGTGCCCAACTCTCTGCTTGCTTCCCTTTCCTTTTATCTCTTGTAAGATAAAAGGTGGTGCAGGCCACACCCCAGGGAAACTCCCTTTACATTGGATCAGGAATGTGACCTTAGTAAGCGTGTTATAATCCCACCCTAATCCTCTTTAACATAAAATTACAATCACAAAATGGAGGACAACTGGGAATACTGGGAATCATGGTCTAGCCAAACTGATTATGCACATTTTTGGGGGAACATAATTCAGTCCATGACAACATCCTATCTAGTTGCAGAAAAGAATCCATTTGTGTCACAAGAAGACCTCACCTGGATGTGGGAAGAACAGGGAATATGAAGTTTTTCTGGGAACAAAGCTGGGAATGATCATTACTCTGGGAATCTGGAGGAAAAATAGCTATAAGCAGCCAAGTTGTAAGCATTGTCCTTTCCTCATTAAGGATACCAGGGCTGCAGGAGCTTCTAGAACAGAAAGAAGTCTAGGGACAATACACATAGAGCTTTGTTTAAACTTCACACAGCCCATTGTTGTTATTGTTAGCTGCCCTTTAATTGGCCCCCACTCATAGCGACCCCATGCACAACAGAAGGAATGGCTGCCCAGTCCTGTGCCATCCCCGCAATCGATTATGGATCAGACTCTTGTGATCCATAGGGTTTTCATTGGCTGATTTTCACAAGCAGATCCCGAGGCCTTTCTTCCTAGTCCTTCTTAACTTGGAAGCTCCACTGAAACTGTTCAGCTTCATAGCAAAATGGAAGCCTCCACTGACAGATAGGTGGTGGCTGCACATGAGGTGCATTGACCAGGAATCCACTGACTTAATACCAGTCATGTGACAGCCCAGACAACCCTGGGCTCTCCCGCATGGAAGGCAAGAATTCTACCGCTGAACCACAATCACCCCCAGAAGGAACCTATCATAGTCCCATTTTTAAAGAGAAGGAATTTGAGTCTCTGAGAAGTGAATGGACTTGTCTCGTGTCCTATAGTGTCCAAACAACAACCTCGGTCCAGACCTGTCCAACTCTAGAGTGCTTTTCACTGAATCCACAGCGTCTTGATTGGTAGGAGTAACTGTAACTCACTTTTGTATGGCATTTTATGACTTTAAAAGTGTTTTGTACATACATTATTCCTTGTAACCCCCCAAAGGGTCCTCTGAGCATCATCTCTATTGAAAAGGTGGAGAAACTGAGTCTTAAAGATCACTTGGCAGAGCCACAAAGCTTAGTTGGGACATTCAGAGGATTATGTAAAGGTTCTAATCAAAACTCCCCCCTAAACACACACAAGGTTTTTAGACCACATATAGTTTAAATGAAGACTCAGCCAAGGTCAGAGGTAGGTCACCAAGGTCATTTCCAGGTAGGGCCCCATGTTACAGTGACACTAGCCGTAGTTCTCCACAGGCAGTCCTGGGCCAGCAGCACTGGCATCACTGGGAACTTAAAAATGCAAATTCTGAGGCCCACCCCAGATTTACTGAATCAGAAGCCATGGAGGTCCTGCCCAGTTAACTTTTAACAAGTCATCTGAGTGATTCTGATGAACATCCAAATTTGAGAACCACTGGTTAGGAGGATGAACCCTGGAGATGGATCTCTGGGCTTGAATACGGCTCAATTTTTTTTAATTGAGGGGTTAATCTCTAAGGGTCCCTGGATGGCACAAATGGTTTCCACTCCATTACTAACCAAAAGGTTGGAGGTTCAAATCCTCCCAGGGGTGCTGCAGAAGAAAGGCCTGGCAATCTACTTCCAAAAACTCAGCCATGAAGCACAATTCTCCTCTGACACACATAGGGTAGCCATGAGTTAGAATCGACTCGATGGCAATGAGTTTTATTTTTTAATCTTTCTAAGCCTCTGTTTCCTCATCTGTAAAATGAAGATAATACTACTTGTTGGATTATCATGAGGATTAAATGACTATTAATAAGTCCCTGGGTGGTGGAAATGGTTAGCACACTCAGCTGCTAAGCAAAAGTTTAGAGGTTCCAGTCCACCCAGAGGCACCACAGAAGAAAGGCCTGGTGATATATTTCCAAAAAATCTTGCAAAATAGATGTATATATAAATAATAACAGTTGATTGTGACAGACGTAAAGTAAATTGGGAAGAAAGGCTGTCTCTGGATGGTGGGATTACAAGTGGTTTTCTAATTTTCTCTTTTTTGATTTTCCAGATTCTCTTCTGCTTCTGAACTCAGAGCATAGTAAGTGCTATTTTTTAAAACTGTACATTATAATCCCAATTTTATAATAATACATGCATCGATACATATAAAAGACATATTAAAAGGATATGAACCATAATGGTTAACAATTGATGTCTCTGGGTTTACAGACAACCTTTATTTTCTTTACAGTTTTCTGTTTCTCAGATTCTCTGGAATACACCTGCCTTTGTTTTATAATCATAGCAAAGTCAAGTTCAGTACTGTTTCCTAATGTTGTAGCTGATGCAGCAGATGTAGAAGGTCGTCCTCCCCAGAAGTGTGTGGTCAGTGACCTCAGCTCAGACTTGGAAGACAGGCAGTCTTGGCCGAAGCCCAGCTCCCCCACTCACATGTCTGGGGTCCTAAGCCAGTCATCAGCCACCCTTAGAGCCTAGCTCCCCCACCTGGAAGCGATGGATGTAATATTGACTTCACCAGGGTCATTGTCAGACGTGAACCTGGCTCTGTGGTTCCTGAGCTCCAGGCCAGGAAAGAGTCGCAATGCTGAGAAGCAACGCCAGGGCGCAGCATTGCCTGCAAGATCGCGCGGCTGGGGCTTGGCGCTCCCGGGGAGTCTTAGCAGGTGGTCCAAGGTTATAGGCTGCGGCCTGTGAACTTGGGCCTCTGGATTTCTGAGCAAAGTCTGAAAGGGGTGGAGGAAGCCATGAGAAAGATGTGGTCTCTCCAGGTGCAGCAAACGGGAAAGATGCCCTGGCTGGGCATCAGACAAGCAGGAATGGATTCATCCTTTCCATACACCTGGTTCAGGGGTGGGAGAAGTGGGCAGGGAAGAACACAGAATATTGGTGAACCAAACCCAGCCCTAGCGCGCAGTACAATCAGTGCTATGTTACGGTCAATGACGTCAGGTGCTTTTGGAGCCCAAAGCCCGGAGCCAGTAGCTCAGAGCCCAGAAGGGTGAGCTCTGAACCCAGCTGGGGAAGGAGTGCAGGAAATCAGGAGGGCTTTAGGGAGTGACACCTCAACTGACACCAGAATTACTCCCTGGGAGGAGAAAACAGGCAGAAAGGAAACCAGGGCTTCCAGGTAGAGAAAACAGCCCATGCAGAGAACTGGAAGCCAGAAAAAGTGTGACTGAGTGTAGTGTGCAGGAAAAATGCAGTGCAGAAGATGTGGCCAGGTTGGCAGGGTGCCAAGTCATGAGGTCTCTTCAGGACCCAGCAAAGGAGTATGGACTTCATCCTGAAAGCTAAGCTCATGTTGAAGAGTTTTGTGCAGGGGAGAAACAGTAGTCAAATCCTACCTCTGCCACTTAACTATTTTTGTGATATGGGAGGAGCCAGTTTTCCTCTCTGAGCCTCAATTTTCTCATCTGTAAAACAGACCGATAAAACCTACCTTTGCAGTCTTCTTGTGAACTTTAAAAGGAGTAAATGGGGTATTCTAAGTTAGTGTCCAATACATGTGGCTTTCCTTCCCTTGTCCTTTTAATTCTCTGCAATAACATCCAAATTGAAAAGACAGCCAAGCAGGCCACTTCCCATATGGCTGCTCTGTCAGCTTGGCAAAAATTAGTAGTCCCTGAGAATCCTCCCAGCTTGTTTCCGGGGGCCAGGAAATCATTTTCATCATGTTTGATTGCAATCAAGAACAAGGTCTGCCCTCTTGGTGCCCCTTTTGAAATAAAAAATACATTTTATCCTGATTATGGAAATAATATGTGCAAACTCCAGGTAAGATGGTAGCAAAAGAGAACAATTTTAAAAAACAACAACTTTAAAAATAGAGAAGAAAATGTCAACTCTATTGGAGTACAGAAAGACTCAATGTCATGACACAAGTGCTGAGTAATAATTTTGGTCCAGAATGTAGAGAAGGAAGGATGATGGAAACCCATTTCCTGAGCAGAGCAGTGTCAGGAGAAGGGAGAGGAGGGCTTAGACACTGGGTGGCCTTCTGGGTGGGACAGTGGGACAGGTAGGCTGTAGGAGCAAACAGGCTGCAGGAAGGACAGACACAGGAAGGACAGATGCAGGAGGGACAGATGCAGAAGGGACAGGAAGTACCGTATTCGGGCCCACACCCCATGGGCACAGCCACAGGCTGGAGGAGAATGCTTCTCTAAGTAAAATGTTTTCCTCCAACCAGCCTCTACCCCAGGGGGGTGAGTCACATCAAGAAGCCCAGCTATGCTTATTTCATGAGGAGGAAGAGGATGTTGTAACCCAGAGAGAAACTGGGACTGCATCCCACTTCCCAGTGAACTTCAGCTTCCCAGTGCTCCTTTACAAAGCAATATCTGGGAAATGGGGGACAAACAAAGGGATCCCAAGCAACTAAGTAGAGCCTCACAATAAAAAACTGAGGGAGTAAGAGAAGGAAATAGAAAGCTGCCTGGACACAGTGCCAACAGCAAATTCCTAAGTCTGGGAGTTGAGGGTAAAGAAGAGGGGGATCCCTAGGTAGTGCAAACAGTTAATGCCCTTGGCTACTAACTGAAAGGTTGACTGTTCAAACCCACCCACAGGCGCTTTATAAGAAAGGCCTGGAGATCTACTTCTGAAAAATCAGCCATTAAAAATGCTGTGGAGCACAGTTCTTACTCTGACACACATAGGGTCATCATGGGCCAGAGTGGACTTGACAGTAACTGATTTGGCTTGGTTTGGGGTTGGGAGGGAGCAGAGAGGGAGTTTTATGGATTGAAATGTGTCCCCCCCAAAACGTGTGTCAACTTGGCTAGGCCATGATTCCCAGTACTGTGTGACTGTCCTCCATTTTGTGATCTAGTGTAATTACCTATGTGTTGTAAATCCTAACTTCTATGACATTAATGAGGCAGTATTAGAGGCAGTTATGTTAATGAGACAGGACACAATCTACAGGATTAGGTTGTATCTTGATTCAATCTCTTCTGAGACATAAAAGAGAGAAACTAGCAGAGAGGAGAAGGACCTATACCACCAAGAAAGAAGTGCCAGGAATGGGGCACATCCTTTTGACCCGGGGTCCCTGTGCTTGGAAGTGCCCAGACCAGTGAAAGATTGATGACAAAGAACTTCCCCCAGAACCGACAGAGAGAGAAAAGCCTTCCCCAGGAACTGGCACCCTGAATTCAGACCTCTAGCCTCCTAGACTGTGAGAGAATAAATTTCTGTTTGTTAAAACCATCCACTTGAGTATTTCTGTTACAGCAGCACTAGATAACTAAGACAGAGAGAACCGACCTTCAAAAGCTGACTAAGCAGGGAGAGAGAACCTCCCCCCCTTTTTACATAGAGCAGGATTTCTTATCCCTGGCTTCATCACCTGGGGAGCATTTAAAAAACTGTTACTGAACCCTAAAAGGTGGGTCCTTGTCCCTCGTGCTCAGACTTGCCAATTACCTAGACACTGGTCTCTGAGAAAGTAACTTTATTGCAATGCACAGAGCAAGAAGCCAGGAGGAAGTTCCTCAGATCCAGCTTACCAAGCAATGGCAAAGCAGGGCTTATATGTGATTTGGGCAGCAAGATGGCGGCCGCGCAGGCGTACTGGGGAGGGAAAATTCTAGAAGGCGGCCAGGAAACAGGAGGTGATGTGGTTCTTGTCAGACTTCTCAGTTTGGAATAGGGTCCGGGTGATGATTTTCCTTCTGATTGGTTCCTCCTGTTGCTGTGTCCTCTGTTGAGATTAATTAGCGATCACAGCTGGCCCTTCTGTGTATGCGGGGCAGGCCAAATCTGGCTTGGGCTAGTTTAAGAGCTAATGGTAATTTACTGGCATTTATAGGGTCAGGTTACAAAACCCCATTGTTCACGAGTTGCATCTGCATATCTGGCAGATGCCCAGGAATCAACATTTTTATGCTCACCAGGATTGAGGTGCAACCAGGATTGAGAACTGCTGTTCTAGAGATCCAGTATTGCTTTGAAATACATTAATGACTTTGAGGTGCTAAGCAGTGTTTTTTAATGCACTATAGTGATGTGAATGCCAGCATTCACATTTAAATGTATTCTCTCATGTAAATCTACCCTGCTACTACTCAGTTGCCTTTGAGTGAACTCCAACTTATTTTCTTTTTTTAATTGTGCTTTAGGTGAAAGTTTACAGAGCAAAATAGTTTCCTATTCGATAGTTTGTACATAAAGTATTTCCATGACCTTGGTTGCATTCCCCACAATGTATCAGCACTCTCCCCATTTCCGCCCTGGTTTCCCTGTTTCCTTTCGTCTGGATTTTCTACCCCATCCTGCCTTCTCATCTTTGCTTTTGGACAAATGTTGTCCTTTTGATCTCGTATAATTAATTGTTAAGGAACATGTTCCTCTTGGTGTTATGGTTTATTTTATGGGCCTGTCTATTGTTTGACTGAAAAGAGGTCTCTAGGAATGGCTTCAATTCCAGGTCAGAAGGGTGTCTTAGGGCCATAATCTCAGGGGTTCCTCCAGTCTCTGTCAGACTATTAAGTCCTTTTTAGTATATTTGATTTTTTGTTCTACATTTTTCTCCCGCTCTGTCCAGGTCCCTCTGTTGTGATCCCAGTCAGAGTGGTCGGTAGTGGCAACAAGGCACCATCTAGTTCTTCTGGTCTCAAGGTCGTGTAGGCTGTGGTTCATGTGGTCTCTTAGTCCTTTGGACTAATTGCTTCCTTGAGTTTTTTGTTTTCTTCATTCTCCTTTGCTCCAGATGGGAAGAGACCAATAGTTGCATCTTAGATGGATGCTCGCAAGCTTTTAAGACCCCAGACACTACTTACCAAAGTAGGACGTAGAACATTATCTTTATGAACTATGTTGTGCCAGTTGACATAGACCCTCAAGCCTGCAGTCCTTCATCTTTGAGCCTTGGAACTTTGTCCTGCAAGGTGTTTGGTTACATCTAAGAAGTTTCCATGACTGCCCCCCTTATGTGCTCTATTGTCTATATTAATAGATATGCAACGGCTACCATTATGTATGTAGAAATATCCACATCAAACCTGTATCTGCAGATGGGTGTGCTCCCTTACATCCTCCAACACCTCTTTAGCATACCTATCTACTTATGTATCCATTTATAAATTATTGTTTGTTAATACTATTGTTGCAGGATTTTCTATGTTATGGTAATTACCATAGTTGCCCTTTATACTTGCTTTCCTCTCAGTGTCCTCCTTTGCCCTGGTCATGTTGTGCTGACTTCCCCATATTGTGTATTGCCTTTCCCTTAATGAATATTAACATGTGTCTTCTCTCTAGTTAGTCATTTTCCCTCCTTCCTCCTCCCATCCCTGGTAGCCATCAAAGAATTCTTTTTCTGTGTGTGAAACTTTTCTCATTTTTTAATAGTAGTGGTCTCATATAATATTTTTCCCTTTGTGATTGACTTATTTCACTCAGCATAATGTCCTCCAAATTCATCCCTGTTGTGAGATGTTTCCCAGATTCCTCATTATTCATTATTGTTGCGTAGTATTCCATTGTGTGTATGTACCACAGTTTGTTTATCCATTCATCACAGGTTGTTTCCATCTTTTTGCTATTGTGAATAATGCTGCAGTGAACATGGGTTTGCATATGTCTATTTGTGTGACGGCCCTTATTTCTTTAGGGTATATACCTAGGAGTGGGATTGCTGGGTCATATAGTATTTCTATTTCTAGCTTTTTAAGGAAGCACTATACCGTTTTCCATAACAGTTGTACCATTTTACATTCCCACCAGCAGTGCATAAGAGTATTAATCTCCCCACAACCTCACCAACATTTGTTATTTTCTGTTTTTTTTTTTTTAAATTATTATTAATGTCATTATTGTCAGGGTGACATGGGTATTTCACTGTAGTTTTGATTTGCTGCTTTCTAACGGCTAATGATCACGAACGTTTCTTCATGTGTCTGTTAGCCACCTGAATGTCTTCTTTGGTGAAGTGTCTGTTCATATCCTTTACCCATTTTTTGATTGGATTGTTTGTCTTTTTATTGTTCAGGTGTTGAAGTTTTCTATAAATTTTAGAGATTAGACCCTTCTCTAATGGTGTAGCCAAAAATTTTTTTTCACAGTCTGTAGGTTCCTTTTTTAATCTTTTGGAGAAGTCTTTTGATAAGCATAAATGTTTAACTTTTAGGAAGTCCCATTTATCTGGTTCATCTTCTGCTTTTGTGTGTTTTTAGCCATGTTTGGTACTCTACTTATGCCATATATTATGTCCCTTAGCATTGTGCCTACTTTTGCTTCCATGAGCTTTATAGTTTTAGGTTTTATGTTTAGGTCTTTGATCCATTTTAAGGTAGTTTTTGTGTATGGTGTGAGGTATGAATCTTGTTTCATTTTTCTATGGATAGACATCCAGCTTTTCCAGGACCATTTGTTAAAGAGACTGTCTCTTTCCCATTTAATGGACTTTGGGCCTTTGTCAAATATCAGCTTTCCATAGGTAAATGGATTTGCTTTGGGGTTCTCAATTCTATTCCATTGGTCTACACGTCTGTTGTTGTACCAGTATCAGGCTGTTTTGACTACTATAGTGGTATAGTAGTTTCTGAGATCAGGTAGTATGAGGTTTCCTGCTTTCTTCTTCTTCAGTAATGCTTTACTTATCCACCACATCTTTTCTTTCCATATAAATTTGGTGATTAGTTTTTCCATCTCATTAAAGAATGCCGTTGGAATTTGGATTGAGATTGCACTATAACTATAGATCACTTTGAGTAATATTGACACTTTCACAATATTAAGTCTTCCTATCCATGGGCATGGTATGATTTTCCATTTATGTAGGTCTCTTGGTTTCTTGCAGTAGTGTTGTGTAGTTTTCTTTGTATAGATCTTTTACATCCCTGGTTAGATTTATTCTTAGGTATTTTATCCTTTGGGGGGCTATTGTAAATAGTATTGTTTTGCTGATTTTCTTTTCAAAGTTCTCTTTGTTGGCGTAGAGGAATCCAACTGATTTTTAAACATCTGTCTCATATCCTGCTACTCTACTGAATCCTTCTTTTAGTTCCAGTAGCTTTCTTGTGGAATATTTGGGATTTTCTATGTATAGGATCATATCATCTGTGAATAGGGATAGTTTTACTTCTTCCTTATCAATCTGAATGCCCTTTATTTCCTTTTCTTGCCTTATTGTTCTAGCTAAGACTTCCAGTACAATATTGAGTTAGAGTCGTGATAAAGGACATCTTTGGTTCCTGTTCTCAAGGGGAATGCTTTCAGTCTGTCTCTGTTGAGAATAACCATGGCTTTTGATTCTGTATAAATGCCCTTAATTATGTTGAGGAATTTCCCTTCTATTTCTACTTTATTTAGAGTTTTTATTAGGAATGGGTGTTGGACATTATCTAATGCCTTTTCTGCATCAAGTGAGATGATCATGTGATTCACTTGTTTTATTAATTTAGGGGATTACATTGATTGACTTTCTAATGTTGAACCATCCTTGCATACCTGGTATAAATCCCACTTGGTCATTATGTATTATTTTTTTGATACGCTGTTGAATTCTATTGGCTAGAATTTTGTTGAGAATTTTTGTATCTGTATTCATGAGGGATATTGGTCTGTAATTTTCTTTTTTTTTTTTTTTTTTTTTGTGGTGTCTTTGCCTGGCTTTGGTATTAGGGTTATGTGGGCTTCATGGAATGAGTTTGGGAATGTTCTTTACTCTTCTATTCTCTGAAATACTTTGAGTAGTATTGGTGTCAGATGTTCTCTGAATGTGTGGCAGAATTCTCCAGTGAAGCTGTCCATCCAGGCCAGGACTTTTTGTTGTTGCTATTGAGGGCTTGTTTTTTTTTTTAAATTACCTCTTCAATCTCTTTTTTTGTTATGGGTCTTCTCGGTTTTTCTACCTCAGTTTGTGTTAGTTTAGGTAGGTAGTGTGTTTCTAGAAATTTGTCCATTCCCTCTAAGTTTTCAAATTTGTTGGAGTACAATTTTTTATAGTATTCTGTTATGATCCTTTTTATTTCAGTTGGTTCTCTTGTGATGTCACACATCTCATTTCTTATTTGAGTTATTTGCCTATTCTCCTGCTTTTCTTCTATCAATTTTGAAGTAGTTTGTTGATTTTAGTGATCCTTTCAAAGAACCAACTTCAGGTCTTGTCGATTCTTTCTATTGTTTCCTGTTTCATTTAGTTCTTCCTTAATCTATTATTTCCTTTCTTTTAGTGACTGTGGGCTTCTTTTGATGCTCTCTTTCTATTTGTTCTAGTTGTAGGGTTAATGTTTTGATTTTGGCTCTTTTCTTCTTTTCTTTTTGGTGTGTGCATTTATTGCTATAAATTGACTTCTAAGCACTGCTTTTGCTGTGTCCCAAAGGTTTTGATATGTTGTGTTTTCATTCTCATTTGATTCTAGGAAAGTTTTATTTATTTCATCTTTGATTTCTCCTATTACCCAGTGGTTTTTAAACAAGGTGTTATTCAGTTTCCATGTATTTGATTTTTTTCTCTGCTCTACTTGTTATTGATTTCTACTTTTATAGCATTGTGATCAGAGAAAATGTTTTGTATTTTTTCAAAGTTTTGGATTGAAGCTTGCTTTGTGGCCTAAAATATGGTCAGTTCTAGAGAATGATCTATGTGTTGGAAAAGAATGTATACTTTGCTGCTGTTGGGTGTAGTGTTCTATATACGTCTATGAGGTTGAGTTGGTTGATTGTTGTCTTTAAATCTTCTGTATCTTTGTTGAATTTCTTTACAGTTGTTCTTTCCTTCACTAAAAGTGATGTGTCAAAAACTTCCTACTATGATTGTGGAACTGTCTAGTTCACTTTTCAATGCTGTTAGAGTTTGTTTTATGTATTGTGGAGCCCTGTCATTGGGTGGGTATATATTTATTGTGGTTATGTCCTCTTGGTGGATTGACACTTTAATCATTATATAATGTCCTTATCAGAGATCATTATTGCCACTCTTGCTCTTTTTTGGTTATTGTTTGCTTGTACTAATTTTTTCCTTCCTTTGAGTTTTAATTTATTTATGTCTTTGTGTCTAAGGTGTGTTTCTTGTAGACAGTATATTGATGGGTCATGTTTTTTTGTTTGTTTTTTTTTTAATCCATTCTCCCACTCTCTCTTTACAGGTGCATTTAAGCCATTTACATTCAGTGTGATTATCAATAGGTATGAGTTTACTGCTGTCATTTTTTTTTGTGTGGTGTTGACAGTTTCTTTGTTCTGCTTGATTTTCTATGTTGAGTTTTTTTGTTTGTGGATTTTCTTTTTATTTCTTTTATTGTAGTTTATTTTGTGTTTACAGAATCTTTATGTTTTTCTTCTTTTTTATTTTGTTAACTTTCTTTATGGTTATTGTCTTAGTCATCCAGTGCTGCTATAACGGAAATACCACGAGTGGATGGCTTTAACAAAGAGAAATTTATTTCCTCACTGTAAATTAGGCAAAAAGTCCAAATTCAGGGCGTCACCTCCAGGGGAAGGCTTTCTCTCTCTGTTGGCCTTCTCATCAATCTTCCTCTGGACTAGGAGCTTCTCCACACAGGGACCCCAAGTCCAAAGGACACACTCTACTCCCGGCACTGCTTTCTTGGTGGTATGAGGTCCTTCTGTCTCTCTGCTCACTTCTCTCTTTTGTATCTCAAGAGATTGCCTCAGGACACAATCCAGTCTTGTAAACTGAGTCCTGCCTTACTAACACAACTGCCACCCATCCTCCCTCATTAACATCATAGAGGCAAGATTTACAACATACAGGAAAATCACACAATACCAGGAATCACAGCCCAGCCAAATTGATACATATTTTTTGAGGGGCATAATTCAATCCATGACAGTTACCTTGAAATTTTCCTTTTCCTAAGTTTAATGCAGTTTTTTTTATTTCTTGATATCACCTTGACTTCCTCTCCATGTGAAAGTTCTATAACTACACCATTTATTCCCTCCTTTTCGTTTTGATGTCATCATTTATGGATTGACATCTGTGATTCCCTGTTTTCAGTTTTTTAGCTTTGTTTTATTTTTGAGAGTTCTTTATCTGGGTTGGTATCTGGCTGATGCTGTCCTGTGTCCAAATCTCAGGTTATTGTCTGGTGTTGTTGGTTCTCTGACCAAAAAACTCCCTTTAATATTTCTTACAAGATTGGTCATGGAGCTGTTTTTGTTTTTTTGGTTTTTTTTTTTTTGGTTTTTTTTTTTTTGGGTAAGATTGGTCTGGTTTTTACAAATTCTCTTAATTTCTGTCTATCTGGAAATGTCATAATTTCACCATTGTATTTGAGAGACAATATTGCTTGATATATAATTCTTGGTTGTCAAAGTTTTTCTTTCAAGGCTTTATATATGTCATTCCATTGCCTTCTTGCCTGCATGGTTTCTGCTGAGTGATCAGAACTTAGTTTTATGGGTTCCCCTTTGTGGGTGATTTTTCATTTTTCTGAGTGCTCTTGGGATTCTTTCTTAGTCTTTCATTTTGGAAAGTTTGATTTTGATATGTCTTGGTCACTTTTTTTAGGATCTATCTTGAATGAGGTTCATTATCTTCTTGGATGGATATCTTCTCGTCTTTCATGATATTAGGGAAGTTTTTTGCCAGCAAATCTGCAACAATTTTTTTTTTCTTTTTTGTCTCCTACTCTTCTGTAAGTCCCATCATGTGCAGATTTTTCCTCTTGATAGTGCCCCACATAATTCTTAGGCTTTATTCCTTTTTCTTCACTCTTTTCTCTGATTTTTCCTCAAACAAACTGGTGTCAAGGCATTTGTCCTCTATTTCATTGATTTTGTCTTCCATGGATTCAGTTCTACTCCTATGTCCTTCTATGAAGTTGACTATTTCTCAGATTTTATTGTTAATCTTTTAGATTTCTAGTTACTGGTTTTGTGTGGTTTCTAATTGTCTGTTTATTTTGTCATTTTATTCTTGTGTTGTTTTCCTGAATTCTTCTGTTGCTTTGTGTTTTCCTTGGTTTTGTCTGTGTTTTCCTTGATCTCTTGGAGAAACCTATATATTGACCTTTTGAATTGCTCATCAGGTAATTGTATTACCATTTCTTTCTCTGGAAGATTTTTTTAGTTCTTTATTTTGCTCACTCACTGGAGCCATCTTTTCTTCCTCCTTTATGTGATTTGATACTGTCTGTTGTCTTCAAGGCATTAAGGTGTTGTTATATTTATTTATTGTATGTTTGCTGCACCCTGATTTTTTGTTTAGTTTAGTTTTGATGTATCTGAGTAGGTGGGGTGTGTGTGCTACTCTGGTGGATAGTCTGGCCACACTGAAGTTCTCATTACCTGTCTCCAGGTGGGTGGGGCAGCAGCCGGGTGTGTGAACGCAGTCTCTGTTAGCTGGTATTGCAGAGTGGCTGAGGATGTAGTTGGTGTTGTTTGTGAGGTGATGTATCTGTCTGGCTGGTCACCTGGGGGTAGGTGCAGGGATGTTCCCACTGGTTGACGGATTGGGTGTTGTGTGTGCACACTGACAGTTTCCAGGTGGAATGGTGGAGGTAGGTGCTTACAATAGAATTTTTTTTGTAATAGTAAAAATGTAGAAATAACCAACGTGTCCATCAATAGGGGAATGACAAATAAATTATAGGAATTAATATTTTGGAATTCTATGAAGCTATTAGTGAGAATGAGGAAAATCTATATATATATTGCCTGTCAGTCACTGGGTGGGTGGTACAGATATTCTAACCTATGGTGCCATGTGGGCAGGGCTTCATGGGGGTGGTCAGAGCAGACACAAGCCTCTGGTTGCAGGGGGTCTCATTGAAGAGGGCAAGGTGGGGGGATGCCACCAGTCAATGGGTGCCCACTAGGAGCGTGTGCTACTGTCCATTAGAGCGTGACATGGGGGAGGTGTGCCCTTGGTCATTGGGCCCTGTGCACAGGTGGCTAGAAGAAGTAGGAGGTGCCAGTGGTCTGCAGGCCACCAGCACGGGTGTCTGGGAGTATGAATGGGCATCTCTGGTTCCAGACTCCCAGCACCAGTGGCTGACTGGAGCTTCAGGTTCCACCAGTCCACGAGCCCCTGGTGTAAGTAGCTGGGTGTAGGAGCGGGTGCCACTGGTCCTCGGGTCCTCAGTGCAGTTGGCTGGGTGTAAGAGGTGGTGCTGCCAGTCCCCAGGCCCCTGGCACTGGTGGCCAGGTGCAAAAGCAGATGCTGCTAGTCTGTGGGCCCTGGATCAGGTGGCTGGGCTTAGGAGCAGGTGCCACTGGTCCATGGTCCCCCAGCATGGGTAGACATGTTAGCAGCTGAGCTCTTAACCATTATGCCACTGAGACTCCTAAATAACTGCTATAACCCATTGCTGTGGAGGTGATTCCAACTCAAAGTGAACTGCTATAATTATCCCCATTTCACAAAGAAAACTGCAGCACAGAGCATTTTAGTAACTTGCCCGAGATCAGCCAGCTAATAAATACATGGCAGAGGCAAAACTGAGCCTGGGCATCAGCTCTAGCACATCGCAGCCAATACTCAGCTGTATGCCGCCTCCTGCCCTGGCCTCCCTTCAGCCTGTGTCCCTCAGATGGAAGGGATCAAGCCAGCCACTGGCCCCAAGGTTCTGTTCAGATGAGCCTGGGAGAAGAAACCTGGGACAAAGCTGAATGCAAACAGCAGTTGTCCCAAGATCAACTCGTTTGCTTCTGGGACATGGCTCTGAAAGTATCTGTCATGGATTGAATTATGCTCCCCCAAAAATGTGTCTATCAATTTGGCTGGGCCATGATTCCTAGTACGGTGTGGTTGTCCTCCATTTTGTGATTGTAATTTTATGTTAAAGAAGATTAGGGTTGGATTGTAACACCTTTACTAAGGTCACATCCCTGAGCCAATGTAAAGGAAGTTTCCCTGGAGTGTGGCTTGCACCACCTTTTATCTTACAAGAGATAAAAGGAAAGGGAAGCAAGCAGAGAGTTGGACACCTCCCACCAAGAAAGCAGTGCCGGGAGGAGAACACGTCCTTTGGACCCAAGGTTCCTGTGCAGAGAAACTCCTAGTCCAGGGGAAGAGTGATGATGATGAGGACCTTCCTCCAGAGTGGACAGAGAGAAAGCCTTCCCCTGGAGCTGACGCCCTGAATTTAGACTTCTAGCCTACTAGACAGTGAGAAAATAAATTACTGTTTGTTAAAGCCATCCATTTTTGGTATTTCTGTTATAGCAGCACTAGATGACTAAGACAGTATACCATCATTAATGGAGCTTGCAGTTTGAAGGGTGAGCATCTGGAGCCCTGTATCCAGCTCTAATCGAGTAAGCACCTACCTCCACCATTCATGCCCACTGCCTTCATCTCCTCCTCATCTCTCTGCCTTAGTTCCTGCCTCAGCCTTCCGACTAGAACTCCTTTTGTTCAACAAGCCCCTTGTTTTTGGTACTAAAATAATAAGTGCTGATAAGAATAAATTAAGATAACATATAAAGTGATAGCTTCTCTATTCTCCTTTCCTAATCTCCACCCCTACACGTTATCTTTCAGAGGTAGTGCCTGTGTACAACTTGGTATATGTTCATCCAGACCTTATATATATGCTTATGCAAACATACATATTGTTAGCTGCTGTAGAGTCTGACTCGTGGGGACTTTATGTACACCAGAATGAAACATTGCCTGGTCTTGCATCGTCCTCACAATCACAGACATGTTCAAGTTGCAGCTACTGTACCAATCCATCTCACCGAGGGTCTCCCTCCACAGCCCTCTACTTCACCAGATATAACATCCTCCTTCAGCATTGATCTTTCCTGATGACATGTACAAAACAAGCCAGTCAGACACTGTTCTGTTGTGATCCATAAGGTTTTCATTTGCTAGTTTTCAGAAGTAGGTCACTAGGGCTTTCTTCCTCATTAAATTGGGAAGCTCTGCTAAAACCTGTCCACCATGGGTTACCCTGCTGGTATTTGAAATACTGGTGACATAACTTCTAGCATCACAGCAACACACAAGCCACCACAGTAAAGCAAACTGACAGACAGGCGGTGGGCAAACACACGTACTCATCTGTAAATGTATTTGGCTTTGTTTTGTCTATAAAAGCGAAATTTTATTATACGTATTGTACTATAATCTCCCTTAAAAATATAACATGAATCCTTTTCAAGGCAATATATATAGATTTTCCTCATTCTCACTAATAGCTTCATAGAATTCCAAAATATTAATTCCTATAATTTATTTGTCATTCCCCTATTGATGGACACGTTGGTTATTTCTACATTTTTACTATTACAAAAAAAATTCTATTGTAAATATCCTTGTGCATAGCATTCTATTCTTGTGCTGCTGTTTCAGCAAGAGAGGTTCCTAGAAGTGGGTTTTGCTATGTCATAAGATATGAGCATTTAAATTTTTGATGATGATGATGATGATGATAACCAACTGTATTTAGTGTTTATTTTGATGTCCCAGGCATTATAAGCACATTACTTTCATTATCTCATTTAATCTTCTTATCAACTTATAAGATAGATTCTATTATTATCCTCACGTTGCATGTAATGAAATTGAGGCCTTGAGAGGTTATATCTCTTGCCCCAAATCACACAGCTAGTAAATGGACTGTCCTCCAAAAAAGGTAGCACCAATTTTCACTCCAGCAATAGGATTCATTTCCTCATGGCGTCCCCGACATAGGAGTATCTTGGTTAAATCTAAAGGTACCTCATTTTCAGTTTGCTTATCACCCCTTGGCCACCATTGCCACCAACGTTTCTGTGTCCTTGTCCTCCCACTTGGACCACAGCCTCCATCAGCTCCTGCTGCCAGGCTTCTGCCCTCCAGTCTACACTCCATACTGCCTAAGCAGGTACACACTCTACTGAAGTGCTTTGATCTTGCCCCATCACTTCCAGGATAAAGTGCTAGCTTGCTGGTCTGACATTCGAGGCACTATAAGACCTCATTCCTGCCAGTCTATCCAGATCAGTATCCTTTCTTGAGCTTTCCTCTCCCTTTCCCATCAGCTTTTGTAAACCATGCATGTTATATATGGAATTGTGTCCCCCCAAAATATGTGTCAGGATCATAACCCCTATATTTGTGGGTTTAATACCTTTTGAGAATTGGGTTTTCTTTGTTATATTAACGAGGTCATATCAGGGGAAGGTGTGTCCTAAACCTAATCACTTCTGAGTTACAAGGGGCAGCGTAGACACAGAGACAAAGAAGCACAAATGGGAGAAGATAGCTGGCACGTGAGGATCACCAAGGAACCAAGGAATACAGGGGCTACAGAAGCTGAAAGAGATAAGAATCTTCCCCAGAGCCTACAGAAAGAGAGCCTTTCCCTAGAGCTGGTGTCCTGAATTCAGACTTCTAGACTCCTGAACTGTGAGAAAATCAATTTCTGTTCTTTAAAGTCACCCACTTGTAAGTTCACATTTCTGTGCCTGTGCATATGCCATTTCTTCTTTCTGGGGGGCTTTCCATCTTTGCTTTGCCTGGTAAACTCCTACTCATCCTTCAAATCCCAGTCCAAATGGCCCTTTTTGAAACTGGATCAAACCAAGGAGAACATCAAATTGTTAATAGTGACAGTGAGATTGCAAGTGGTATTTATTTCTGTATTATATCTTTTTGTGCTTTCTACTTTTGTTTTGGAATGAGTTGCTATTACTTTAATAATTAGAAAAAATAAAAGGACTTTAATTTTTGAGCATCCTTCAGCTGAAATGTCTGAATCTGTGTTTATGAAGTAGTGCTTTAGGGCCCTGACCTATCTGATTTTAAATTACTTTCTGAGAGGAATCTTGGTCTTGCCTCTTGGTTCCTATCTGGGTCAAAGTGGGTGTCTTCTAAGAAAATATCCAGGATGCCTGGTGTCATGGATTGAATTATGTCCCCCAAAAAATGTGTGTATCAATTTGGCTGGGCCATGATTCCCGGTATTGTGTGATTTTCCCACGTGTGGTAAATCCTGCCTCTATGACGTTAATGAGGGAGAATGGGCAGCAGTTGTGTTAGTGAGGCAGGACTCAGTTTACAAGACTGGATTGTGTCCTGAGGCAATCTCTTGAGATATAAAAGACAGAATTGAGCAGTGAGACAGGGGGACCTCATACCATCAAGAAAGCAGTGCTGGGAGCAGAGTGCGTCCTGTGGACCAGGGTCCCTGTGCAGAGAAGCTCCTAGTCCAGGGGAACACCAAAAAGAAGAAGGCCGACAGAGAACCCCTGGAGCTGACACCCTGAATTTGGACTTTTAGCCTACTTTGACTGTGGGGAAATAAACTTCTCTTCGTTAAAACCATCCATTTTGTGGTATTTCTGTCATAGTAGCACTAGATGACTAAGACACCTGGTACGTAATTGACCCTCAATAAATGGTTGCTAAATTAATTAATTAACAAAAATTCAAGCTCACACACACACCTTGGCTAACATCTAAAACGTAAGCTCCTCATGCGTCCAGAAGAAAGGTCCCCCCCGTTGAGATTTTATACCTTAGAAAATTAATAGGGAGATACTCAGGTTTATATGCATAAACTCATTTAGTTTATTGCAAGGTAGTCATGGCAAGGCATGCAAGTAAGACCTCATAACATTCATTTAGAACTAGAGAATCAGAACTAAAAATTACAATGTTAGTTCAATGGTTAGAGTCCAGTTAGCTTGCAAATTATGCAACAGGTAAGAAACATGTCTCTTCTCATAATGAGTTTAAATAGTAAAGTTTCAGAGAATTATCTTTTCTTCTTGGAAGGTACTGATATGGATACATGTGTGTCAGTTATCTGGAGTCCCTGGGTGGTGCGAATGGTTAAACATTGGACTGCTAACCCAAAGGCTGGTGGTTCAAACCCACCCAAAGGTACCTTAGAAGAAAGGCCTGGAAATCTACATCTGAAAAATCAGCGATTGAAAACCCTATGGAGCACAGTTCTACTCTGACACACATGTGAGTCAGAGTCGACTCCACTGCAACATGTTTGGTTTGATATTTTTGGTATCAATTATCTACTGCTGAATAACAAACCACTCCAAATGTAGTGCCTACAAACAGCAAGGATTTATCATTTCCCATGATACTGTGCTTTGGCTTGATGGTTCCTGTGCTGGTCTCACTCCAGCTCACTCGCAGGGCTACATCCAGTTGCTGAAAGGTCCAAGATGGCATCAGTCGCAGGCCTCGAAGTTGGTGCTGGCTGTTGGCTGGGGCACTCCGGTTCTCCTCCATGTGGCCACTCATCTTCCAAAAGGCTAGACGGGCTTCCTGCATGGTGGTCTGAGACCAGCATTTCAAGGGATGAGCCCCACTGCACAACACTTAAACGTCCGCTTGCATCGCATTTGCTGATGTCCCATTGGCCAAAGCAAGTCATATGGTCAAACTCAGAGCCAATGAGGGTGGACTTATAGCCCACCCCTTTTTTTGTAGTCTTTTTTTTTATTGTGGTAAATATATATGTAACAAATCATTTGCCATTTCAACAATCTCCACATGTACAGTTGAGTGTGTTAATAAGGAAAAACTTGTACTCCATTTAAAGTAAAAGTAAAGAGGTTTATTAAGGCTTGATGTGATTTAAACAGTGGAGTTGTGCGGAACACGAGAAGTAAAGCCAAGCAGTCCAAGGCAGAACAGCTATAAACACATTTTTATAGGGTTAAATCAGGAACTTTAGATTATAATATTGTGATTGGAGAGGTGGGACATTTCAAGTGGGGTTTTTGCTAGGATTAGTTTACAGCTGTAGGGATTGTAAAATACGTGCTCTTTGGGGCAGGACTTAGAGTAGTCATCAGGATGTTACAAGATGTTTTTTCTCAAGTCACAAGATGTTAAGATGGCCCGTAGGCACACATGTTCCTGTTATCTGCTTGTGCAGAAAATTTCTGATAAGGGTCTTGCATCAAGACCCTTTTTAAGAGTACACTGTTTCCATATCTGTGTCTGAATCACAAAAAAAAAAAAAAATTCTTTAGCTGTATTATTAAGTTTGTTTAACAGCCAGGAAGCATTAGGGAAGTAACTTAAAGAACTTAAAATGGAGTATGAACTGATGTCAGGTCTAAAGATGGAATTAGGGCTCCAGCTGTAGACTGCAGCCTTCTACAAACCAAGTGCCTCAGAATTTAGACTATCATACCTTTCCTCCTTTTGATCAAGGATTTTACTTGAAATTCTTTGATCACACTTAGGTTGGGTTTCTTTGTTTTTGTTTTTTTATGGACAAGTTGATAGCCCTTTTAGATTGCCACTCATTTCAAGACAAGCTTTTAAGACCTCAGACACTAACTTTTTAGATAGCTGGGCACTATTTGATTTCTTTACTGTATTTTATTATAGTACCCAGTCTTTAGTGATAGCCCTATGAGGGTAAGCATGGATCAAGGCCACATTGGAGAAACTATTTGGCCTGTGGTCAGGCTATAAGCCTTAAAGTGAGAGTTTAAGTCTATTTGTAGAATGTATTTTGTCTGTATGTATAAGTTGTTTTATGGGCAGTATGTTAGTTTTTTGAGAAATTACATTAGAAATAACTTTTATATAACATTTGATAGTTTGGGTAATAATGACAATTATGAGTATCATTGATCCAGTCAGCAGTATAGATTTAATTTAAGAGCCCATACCTTTGGGCAATTAGCTAAAGATGTTAAGGAAAGGGAAGTTAGCTTGGGGAGATATATATGTAGCCATTTGGCAGGTTTGTTTAATGTCCCATTTCATCTCAACAGAGGTATTAATTTTAAAGTAGTAAGAAGTATTAGTAATGTTATAAACTCTATCTTGTTGAGCTAAAAGGAAATCTAAGACTATTTTATTATCTAGTACAATCTTGGCAAGGGAATTTAAAGAATTTTTCTAGGCTGAGATAGCATTAGCAATGTCACCAGGTACTTTTTTATAATGCCAGACAGATTGTGGATAGCACATTTTAAGTCTGTGTCATGGATTGAATTGTGTCTCCCAAAAATATGTTGAGACTTGGCTAGGTCATGATTCCCAGTATTGTGTGGTTGTTCTCCATTTTGTGTTCTGATGTAATTGTGCTATGTGTTGTAAATTCTAATCTCTACCTGTGGTTAATGAGGCAAGATTAGTTTATGTTAAAGAGGATTAGGGTGGGGTGCAACACCCTGACTCAGGTCACAGCCCTGATCTGATTTAAGGAGAGTTTCCCCATGGTGTGATCTGCATCACCTTTTATCTTACAAAAGATAAAAGGAAAGAGAAGGAAACAGAGACAGAAGGACCTCCTACCACCAAGAAAGAAGAGCCAGGAGTGGAGCAAGTCCTTTGGACCGGGTGTCCCTGTGCTGAGATGCTCCTAGACCCAGGGGCAGATTGATGACAAGGACCTTCTCCCAGAGCCAACAGGGAGAGCCGTTGCCCTGAATTAGGACTTCCAGTCTCCTAGACTGTGAGAGAATAAATTTCTGTTTCTTAAAGACATCCACTTGTGGTATTTCTGTTATAGTAGCACTAGATGACTAAGACAGTCTGCAACTCCATATTAAGGCAGAAAGCCTCGGAGAAAGGAATATCTTAGGCTTGGGTTTGTAGTTAGTGGATTTTTATTATTTTTATCTTGTTTATCTCTGATGGTCCTCTTTGGTTTTTGTTTTAACAATTTTAATTTATTGGTCTAATGTATACTCTCATATGAATGGAGAGTTACAGGAACCTCAAGTGTCCCTAGGGTATATTAGTCATCAGTGTTGTATTTGTTTAGGCATGGTAATATCCAAGTGTAAGGTTTAAGGCTATTGTTTTATTTTTGTAAAATAGGCTGAACACTCATATAAAGATATATACCTAAGGGGTGTACAAACTGTTTTTGTTCCTGTTTGAGTATTGGGAAAAGGAATAGTCTCAGGTTTTTTTTGTTTTGTTTTTTATAGCAATTTTTTAGTAAGGGAGTCATTATAAATGGACAAAATTTTTAATTCTGATTTTTTTAAAGACAGGAGCAAACTGGGGTTTTTTGACTGTTAGTATTATAAAAGTCTACTACGGCCATATAATATCAGCCACTGGCAATAAAAGGAATGAAGCATCTATTGTCATAGGTAATCCCTAAATGCAAGAGAGATAAAAACAGGGTATTGAAGGACAAGTAGGAAAATTAGATGGATTGTCATAGTCTAATGCAAATGGCTCTTTTAACAGTGGCATTGGGAGTAATAGTGGCAGGGGGCACAAGACAGTAATCTAGTATTGGGGTTGGCAAGGGATCTGAATTTTCATGTATCCTTTGTGGTAAGGGATGACAAATTTAACATATAGTTAAATTGGCTGTATTAACTACAGATTGTGTTAATTTAACAAAAGCATTTTCATGTCAAGTATTAATGGAGATTATGAGCATGAGAAACAGACATCTTAAGGAGAGCTTTATAATGAAGAAAAATCGTCCAAGAATAGTACATAAGGGTGAAAAGTATATAAATTATGGCTATAACAAAATAAATTGTTTCTGGTATTGGCATAAAGGAAGATATGAAAATGAATAAAATAAATAATAAAATATTGTTGCAATATTAAAAGTAAAGATATATATCAAGACTTTTGTGTTTATTATAAGTTAACCTTAAGAGCTAGTATTAAAAGTAAGCAGTTAAGGGGTATAGGGAAAGAATAAGATATTGAAGTAAGGGATAACACTGACAGTGTCTAGAATAGTAAATAATATGATTATTAGAAAACAAAGTCTAAGGATCCTGACAGGTTGTATAAAGTCTTATTCTGAAAGTCTTGGGATCAGCTGTCTACTCATGCAGTCATCTGTTTCTGGCCAGCAGGGCAGCAAAGGGTGACTTTTATATCTCTGGTGGTGTGATGGTTAAGGCTGTGTGTTAACTTGGCTGGGCCATGATTCTCAGTTGTTTGGCAGTTCCGATGGTTGGCAGCTATGTAATGATGTAACCACTTCCAAAATGAGATCTGATATGATGTAATCACCTCCATGATGAGATCTGCTATGAGTAACCAATCAGTTGAAAGGGAGTTTCCTTGGTAGTGTGGCCTGCATCCAATATATGTAGACTTTCTGGCAAAGCTTGTGGGCTTTTTCTCGCTCTGGATCTCACATCAGGCCTCCAGATCTTGGGACTTAAGCTAGCAGCTTACCTGCCAATCTTGGGATTCATCAGCTTCCACAGCCTGTGAACCAGAGGTCTGCTATCTGACCTGCTGATCTTTGGTTTGCCAGACCCTGCAGCTACATGAGTCAGGGGAAGCCTCCAGCCTGACCCACGGACTTGGGACTTTCTAGCCTGTCTTAATTATCTATTGCTGATATAATAGAAATAACACAAGTAGATAGCTTTAGCAAAGAGAATTTTATTCTCTCACAGTTTAGGAGGCTAGAAGTCCGAATTCACAATGGCAGCTCCAGGGGAAGGCTTTCTCTCTCTGTCAGCTCTAGGAGAAGGTCCTTATCGTCAATCTTCACCAGTCAAGGAGCTTCTCAGTTCAGGGATCTCGGGTCCAAATGATGCACTATTCTCCTGGCTTTTGTTTCTTGCTGGTATGAGGTCATACCTATCTCTCTGCTTGCTTCTCTGTTTTATATTTCAAAAGAGATTGACTTAAGGACTTAAGACATAACCTAATCTTGTAGATTGAATCCTGCCTCATTAACATAACTGCCTCTAATCCTGCCTCCTTAACATCATAGAGGTAGGATTTACAACACATAGGAAAATTACATCAGATAACATAATGGTGGACAGTCACAATACTGGGAATCATGGCCTAGCTGAGTTGACACACACTTTTTGGGCAGACACAATTCAGTCCACGACACAACCTCTACAACTGTGTGAGTCATTTCCTTGATATATGTATATACAAACACTTCACTGTTTTTGCTTCTTTAGAAAACCCAGCCTAAGACAGGTGGGCTCACACCTCCATGGTGAAGGTGGCTCTCGAGATTTTTTAAGCTGTGAAAGGTGAACCTAAGAATTTATTTCTTTTAGTTTGGCAGCACAGGGATTGGTAAAGAGGACTAAATAAGGTGCTTTTTAGCAAGGCTCCAAAGAAGCTTTTAATTGTTGTCATTTTTAATATATATAATCACCTGGGAGGATGTTAGGCTTATTAAGGAGCTCAGGTTCTTGTTTATTAAAGGTGTCTGGAATTTGAGAATGATATTCCTGGGAATATGTTATTAGGGACTGATAATATTTTAAAAGATCAAATTTGGCAATATTAGAGTGAATATAACTAAAAAATGGAAGGTTCATAGGACTCCCAGTAATAATTTTATACGGGGTGAATTCGTGAGTCCCAAAGGGTATAATCCTGAGATGTAATAAAATCAAGTTTAGCCAACTGAGTTTTAATTATGTCACTTATTCTTTTAACTAAACAAGAGGACTGTGGTTGATAGGGACAGTGTAAGCTCTGGAAAATGGGAAAATTTTTGTAAACTTCTTCAATGATTTGTATAGTAAAATGAGTTCTCTGATTACTATAAAGAATAATCAGAGCTTCCCAAGTAGGAATGATGTTTTCAATAAGCTTTTTAACATTGTGGCAAGGGAAAGCTTCCACCCAATGAGAAAATTTTTAAATTATTATCAAAACGTGTTTGTATCCATTCGAAGGTGGTAACTGTATAAAACTAATTTGTCATTTTAAGTCTTTTGTTACTATTGGATTAATGGTATACCAGCCACTTTTTATGCATCTGGACCTCAGTGGTAAGGTATTAATGCAGTTCTAATGCATTTAGCATCAATGTGGATCCATTTTGAAATGTGTGAAACTCAGCAGACTGGAGTTGGAGGTTTATTGTTGTGTAGGTTGAGCATTATATTAGGTGATGCTTCCTGGATGTATTAGTTTAGTAAACTTTTGCCTTTTTTTTCCTTTATTTCTGTGAGATAAGTCTTCTAAGCATAATTATGGCTTTCCTGTGTGATAGGAGCCCTGATGGGTTTGTTTTGATTTTTATATGTCAGATTTGGAAAACCAGAGGTTCCCCATGTAAATTAAAGGAAAGGCACCCACAATAAATTATCTATATAGCTTTCACTGGTATTTTTTTTGTCATATCACAGATCAGTGGCACCACAGTGCCACTCACCTCATTGGTGGCTTGTATTACCAGATCATATTTCTCAAAATCCATATTACCAACCAAAAATTTAAACATATTCAATTAGTAAGCATGCATTCCAATACTGAAAACACATGACATCAAAATTTAAAAAAAAAAAAAAATTAAGGAGAAAAAATGTAGTAATGAAAGGGTTAACATAGGTCTAGAGGGTAGGGGATATTGTCCAGGCAGTATTTTAACATGTTTTACAGAATTAATTCTGGGACAGAGGCTATATTGGAAAACCACATGTTGAATGGCTTTAGAATAGTTTCCCCACCAATACCTATGTAAAATTTTACTAATTTTTTCTTTTCCTAAATGGATATTATATGTAAGGCTTGGGCCACTGGCACATGTAAGGACTTTAGGATGAACAGGTAAGCCATTTGGTCCTTCCCAAAGGTGGGTGTCCCAATTAATTTTACATCCTTTGTCCAAAGCTCTTGTGTTTTTTTGTTTTGGTTCATTTTTAGAGCCATAACTTGTTTAGAAAATAGGCTTACGGTAGGAAAATTTTTTTATCAGTAATTGGTCTGGAATGGGGAGACTGTCTATATCATGACTTAAAATTTTTTAGTAACAGGAGTAGCCTCTCTATTTTCCAACTTGGCTGTATGATTTCCTTTAATTTCCTCCTTTTTATGACAATTTTGAAGGTCAGAATCATGTACAAAAATTTTTTAAGTAAGTGTAGAGGCTTGGGGAATTTGGGAAGCAGCTTGTTTGGCTGTTGTATCTGTTACGTTATTATCCTTAATTTTTTTAGTTTGCGGTGTTATTTTTGGTTAACGGGCCTGTATTTTTATAACAGTAATCTTAGAGGGGAGTAATAAAGCCTCTAGAAGTTCTGCCACCAGTGGGCCATTTTTAATCTGGGGTCTGGCTGATGTAAGGAACCCTTCCCCTTTTTTTTAACTATGCCAAAATCATAAATAACTAAGATATACCTGAAGTCTGTGAAAATGGTTACTGACATCTAAAAGCCAGCCTTTAGGACATTGTATGTGTAATTAATTCAGTTTGTTGAGTCGAAGTGACTTTAAGGAGGGAGCCACTCTCAAGAACAGCAGTGGAAGCAGTCACAGTGTATTCTCTCTGGTAGTGAGAACTAGAGGGGGCAGGTTTTAAATAAAAGTCATTAATAAATAAAGTTAAATAGGATTAACCAGAGATTTTTGTAAATCATTTATTATGCACCAGGCACTGTGCTACGTGATCTACATAAACAGCGATCCTATGAGGTAGGAACCAATATCATGCCCATTTTATAGATGAGGAATCTGAGGAGCAGAAAGATTATGTGGCTCACCTGAGGGCCACAGGTGGTGAGAGGTAGAGCCAGGAGATAGGTCTGCAGTCCTCAAAGGCAGGAGTCTAATATGGCTCTTCGGCATTCTCACTGCTTTGTCCTCTCACCTGAATGTTTTCCAGACTCTAATTTCCTCTAGATTTTAAAAATATGCTTTCCTTAGGAATTTGCCTTATTTTGGAATGCAGTTTCCTGGCAATCTGTCATACATTCATAAATTCAGCAGCAAGAGATAAACTTAAGGGTTTCCCCTCCAGGAAGTTCCATGGCCTTGGGGATCTGACTTTGATCATGTAAAGAAAAATACTCATTGTGCAGGTAGCAATGGGAGAGCTGTCTAGGTCTCCCCCAGGTCACCAAGGTGTCAAAGGTAGAAGACCTGAGTTTTGGGGATGTTATCAGTTGGAGGAGAAGGAGGTTTGTTAACCCCTTCCATCAGAGATGTACTTCCAGGAATGACATGGGGAAATTCCCTGAATGGTACCTGCTTCACGGGAGGGGTGCAGAGAGAGTGGCCCCTATTGCCGAAGGATGGCCACCCCTTCCTCATGAGTGAAGGAGATAGAAAATGGCCTCTGTTAGGGAATTTCTGTCTTGTTATTATTTGCCTCTAATAACGTCATCAGAATATGATGATGGCCTCTCCCATAAACTTCCAGGGAAGACTCAGCTCTTCTATTGATCAGAATCCCAATTTTATCCAAAGCTCATGATCCTGGATTCTTGACTTGGAGATTTCTATGGTCTACTAAGGATTTTCCAATCCACCACCACCCCCAGGGAGCTGGTTTCTGAAGTTCCCTCTGAGTAAGAGATTCCTCCCATAGAAATTTGCTGAATTCTCTGGTAGAATGGATGAGATAGACAGTCACCTGGCTTCTGGCCCAGGTTATTCTGTCCTGAAAATACCAGACTCCTGTGTGAACTTGGAAAAATCACTTAACCTCTTTCAGCCTCAGTTTTCTCACCTGTAAAATAATAGTACCTGCATCATAAAGTTTTTATGAGGATCACATTTAGTAGTGTTTATAAAATGTTCAGCTCAGCACTTGGCACACAGCCAGCACTTAATATATGTTAGTTACCATCTCAGGTTGGGTTCCTCAAGCAGTAGGTTCATGGTTTATTTATAAGGTGATCTCAGGAACATGAGTAAAGAGCTGAGAAGAGTGAAAGGAGAAAAACCAGTAAAGGATGTTGTTCTGTAAGGACTCCTGCTGTGGGCAACTGGGGCTTAGTCTCTCTTAGACTCCCAGAGAAACAGTGTGGAATGCACAACAGAACCATCCTGCCAGAGGCTGAGAGATTAGGGCACTGCATAAAGGTTGTCCTAGAAACCAGTAGCAAGCCCTACTGTATTTCTTGGTGCACCTACATGAGGAGAGAAGCCCTCTGCAGAGAAAAGAGATACAGATGTTTAAAGGGAGGGATTGTGATACTTAATTTTATGTACCACTTTGTCTAGGCTACTGTTCCCAGTTGTTTGGCCAAACACTAATCTAGTTACTGTTCCATAATGTAATCTAATATAAACTGTAATATAATTATTTTCCTTAATAAAATCTAATGTAATACAATCAATCAATCAGTTGAAAAGGGAATTTCTCTGGGGTGTGTTTTGCCTCCAGGATATAAATAGATATTTTGGCAGAACTCTTTCTCTCTCTTTCTGCTCTGCTGCACTCTTTCTATCACCTGACCTATGAATCTTGGGACGCAAGCCTGCAGAAGTCTCCAGTCTGTTGTGTGACCTATAAATTTTGGACTTGCCAGCCCCTACAAATGCATGAGCCAATCTCTTGAAGTAAATCTCAAACTTACTCTCTCTCTCTAGAGGAGCAAAATCAATGAAGCACTTATAAATGTATATAGAGAGAAATTGCTCATGCAATTTTGGGGGCTGGCAAGTCCCAAATTCATGGGTTGGGTAACAGGCTGAAGACCTCTGCTGGCTCACATGGTTGCAGGGGCTGAGGAAACTAAAATCTGTAAGTCAGGTGGCAGGTTAGGGGCCAATGATGGCTCACAGGGTTGTTGGGGTTGGTGAATCCAAAATCTGTAGGTCAGGCAACAAGTCAGAGACTTCGGCAGGCTTATGTCCCAAGAACTGAAGTTCAAGTGATGAGAAGAGTGCAGGATTGAGAAAGAGAGTGAGCATTGCCAGAACACCCATTTATATACTGGAGGCAGGCCACACTCTCAAGGAAACTCCCCTTTCAACTGATTAGCTTGCTCACACCAGATCACAAAATGGAAGGTGATTACATACTGTCTGCAAAACCACTGAGAATCATAGCCTAGCCAAGTTGACACATAACATTAACCATTACATTGTTTCTCTAGAGAACCCTGACTAAGACAAGGATCAACCAGGAGGCCAAGGGCATGTGGAGTGGGGCATCAATAGCTTCTGCTCCAGTGATCATTATTATCAATAAGGGCAAGTACGTGTAACAGGGTATATTATCTTGCATGACCCACTTAAATATAACAGACTACTACAACCAACCCAGTCCAATTTTTACCATGTCTTCTGTGGGCTTGAATTTTAATAAATACCCGAACTGACTCAATGTTCACAGCAAAGGAACAACGTGAAGACTACCAGTTATTGAGGCTTCTGTGTACTGTGCTAAGCGATCCTCACAGAACTCGTGAAACTGGGTATTCATATCCCCATTTTGCAGGGAACAAAACTGTGGCATAGAGAGAATATTTATCTTACACAAGTTCATACAGCCTAAAAGAGGCAGAAATGGGATTCAAATACACAAAAGAAGACTCCAGAGTCAATCCCCTCAACCAATTTACACACTTAGAACTAGGAAGCATTCCGGTTGACTTGGCTGACTTTCATTCTCAATTATTATGGTTTGGATAATAAATTGCCTCCCTATACAAAATGCTATTAAGTGATTAATATTTTTATAATAGTAGTATCATTATTATACATAATAATAATAATACTGTTAACAAAGAGCTTCCATGCTGATTATTTTATTTAATCCTTCCACAACTTTGAGAAGGGGCTGTTTCTGGCACCATTTGACAGAGGAGCGAAGTGAGACATCTTGCCCAAGGCCACACGGCGAGTCTGTGGCCTGGCTGAGACTGGAACCTAGGTTTCTGATCCCAAAGCCCATGCTCTTTCTGCCAAACTATCTGTCTTAGCTACCTAGTGCTGCCTTAACACAAATACCACAAGTAGGTGGCTTTAAAGAAGAGACATTTATTTTCTTCCAATTCAGGGGGCTAGAAGTCCAAATTCAGAGCATGGCTCTAGAGGATGGTCCTTCCTCCTCTATTTCAGCTTCTAGTAGCTGCCACCAATCATTGTAGATGCATCTGTCTCCATTGTCTGTTTCCTCTTCTCCCTGTATGTTCTGGGTTCGGGCCCAGTGCAACTTCCACAGATAAAAACACCACCAGGGTGAGGAACAAAGAGACGACTTATTCTGAGCTCATGAACAGCTGAGGCACAGAGGAATGCAGTCCTCAGATTTTGCCTGTCTTGGGTTACACACGTCAGCTCTTTCATACGCTGAGGAAGGAGGAAGTTCTTAACAAATCATACTGCTACAGGTTTCTACATTTTCTAACATACTATGCAAGCGCAGTACAGTCCTGACCTCATTATAATGTTAGCATGTCCCATTATGCTGTTAGGTCTCCACCTAGGGGAGTGGTTTTTACTATGTTAATGAGCCCTTCTCTGACCTTTGGGCTCAAGGTTCTGGTGCAGGGGTTAATATTTGACAGTTGGCCTCTTGCGGTTATTGTTCTGAAAGCTTAACTGGGAGTTGCTGTTTTGTTCTTAGCGAGCTTTGTGTAAACTAGGCTCTTTCAGGATATACTGATGGTATCAGTGTCTATGTCCATTTTTCTCTTATAACTCAGAAGTGATTAGATTTAGAACCCACCCTACTCTGGTATGCCCTCATTAACATAACAAAGAACATCATATTTCCAAACAGGATCATATTTATAGGTATAAAACCAAAAGACCAAACCCACTGCCATCCAGTTAATTCTGGCTCATGGCAACTCCATGTGTTACAGCATAGAACTGCTCCATAGAGTTTTCTTGGCTGTAGTCTTTATGGAAGCAGGTTGCCAGGCCTTTCTTCTGCATAGCTGCTGGGTGGGTTAAAGCTGCCAACATTTTGGTTAACAGCTGAATGCAAACTGTTTGTGCTGCACAGGGAACATTTACAGGAATAGGGGCCAAGATTCCAATACATATTTTGGAGGGACACAATTCAATCCATAACACCATCCTGCATTGTTCTTAGGTGAGTCCTTAGGAGTACCCACTCCTTCATTCATTCATTCACTCATTCATTCTTTTTCCTTTGAGCACATTGTGCCAGTCCTCATGTTTGGCTTTTCTTGCAGAAGCTCAGGGTCCAGAATAACACAAAAACCAGGCTTGGCCCCTGCCCCAAGGCCCGTGGGATTCTGCACATGTCATGAGGTAGCTCCAACTCTTGGAACCTGCTCTGGGTTTAAACCCTGGTGCTGACACTTCCTAGCTGAAGGACTCCACCTGGGCAAGTCTCAGGTTCTTCATCTGCAAAATAAGATTATAGGAGCAAATGCCCACCTTCTGCTGCTGTTGCGAGGCTGGAATAAGATAATGCGTTCGACAGAGCACTTGGCCCCAAGCCTGGCGCACAGGAAGCGCTCAATAAAAATGCGAGCCTTTATTCCCTTTATCAGGCAGGAAACACCATCCAGATTTGAACCTGGATGATGGGGGCAACTAGAGGGAATCAGGGGATTTGGGTTTTGTTTTTGTTTTTAGTTCTTAGAAGGGAACATTTAAAAACTTCTTTTTCCCCAGGGAACATGGGGCCATGTTCTAAAGAAAACAGTTGGGGCTGTGGGGATGGGAGCTGCTTGGCTTTGGAGGAAAGAGGACTTGAGAAATGTTGAACCTTTATTTCTGCATCTGTGCTCCATTTATCCTGAGAGAGTCTCAGTTTAATCATCAATTGAAGGCAGAATCAAAGGGGACATATTTGCATAATAAAAGAGGCGATTGAATTCAAACGTGTGGAGTCTTTACCTTTCAGTAGCTCCAATCCTTTTGTTTCCCTTCTAATCATTTCTGGTGGTTTTTTAAAAGGCTAAAAAATATGGCACAGGGAGATATCAATTCAAGAGACAAAATATGGTCATAAGAGGGATTAATTCAGATTGTGGGCAGAATGAGCAAAGGTAGCAGAAGTAAAAAAAGGAACTGAATTCTTGGTTTCCTTCCCTTTCCTTTTTCTCTTTTTTGATGGGAGTGTTTCTGAAAAGAGAGATTTAAGATGAAAAAAAAAAACTGTAAAGCTATTCAACAAATGCAAAAAAAACCACTTTAAAATGCACTTCAGTTTCAATGTTATGACCAGTTAGAGGTACAGAAACGCTTTGATGGAGTACTTAATTTTCTCAAAGTCCTTAAAGTGTTTATTATTTGTTCCATTTTACAAATGAGGAAATTGAGATTTAAAGAAAGTAGCTGTAAAATGTCTGAGGGAGGGATTGAATGCCACTCTTTTTACTATAAAACAAGAAGTCTGATGGCGCAAGTTGTCTGCAATCGGCTGCTAACCTAAAGATTGGCAGTTCTAACCTACCCAGCAGCACCAAGGAAGAAAGACCTGGTGATCTGCTTCCATAAAGATTATAGCCAAGAAAACTCTGTGGAGCAATTGTGCTTTGTAATACATGAGGTAACCATGAATTGGAATGGACTCAAAGGCAGCTAATAATAACAACAAAGAAGGCAATATAGAAAAAGACAAAAAGTGATATCCCCCCAAAAAAAAAATCAAAATAAAGAGTAGAATAACTTTTTAGGTGTTAGAAAAAGATATAAACAGATGGATTCTGAGACACACACTGCACCAGAAGCTGAGTATCAGGAACAGACCCAGAGAAACCAAGGTGATGTGGAAATAGACCTGGGAATAAGATGGGTGATATGTAATCAGGAAGGGAGCAAGGTGGCCAGACGGGGAGTGTGGGACCATGGACAGCACGTGACCCCTCTGAAAAGGCCTAGCCAAGATGGTGGAAACAATGGTAGTGTAGTTTATCTCCCCAAATCTTCTTACAAGCATATACAGAATAACTTTTTTTCTACTTGTTAGCTGCTGTCAAGTCAGCCCTGACTCATGGTGACCCAACGCACAACGGAACAAAATGCTGCTCAGTCCTGCACCATCCCCATGATTGGTTGTGGATTGAACCATAAGGAGCAATAGGGTTTTCACTGGCCAATTTTCAGAACTTCATTGCCAGGCCTTTCTTCCTAGTCTATCTTAGTCTGGAAACTCCACTGAAACCTGTTAAGCATCTGTTATGGATTGAACTGTGTCCCCCAAAAATGTATGTCAACTTGGCTAGGCCGTGATTCCCAGTATTGTGTGATTATCCACCGTTTTGTCATCTGATGTGCTTTTCTTATGTGTTGTAAATTCTGCCTCTATGATATCAATGAGACAGGATTAGAGGCAGTTATGATAATGAGGCAGGACTCAATCTACAAGATTAGCTTGTATCTTGAGTCAATATATTTTGAGATATAAAAGAGAGAAGTGAGCAGAAAGATGTGGGGACCTCACACTATCGAGAAAGCAGCACAGGAAGCAGAGTGCATCCTTTGGACTTGGGGTTCCTGCACTGAGAAGCTCCTAGACCAGGGGAAGATTGATGACAAAGACCTTCCCCCAGAACTGACACAGAGAGAAAGAATTCCCCTAGAGCTGGCACCCTGAATTTGGACTTACAGCCTTCTAAACTGTGAGAGAATAAATTTCTGTTTATTAAAGCCATCCACTTGTGATGTTTCTATTATAGCAGTGCTAGGTAACTAAGCCAGCATCATAGCAACATGCAAGCCTCCACTGACAGAAGAGTGGTGATTACGCATAAGGTGCATTTGGCCAGAAATCCAACCTGAGTCTCCTGCATAGAAGGCAAAAATTCTACCACTTAACCACCAATGCCACCCCAGAATAACTAGGATACTAGGATAGCAAAGGGAAAAACGCCACAGACAATATATGTAACCAAACCAGGTGAGCAAGTAGCCCAGAATAGGGGTGCCTGGGGCCCAACTACTGACAGCAGCCAAGAGCTGCCTGGGTCAGTAGCTGTGTGGGAGCAAATGATGGGAAACCAAAGATTTCCAAAGATCCTAAAACTGGGAAATACAGAAATCACCAACAACTGGTCTCCCTGGGAAGAAGTCCCTGGAAATAGAACTGAGAGGGGCTTCCCAGGCTCCAATTCACAGGTGACTACATGGGAACTGACGGAAAGGACTAAGAGAAACCAAAACCAGAAAGTAAACCAGTTGCCACCAAGTTGATTCTGATTCGTGGAGACCCCATGTATGTCAGAGTAGAACTGTGCTCCATAGAGTTTTCATTGGCCAATTTTTTGAAAGTAGATCACCAGGCCTTTCTTCCAGAGTGCATCTGGGTGAATTTGAACATTCAACTTTTTGGTTAGCAGCTGAGCATGTTAACCATTTGCGCCACCCATCGACTGACTAAGAAGGAAGGGAAAACAAAACTGAAACCATTCCCGAGGCCAACTCTTCAGACAAGGATTAGACTGGACTATGGGACATAAAATGATACTTGTGAAGAGTGTCCTTCTTAGCTCAAGTAGATACATGAGACTAAATGGGCAGCTCCTGTCCAGAGCCAGATGAAAAGGCAGAGAAGGTCAGGAGCTGGTTGAATGGACACGGAGAAACTGGGGTGGAAGGAAGGAGTGTGCTGTCACAACTTCAATTGTAAACTTTTACTTAAGGCACAACAATTAAAAAAAAAGAGACAGAGAGAGAGAGAGAGCAGAAAAGAAGGGAGGAAAAAAAAAAACACCTTAATAGGAGGAGGAATACTATCGCAGCGAGGAGTGAGACCTTCAAGGTTTTTAAAAGAGAGGTTGATCACTGGGGTGGTAAGTGATTTACTAAAGTTGCCATTAAGACCATTGTGTTTTCTTATGATAAGACTATGTGAGGGAGAGGGAGATATTCTCTGGCTAGGCGCCTAGAGATTGTAAAGGCTGAGGGAGAGAGAAAAGTTGGGGAGATAAGGTAGCAAAAAGCCTATTGTAAGTTTATTTAAATAATTGTTAGCTGCGTGGAGTTGGGCTGACTCGTGGTGACCCCACGCACAACCACAAGAAACGTTGCCCAGTCCTGTGCCATTGGACCATTATGATTCACAGGGTTTTCACTGGCTGATTTTTGGAAGTAGATTGCCAGACCTTTCTTCCTAGTCTGTCTTAGCCTGCAAGCTCTGCTGAAACCTGTTCAGCATCACAGCAACATACAAACCACCACTGACAGACAGGTGGTGGCTGCACATGAGGGCATTGGCTGGGAATCAAACCTGAGCTTCCTGCATGGAAAATGAGAATTCTACCACTGAACAACCACAGCCTCTATTTAAACAGTAAGGATCATTAAGTCTGTCTCGTCTGTTGTTTGCAGCAAGCTGTTTTCTGGATCAAAAGGGTGGAGGGATTTTTTTAACCACTACTCCAGAATCCTAGGGCTCAGGTAAAATCTAACTTTGTCAGATGCCAAGGTAAAGCCTTACTAGGAGACATTGCTGGACATAGAATGAAAAACGACCAGGGAAGGAACTTTGTGAGTGAAGATCGAAATAGGTTTAGATACCTATGGGGAGGTGACCAGAGGAGATAGGTCTCTGAAAGCACTGGAGAAATGGCTGTGGGGGAGTCATGTCTCTTAATACTCTGTGGTAGCAACAGAAAAGACAGCCATAGAGCTATGGAGCTAGGAAAGCTGGCCCAGCAACTACCTCCTACACAGCACAGAAATGAAATTTATACTTCGTTGGAAAACCAGGCATTGTCCAAAGCACACCAATCTGCCTTATTAGATTCTGAATCTATGGGAACTATTTTATAACACTGTAAGTAATATGTATCTGATAGAGGTGTAAATTCTGTCCTATCAGGTAGAGGTTGAATTGACTTCCCTCACCTCCTCCCCGATCCCCACACAGAACAAAACAAAACACAGTTTTGCCTTCACTTGTAATTAATTCATTTGAACGTTCCTTTATGCCATGCAAATTTGTACTTTTTTGACTTTTCCTTTGAACCATTTATAACATCTACCTGGTTCCCTCATTGATTAACAAGTACAGGGCAGTTCCCAGGTTATGAATATCTGACTTACGTACAACCCATAGTTATGAAGCAACCCCTGTAAAACCTATTATGTTAGAAATTCAAAGTACATAAAATGGTTTGTAATAACAAACAGGCACTACTTTCCAGCACACCTCAAAACATCATTATTATTATTACTGTATTATTATGTTGGAGGCCTCGTGGTGCAGTGGTTAACAGCTCAGCTACTAACCAAAATGTCAGCAGTTCAAATCCACCAGCCATTCCTTGGAAGCCCTTTGGGGCAGTTCTACTCTGTCCTACAGGATCACTATGAGTTAGAATGGACTTGACGGCTATGGGTTTGGGTTTTTTGCTTGTTTGTTTATTATTATGTTGAAGATGGTTTAGTGTATCTGGAAGTGTTTCTTTAATGTTTTTTACACATAGAAAAGTACACTATACTATATACTAAGACAAACATTTGACTAACTGATGTTAGATAGGAATTGTACCTAACTTTTCCAACTAACATACAAATTCAACTTAAAGACAGATTTAGGAACAGAACTCAATTGTAATCCATAATCCAGGGACTGCCTGTAGAATAGAATTGTTAACATGTATTCATATTTATATTTGTGTGAGAATCATGTTTTTACCATTTTCTGAAAATTATCTTTTAACGATAGGAACTTCCTCCTAAAAGTATGGAGAACCCATCTCATTTGATATGAGTTAACAGAGAACGATTGTGGTCAATCAATAAGAGAAAACAAGATAACAAATGAAATAATATATCTATGAAAAATAAAAACAAATGAGAAATATGTAGACTCTGAGCACTCAAAGAAAACAGTAGCCTACTTTTTCAAAATGAGCTAGAGGACATTTAAAAATTTAGCAGTTATGAAAGAAAAACATAATACAGAGTTATAAAATCTAGGAATGGGATAGCTAGGCAAAAGGAAGACATAGGGAGAAAAAGTGCTGATAGAGTTCAGGAAAAAGTTAAAAATAAAATTTTAAAGTTCAGAAATAAAGACCAAGAAGGACTACAACAGTGAATAGACACCATAGAAAACACTGTTAAAAGAAATATTAGGACTCACTTCTGGCAAAATTGCGCTCTAGGCAGAAGCAACATGCCGTCCCTCCACAGCAAAGATCCGAAAAACTAAGCCAAACAGAGAAAACAACAATCCTGAAACCCTAAAACATCAAATGAAGAGATAAAGAACTCAGTCAAGCACCAAATGGAGTGAGAAAACTGACAGAGAATGGAGAGAGAGGAGAGATTCATGCAGAGGTCCCCTACCAGCTAAAGCAGCGTGCATCCGTCATCTTGGACTCCTATGGGAGACCAGCAAATGGGGTACTAGAAAGCAGCTTCACGGAGCTTCCAGTGGGAGACAAAACAACTGGTAATTTGCGATACGCTTTCCAACCACCCACCCTTCTTCACCCCCACTCGGCCTCCTCTGCTTCCCGCGACCACAATCTCTTGTCCAGGAAACACCGGCTGCTTGGATTCCACACAACTGAATGGGCCGGCTCTCTGAGTGCCATTTGTTGCCTGCTGGTATTGCTTTTTTCTGCTTCTTTTGATTTCTTCCTTACCTCTCACCACCTCCCCCTCCTTTCACTCAAATACCTGGCTCCATGCGTCATCTTTGCTTCTTCCTGATGGGCTGCAGACTCCAGTAATTTGTGATATACACTTTCCCACTCCCTACCCTTCTTTACCCACACTTGGCCTGCTCTGCTTCCCACGAACACAGTCTCTTGTCTGAGAAACACTGGCTGCTTGGATTCCACCAGCCCACACTAGCTGGCTCTTTGAGTGCCATTTGTTGGCTGCTGGAGTTGCTTTTTTTTCTGCTTCTTTTGATTTCTTCCTTACCTCTCACCACCTCCCCTCCTTTCGCTCAAATACCTGGCTCCGTGCGCCATCTTTGCTTCTTCCTGAGGGGCTGTGGAGCTCCATTCGAGTGTGGAGCTGCTTCCCGGTCTGGGCTGCCGCGCTGGTGGGATCACGGGGCTTTTGTTCATTTGTTTGCTTTGAATTGTTTGTTTTCTTTTCCTTTTCTTGAGTTGGGAGCCCTCTCTGGCCAGGCGGTGCTGTGTGGCAAGGAGACTACCCCCTCGGCTGCCACAGACTTGCAGAGGGATCCCTGAGGGCATTTCTTTTTCGTTGGTTTTTTTTTTCTTTTTTTCTGTTTTTTGGGGGGCTTTTCTTGTTCTTCTTTTTTTTATTTAAAATGTTTTGTTTTCTTTTCCCTTTTTTTCCCTTTTTGTCTTTCTTCATTACTCAGTTTCTCATCTCTGTATATCTTCCTTCTCTTTCAGTTCCTTGAATACCTGGCATTGTATACCTTTATGCCTTCTAGCCAGGCTGTACTGCAACACCTGAGAGTGACTTCCCCAGAACTCATAGCTGCACTGGTGGGATCCCTGGGAACTTTCTGGTTCTTTAACCTATCCGATTTTTCTTTATTCATTTTTTTCTTTTATTTTCTTCCTCTTCCCCTTTCTGTTTTTCTCCATTTCATACTTTCTCATCTCACCACTCCAACGGAAATCTCCCCTAGCATTCTTTTTTGTTTGTTTGTATGTTTTTGGCTCCTGTTCCTCTCTCCTCTCTCCCATCTCCATCTTAGCTCCACACATAACAATCTCCCTGCTACATCCTGCCTACCTGCACTGTGTGCTTAACATCACACCACCAAGCAGCACAGGCACGGCCTACTGGAACCTGCCCTGCACTGATTAACAACCCACCCTGGTGGCTGTAGTAAATGTCACAAACCACCCGTCCCAGTAACTCTTCTGCAGCTAGACTTGCCCTGCCATACCATATCTGAGTGACTGACCCTGCCAGTTGGAGAAGGAGGTGAAAAGTATTGTGCCCACAGATGAGCAAACAACAAAGAACACACAGTCTGCCTGCTCAGACATAGTCAAATTATTTTTAAAAAAGGGATGAAACAAACAAATCTACAATCAATAAACGAGAAAATAACTACTGAATGCCCCAAAGACAGCAGACAGTATCAAAACATTTACAAAAACATGACAGGATCGTTCCAGTAGGTGTCCAAAATAAAACACCAGATCACTTTCCAGTGGCAGAAAATGCACTAGAACTACCTGATAGGGAATACAAATCTCTAATACTCAGAATTCTCCAAGATCTGAGGCAAAAAGCTGCCAAACATGAGGAAAAAATAGACAAATTCATGGAAATAACAGACAAAAAATCGGAAGAATTCAGGAAAATAATGCAGGAACAAAATGCCAAAATAAATTCACAACTAGAAATTATACAAAGACAACAATTAGAAATCCAAAAG
>NW_004443947.1:3286968-3325628 GCF_000243295.1 Trichechus manatus latirostris | reverse complement strand
GACATGTTGTGGGGTTGTTAACCAATGTCATAAAACAATATGTGTACTACTGTTTCATGAGAAACTATTTGTTCTGTAAGCCTTCACCTGAAGTACAAAAAATAAAAATAGAAAGAAATATTAGGGGTTGTCACATTCCAAACAGACCTCCATGGAGGTCTGCCTTGCTGCTATCAGAGCCCTTCCTGTAGTATGTTGGCTCTGAGCGTAGCCTCCACTGAAGATTCCTGCTTCTTAGCACACAGCAGCCTCAATCAGTAGTCCTCAGGACCAAACAAAAGGGGGAACAGACAAACCAGAACTGACTCCCCAGGTGATCTTTCCTGTTGGCTTCAGAGGCCTGAGTTGCGGGGTGTGCAGGAAGGCAGACACAGTGTTGACTATGAGAGCAGACTCCACTGCACGAGCCTTCTGTAGCAATTCACCGTAGGTCTACAACTGATAGTGTCTGGGTTGAGGAGCTGCTGGCATACTTCAAAAGAACCCCTGGGGAGGTCTGCCTTTTTGATTTTAGGGCAGAAGCTTGGGGTCCTGTCTCTTTGTACAGGCAAGGGGGTGTAGTGGTTAGGGAATCAGGCTTTTTTTCTGGGACTACTACCCCAGTTCACAGCAGTTGGTAGCTTCCGTGGCTGGGGGAGGGACAGTGGGAGAGGCGAAATCCTACTGTATGCTACTTGGTTGATTTGCTGATTCTTGGCCTGTTTGCAATTCCCAGAGCTTCCCCAGTTCAGAGTCCCTCAAAGCCAAGCACCATTTTCTTGTTGTATTTGTTGTGGGGGAGGGTTGGAACGATAGTTGGTTCATGCTACCATCTTCCCAGAATATATCCAGTGTGGTTTATTTTTGAAATCCCAGTTTATTTTCCCAAGGACAGCTGACACATTGATTGAGTTTAGAAATGTATTTCTGGGTCTCTTTTTCTAGCTGTGCCTGAAAGCATTGAGTTGCTCAGTCTCCTTTTCTCAATGTCCCTGTGACACCTGCCACTGGCTGCCGTGCCCTCCTGGGCTTTCCTCCTTCCTCTCTGAATGCTTTTTCCATTGCCCACTGCTCTTGTAAGGACAAAGGTAAACTGAAAATATGAGGTTTTAATTCTCCTTGTTGAAAATGAGGGAAGAGGCTTCCCTTCTCCCCTGTTCTTTCAGAATTCACTTTAGATAACTTGTAATTGTGAATTCTGTGTCTGTTTCTTTGAAAAGTATGTAAATCAAAGCTGTGAGCCAGAATCTACTCAACAGCAATGGCAACCATCTCTTGAAATATAATAATCAAGGAAGATCACCCCTACCTCCCAGTTTCCTGAAGGAGGTTAGCATAACTTCGGATATCCTGCCATAAAGATGTTAAGAAATTAGCAGTTTTACCTTGAGAACATTAATGTAACAGGTTGTATCCACTCAGCTTTGTAAAGGTTGGGAATCCCTGGGTAGTGCAAACAGTTAAGCACTTCACTACTAGCTGAAATGTTGGTGGTTTGAACCCACCCAGAGGTGCTCATAAGACAGGCTTGGTGATCACCTTTTGAAAGGTCACAGCCTTGAAAATCCTATGACGCAGTTCTACTGTGCACATGTGGGGTCACTATGAGTTGGAATTAACTGGATGGGGACTGTTATCCTTAAGGTTGTGTATCAACTTGGCTGGGCCATGATTCTCAGTGGTTTGGCAGTTATGATGTAATTTGGCAGTCGTATGATGATGTGATCACTTCCATGATGAGGTTTGATATAATGTGATCACTTCCGTGATGGGATCTGCTGAAAGGGAGTTTCCTTGGGGGTGTGGCCTGCATCAAATATAAATGGTCTTTCTGGCAAGGCTCATGGGCTTTTACTCACTTTGGATCCTGCCGCTGGCTCCTGTTCATCTGACCTCTGGTTCTTGGGACTTGAGCTAGCAGCTTACCTGCCATCTTGCCTGCTGATCTTGAGATTCGTCTGTTTTCACAGCTTGTGAGCTAGAGCCTTGCTGTCTGACTTGCTGATCTTCGATTTGCCAACCCCTGAGGCTACGTGATTCAGAAGCCTCCAGCCTGACCCACGTTCCAGCCTCTACAACCTCATGAGCCATTTCCTTGATATAAATCTCTCTCTATGTATATTTATATGCTTTACTGGTTTTGCTTCTCTAGAGAACCCAGCCTAAGACAGGAACTGAAAACAACAACAAATATAAAGGGTAAGATTTCTTCCTTGTCTTTGCAATCTCTTTAGGAGATTGCCTGGTTTAATGCTTAGGGCTTCCATAATAAAACTTTTCTTTCTCTCTTCTACTTTTGTGGGGAGGTTTTCTGGATTAGGAGTAGATTTTATTTTTAGTAACTTTTCCCCAACACTCTTGCTCCCTCCAGTCCATACAGAGCAGGACTCCCAGGGTTCTGCACCCCACTTCCATTGCCCACTCCCATGGGCAGGTCCCCATATTTGGGTTACCACCTTTTGCTGACAACTCCTCAGGCCACGTGTCCAGCCCAGCCTGCTCTACTGCTGGTTCTCCAAGCCATCTATAACACTACCTGCTGGACACCCCAAGGACATCTCAATTGCAGTGCATTACAACTCAGAACATCATCTTTCTTTCCACATCACTTCCTTCTCCTGAAGTCACTGCCTGTGAGCTACCATGCTCAGAAATTATAACATGGATGTCACATAGCTGTATTGGCCCAATCTTGAGTCTGCATTCTTACCTTCATTCATTCAACAAATATTTATTGAATGCCTGCTATGTGTCAGGCACTGTCTGGGGGCTGGAAACACAGCATCGAACAAGACAAACTGTCTTCTCTTATGAAGTTGACAACACATAGACCAATAAATATGTAATACAGTATTCCAAGTGGCATTAAGTACCAGGAAGAATAAAGCAAGAAAAGGTGATAGAGGGTGACAAGGTTGACACAGGGAAGGTGACATTTTAGCAGAGACTTGAATGAAGTGAGGGAATGAGCTGTCTGGGGAAGGAGGATTTCAGGCAGAGGGAACAGCCAGTGCAAAGGCCCTGAGGCAGAAACAAGCTTGGTAAATTCCAAGAAGAGCAAGTAGACCAGTAAGGCTGAATCTATTGAGTGCGAGGCAGACTGGTGGGATATGAGATAAGAGAAGTAGCAAAGAGCCAGGTGGTGCAGGGCTTTGTAGGCCATGGGAAGGATGCTGGATTTTGTTTTGGGTGAAATGGGAAGACTTTGGAGGGTCTTGAGCAAAGGAATGACATTAATGCATTTCGGTATTTTTAACATCTCTCTGGTTTCTGGTTGGAGAATAAACCATAGGAAGACAAGAGTAGAAGCAAGGAGACTAGTGAACTTCTGTCTCCATGAAACCCTATTTTCAGAGTCTTTCTTCTCACCTAGACTATTGCAGTACAACAACATTTGTTGTCATTTGGAAGTTCATGCCAGTGTATTCGGAATTCCTTGGCTGACCTTTTTTGGACTGGGGAGCTCCATAAGACACCAGTTCTCCTGTTTGTGCTTGGTCCATGATGGCCCCAAGTGGTACCACTTATGTTGTCACAAGCTAAAGTGATAGGAAGCTGAACAATCCCTAGATAGGGCCCTTGCACATGCTGTTTCAAATGCCTGGATCTTGTTCCCCTAGCTTGTCTCACATCTGGCTCCTTCACTTATTTCAGGTCTCAGCCACACTGACCCCTCAGAGATGTCTTCTCTGACACCATATATAAGTACGACTCCCTGTTATTCTCTGACCCTGTGCTCTGTCCATTTTCATGGTGCTTATTGCAAGTCATATTCACATATGTACTTGTTTTCTAGTTTGTGTCCTATCTCCCCTGCACTAGACTGGCAAGCCATGGCAGCCATCTTGCAACCATGAGGAGAAGGAAAATAGATTCTCAGAGAGGCCACCTGGAAATCCTGACAAGGCAGAACTGCTGCACCACGCCTGGAGCCACTGACCCTAGACTTGCTGTCAAGTGAGGTAATAAACCCCAAAGTCTAGTCCACTTTTGCTGGATATTCTGCTACTTGCAGCCAAAAGTATTTCAGTGGTCACACTCTATTTCATAGAGGAGAAAAATGAATCTTAGACTAGTGAAGCCACCAGAAGAACCACCTCCACCTTATCTCTTGCTGTTCTCTCCACTCACATGCCATCTTCTCCCTATGTCTTCCTGGCAAGGTCTGCCTTGTCCTTTAAGGCCCACTCCCAAGCTCTCTCTCCTAGGAAATCTTTGATTCCATCCACCATTGGGCTCTCTACCCTACCTAGGTGTTGTTTGTGAAGACTCACCACGTGCAGTGCAGAGGACTGGGGGAGGTGGAGGCAAGGAGCCCCGTGAGCAAAGAGCTGCTGATGACTCCTTTTAGAGAATGAGGACTTAAACATTTGCATTTTTAAAAGCTGTAATTATTTTTCATGTTGCAATTAGGTTAGGTTTAAAAAGAAGTGTTAATTATTCTATTTCATGCTGAGTCTGTGTCAAAAAAGCAGTTCCTTCCCCCAGGGTCCTCAGAGGTAACCCCAGGCCCTGGGATTTTCTGGGTCTGAAGGGGAGGCGGGGCTGATGATTCCTCTGCTTGTTTCTGTGCTTGCTTAGAGACCACAACCTAAGGGGGTGTGAGGTTGCTCTGGCCCAGCCCCCATTAACTGGCAGGGTGAAGTTGATCAAGTCAACTTTCTGAGCCTCCTATGCTTCCTCAGTAAAGTGAGACTGTTGGACTCAGCCGAACTTTCTGTCCCAGTCTCTGGGGACATCATTCTGGGTCCCTGAGGCATCAAGAAACTTTAAATTGAATTCTGCGCCCATTTCTTTAGTTGGCTGTGCTCACCTTAGAGCCAAGTGAGACCTGGAGGGTCCAGGACTGGATGAAATTTCCTGGGATGGGTTATTGTCGAGAAATGTCCATCTATGCACTACTCTTCTCTTTTGTTTTCCATAAGGTCCTCTAAAGAATCCTAGCAGATGGGGAAAGAATAGTCTTTTTAACAAATGGTACTGGGACAGCTGGATATCCACAGGCAAAAGAGTGAAGTTGGAGCCCTACCTCACACCACATACAAAGATTAACTTAAAATGAATCAAAGGCCTAAATGTAAAAATTAAAACTATAAAACTCTTAGAAGAAAACATAGTCATAAAATCTATGTGATCTTGGATTAGACAATGGTTTCTTAGATAAAACACCAAAAACACAAGCAACAAAAGAAAAAAAAATAGATAAATTGAGCTTCATCAAAATTTAAAACTTTTGTTCCTCAAAGGACACTATCAAGAAAATGAAAAGACAATCCACAGAATGGGAGAAAATATCTTCAAATCATATATCGGATAAGGAACTCATATCTAGAATATATAAAGAACTCTTACAAATCAATGAAAAGATAAGCAACTCAATTTAAAAATTGGCAAATGTTCTGAATAGACATTTCCCCAAATAAGATATACAAATGATGAATAAGCACATGAAAATATGCCCAACAAAATTAGTTATCAGGGAAATGCAAATCAAAATCACAATGAGACACTACATCACACCCACTAGGATGCCTATAATGAAAAAGGACAATAACAAATGTTAGTGAGGATGTGAAGAACTTGGAACCTTCATACATTGCTGATGGGAGTATAATATAGTGCAGCCGTTTTGGAACATAGCCTGACAATTACTCAAAAAGTTAAGATAGAGTTACCATATGACCCAGAAATTCCACACCTAGGTATATATACCCAAGAGAATTGAAAACATATGTCCACACAAAAACTTAAACACAGATGTTCATAGCAGTGCTATTCATAATGCTAGAGGCTGGGGGAAAAGGAGAGTGACTGCTAATGGGTACGGAGTTTCTGTTTGGGGTGATTAAAATGTTTTGGAATTAGATAATGGTGATGATTGCAGAACCTTATGACTATACTAAAAACCACTGAATTGTACACTTGAAAATGATGAATTTAATGGTATGTGAGTTATATTTCAATAAAAAGAAAAAGAACCCCAGGAGATGCAAGAGGGTTCTCTCTCTTTCTTGCCTGTCTACTCTTCCACTGCCCCCACACTAGTCCAAGCTAATCAGTGACTGTTGAGTCAACTCCAACTCGTGGACCCCCATGTATGTCTGAGTAGAACTGTGCTCCATGGAGTTTTCAATGGCTGGTCTTTCAGAAGTAGATTGCCAAGCCTGTCTTCCGAGGCATCTCTGTGTGGATTTGAACAGCTAACTTTTTGGTTAGTAGCCAAACACTTAACCATTTGCGCCACCCAGGGACTCCTAGCCTAATCTACTGCTACTGAATTGAAACCATGGCCATCCAACTGGTCTCCATTTTCCCTCTCTTTCCCCAGGAAGCATCCAGAGGACGCCTTTAAAATGTAAAGCACATCCTGTTCCTCCCCTATGCAAAATGCTCCATTGGATTCCCATAGCACTTGGAACAAAATCCAACATTCCCGTGTCCTACAGGGCCCTGCATGTTTGTCTCGTCTGCCTTGACCTCACCCTCATCCTGCTTCCCTTGCATTACTGTGCTCCAGACATACTGGCCTTCTCTCTTCCTACCAGCCTTTCACTTGTATTCTTGCTGCCAAGATTACTGTTCCCACCGATGTCCATGTGTTCAAGTCCTCCTCATTCAGATCTTAGCTCCAACGTCACCTTCTAAGAGTAGCCATCACTACTGCTGACTTCTTCACCTCTTCAGTGGCTCATCACCCTGCTTACCTCCTTCACGGTGCTTCCACAACCTGCACTTACCTTACGCATTTGTATGTTTACTTATTAACTATCTCTCTTGGCCTATAGAATGTGAACTCCTTGAGAACAGAGATCTAGTACTGTTATGTTTTTTGTTATGTGTTGTCAAGTTGGTTCCAACTCATAGAGACCCTACAGGACAGAGTAGAACTGCCCCACTGGGTTTCCAAGGAGCAGCTGGTGGATTTGAACTGCCGATCTTTTGGTTAGCAGCCCAGCTCTTAATCATAGTAAACCCAAAAACCAAACCCATTGCAGTCGAGTCGATTCCAACTCATAGCAACCCTATGGGACAGAGTAGAACTCTCTTACTGGGTTTCCAAGGCTGTAAATCTTTACGGAAGCAGATTGCCACATCTTTCTCCTGAAGAGCAGCTGGTGGGTTCAAACTACTGACTTTTAAGTTAGCAGCTGAGTGCTTAAACACTGTGCCACCAGGGCTCCTTATCTAGTATAGTGCTCGGCAATAAATATTTGCCAAATGAATAAATGAACCATTGTGTATCTGCACATTGTCAAGTTGCCTCCCTCTCCTGAGCCCATTTCCTAATCTGTAGAGTGGGACTTTGTAGAACCATTTGTGAGAATTCTGTCAGATGATGCATGTAACAGCCAAACATTAATGTCATGGATTGAATTGTGTCCCCCAAAAATATGTGTGTGAATTTGGCTAGGCCATGATTTCCAGTACTGTGTGATTGTCCACCATTTTGTCATTTGTTATGATTTTCCTATGTATTATAAATCCACCTCTGTGATGTTAAAGAGATGGGATTAGTGGAAGTTATGCCAATGAGGTAGGACTCAGTCTCTAAGATTGGGTTGTGTCTTGAGCCAATTTCCTTTGAGATATAAGAGGGAAGCAAGCAGAAAGACATAAGGACCTCATACTACCAAGAAAGCAGAGCCAGGAGCGCCTGTCGTTTGGACCCGGGGTCCTTGCGCTGAAAAGCTCCTAGACTGGGGGAAGATTGATGACATGAACTTTCCCCCAGAGCTGACAGAGAGAGAAAGCCTTTGCCTGGAGCTGGCACCTTGAATTCGGACTTCTAGCCTCCTAGACTGTGAGAGAATAAATTTCTGTTTGTTAAAGTCATTCACTTGTGGTATTTCTGTTATAGCAGCACTAGATATCTAAGACAATTAGCTTCTTTCCTTATCAGATGAAATGTCCAAGTAGGGGGGGAATATGTTTGTAGTTTGAGGGGAATGTTTGGATACTGGACCAAATGAAAGGGCGCTCTAAAAGTGAAGAGTGTGACATAACTAAAATGGCTGACACAGGTCTGAATTGGACTCCATTTTGTCCTAGGCCTCTGTTTTAGCTTTTTAGAATATATGATCTATACCCACACTTTTGACCAATATAACTTGTTCTGCAACATTCTGAGGTGGTCCACCTAGAACATTGCAGGAAACACAAGGAACCAATTCTGGAATGCAGGAAACTGTGATTTAGGTTGAGTACCCCAACCAACAGAAATTTTCTTGATAAATGATTCTTACCAGAGCATGTTGAATGTCAACCAATCAAAGGTACGCCATACTCTTCCCAACTCTGAACAAAGTTCTGCAAAACCGAGTATAAAAGAAGTATGGTTATGCGCCCTCTTCAGAATGCCATTTTGTACTTTCATTTTGGTGCTTCCCAATTTGCAAATCTTTGATTCTGAATAAAACTCTTATTTTACAGAAACTCTGTTTCATTTTTTACAACCCCCATATGAAATTTTGGATTTAGGTCACCATGATCAAGGGAAACCCCCATGAGGAGACCTGACCTCTTCACTTGATGTTACGTCTCAAATCATGATCCAAAGAGAGAGGTGCCCAAGAGAAAGACACACATCTGATTCACCTCTGTGTCCAGTGAAACCACGGAAGGCTGGGCTCAGAGTCCACAACCCTCAGGGGCCATGTCCTGCATGACTACTCGAAAGTGGAGCCTCCCAGGAAAGTTGTAAAGGCCAAGGAAGTCTTCCTTGAAGTGTGTCTAAGGACTTGCTGTGAGCTTTCTTGCCAGAAACAGGCAGGCTGGAAGGTAGGTCTTGCACTTCTGGTAAAAGAAAATGCCTTTTTGGAAGGAGTCCACCTTTCCAGCCCTGCCATGAGAAAACAGTGAGCGCATTGTCTGCAGCCGAGTCTGGGGAACCTGGAGGCCCCATTTAGACAGGAAGCTACCTTGGACTGGTATCCGTCCAGCTGTTCTGAACACTGGAGGAAGTGTGTCACTGAGGGGCCTCCATGGTCAGCAGCCTGGCAGCTTCCTGGCCGATGAAGGGGCAGGTGGGAGGGGAGGAAGGATCTGCCCTCCAGGCCAGGTAGGCCTTTCTCACTGGCCAAGTGATCAAGAGCAGGTCACCTGAGCTTACTTCATCTCTCTAAGCTTCAACGCCCCCCTGCTGGATAATGGAATTGATCATAGTGCCCACATCCAGTGTGTTGAGAAGGAAGTGGAATGGTGGTGATGGAAGGGCTCTAGAGCAGTGTGTGGAGTGCGGCAGGCAGGCCTAGATCTGACTCCTGCGATGGAAACCTCCGGCAAGTCACTGACCACTCTCTTGCTATGAAGGTATTTATTTATATGTGATTAGCATTTAATTCAGTTGGCCTTAAGTAAAGCAGAGCCCTGGTGGCACTGTGGTAAAGAACTCGGTTGCAACCAAAAGGTCGGCAGTTCAAATCCACCAGCTGCTCCTTGGAAACCCTATGGGGCAGTTCTGCCCTGTTCTATAGGGTCACTATGAGTCAGCATCCACTCGACAGCAATAGGTTTTGTTTTGTTTTTTTTTAAGTAAAGTGGCTTACCCTACAGAGTGTGGATGGGCCTCATTCAATCAGTTGAAGCTCTTAAGAGCAGAAGGGGAGCTTTCTAGAGGGAGAAGGATTCTGCAGGAATCCTCTCCTCCCCCATACACACACTGAGCTTACTGATATGGGGATACAAGACTTCCCAAATTTCCATCCTGTCTCACACAGAATTTGGACTTGCCAGACCCACAATCTTGTGAGAAAATTCCCTTAATAAAACTCTCTTTATAGATAGATAGATAGACAGACAGATAGATCAACATCTATCTATCTACCTATCTATCTGTGTTGTTATTGTTAGCTGCCAGCACGTGGACTCCAACTCATGGCAACCTCATGTACAACAGACCAAAAAGTTGCCTGCTCCTGCATCCTCTTCACAATTGCCAGCATGTTCGAGAACGTTGTGGTGGCTATTTTGCCAATCCATCTCACTGAGGGTCTCCCTCACCCTCATTGACCGTCTACTTCACCAAACATGATGACCCCCTTCTGATGACGTATCCAAAGCAAGTGAGTTAGACAATGTTCTGTTGTGATCCATAAGGTTTTCACTGACTAATTTTCAGAAGTAGATGGCCAGGCCTTTCTTCCTAGTCTGTCTTAGTCTAGAAGCTCTGCTGAAACCTGTCCACCATGGGTGGCCCTGCCAGTATTTGAAATACCAACTTCCAGCATCATAGCAACATGAAAGCTATCACAGTACAACAAACTGACAGATGGGTAGTGGGTATACATATCTTATTGTTTCTGTTCATCTGGAGAACCCTGACTAAGACAATCCTCTAAACTGGGAACAGAAAGCTCCACTTCACAGAACTCTCTAAAGGACTGAGACACTGTATATAATGAGCCCAGCAAAAAAGTTTTAGAAGCAATTACAAGAAAATGTTTTTTAACATCAGGATAGAAAAAGAATTTTGAGGGAAGATATAAAAACACAACCCACAAGGGAAATGAGTTGAGTTGAATAAAATTTTAAACTTCTGAATAAAAATGACCAGCTATAAAGTGAAATGATCAGTCAAAGGCAGGGGAAAAATATTTACAACACGTGGAACCAACAAAAGATTAATAAGCTGAATGTTATAAAGAATCTACAAATCACAAAGAAAAAGACAAATAACCAAATGAAAAATGGACAAAAGACTATGAACAATAAATTCATACAAGTTGTCGCATTGTTGTTAGGTGCTGTTGAGTCAGTTCCGACTCATGGCTATCCTATGTAAAACAGAACCATAAATAGCCAAAATACAAATGAAAAGGTGCTCAAAAGCAAGACACAATTTCATATCTGATTTAGGATATAATATATGCGCCATTATTCCCTGTCCTAAAATGTGACCCCGATGGAGCTAGCTGGACTCACAATGACTCACAAGGACACATCATCTGGGCCCTGAGGTATAAAGACAATAGCTAGGATAATCTTGGAAAATATCTTTTAGGGAATCTTTCACTTAAACCAATCAAACAGAACACAAAGGAGTTTCCACTCTTATCTTTTCCTATGAGCATTTACTGAATAGAAAATTCATTAGACCAATGAAGACCCTCCTGATTGTTGTTACCAAAACCTGTACCAATGATCTTTAAGAAAGAATTCGAAATGTAGGATCACAGTTTCTAGCCAATTTGTGAAAAGGTGAAGCTTTCAATGGTTTTGCCCATTTGTAATGTTAATGTGTACTGATGACTCCAGAACGTTCCTTGGACTCCGGAAGACATGGCTCTGGCAGCATGCTTGCTCGTTTCCAACTTTTGCCTCTTTGAATATATGCTGAATAAAACTTTCTTTTTGCTTTACTAAACTTTGTGATTTTTTTCCTACAACACACTCATCAGATTGGCAAAAATTAAAATGTCTGACCGTGCAACTGTTGGGAGGAGGTTTTTGGAAGTAGATCACCAGTGACTCTGGCTGGACTTGAACCACCAACCTTTCCATGTGAAGTAACAGAAGTTCTCATATATGGCTGGAGAGTACAACTGGTACAGCCACTTTAGAACATAACTTGGCATTATCTAGAAAATTTGAAGATATGTATACTCTGTGAACCAGTGACTTAAGAGATAAAATTGGAGCCATTATTCCCCATCCTTGAGCGTAGAGAATGTGACCTAGCTGGAGCTGGACCCACAGGGACTCACAAGGACACATCAACTGGGCCCTGAGGTATAAAAACAATAGCTAGAACCATCTTGGAAAACATCTTTTAGGGAACCTTTCACATAAACTAATCAAACAGAGCACAAAAGACCCACATAGTTTCCACTCTTATCTTTCTCTACTAGCATTTAGTAAATAGTAAGATTTGTTGGACCAATGAAGACCCTCCTGACTGTCATTACTGAAACCTGTACCAGTGATTATTAAGAAAGACAATTCAAAACACAGAATCGTGGTGATTTAGCAGTTTTTAGCCAATCTGTGAAAAGGTGAAACTTACAATTTTACCCATGTGTAATGTTAATATATAGTGATGATTCCGTAACATTTCTTGAACTCGGACAGACAAGGCTGTGGCAGCATGCTTGTCCATTTCCTACTTTTGCCTCTTTGAACATATGCCAAATAAAACCTTTCTTTTTGCTTTAGTATAACTTTGTGGCAATTTTACCCTAGGACACTGGCCACTCTGCTCTTAGGTATATACCCTCCAAAACCTTGATCACCTACTCATCAAAGAAAGTGTCAGTAGGTGCATAGAAGCATTGCTCGTGACAAACCTGGAATTAGTTTCCTGTGGCTGCTGTAACAAATTACCACACATATGGTGGATTAAAACAGCAGAAAGCTATTCTCTCACAGTTCTGGAGGCCAGAAGTCTGAAGTCAAGGTGTCAACAGGGCCATGCTCCCTCTTAAAGCCCTGGGGAAGAATCCTTCCCTGCCTCTTCCTAGCTTCTGGTGGTTGCCGCCATCCCCTGTCTTATGGCTGTACCACTCCAATCTCTGCCTCCATCTTCACAAGGCATTCTTTTCTGTGTGTCTCTGTATGTCCTCTCCTCCTATAAGGACACCAGCCATTGCATTTACAGTCTACTCTAATCCAGTATGACCTCGTGAGATTTACATTAACTTTACTCAAAGAATTTGGTCTTTGTCTTTGTTTCCTGAGAGATAACCTTAAAACCTTGGAATTTCCCCAGTGATTGAATTGTCTTTGTTGTGTAAGAGGCCTCCAGACCACATCTGAGTGGTACTAGTAAGGTGGGGGCTGGCTTGACCAGAAAGAACACCACATGGTCTGATAACAGCTGACCTCAGCGGAGGTGGGTGGATTAAATAAATCATGGCTACATAATGAGCCCCCAGTAAAGGCTATGGACACAGAAGTCCCATGGGCTTCCTGGTTGGTGAAAGACATTGATGCACTTGGGAAGGTAGCCCATTCCTTTTTGCTACATGGGAGCTCCGTCTTCGGAACTCTTCAAGACTTCACCCTATGTGCCTCTTCTTTATGCTTGTTCTGATTCGTATCCTTTGTAACAGACCTGTACCATAAATACTGTGCTTTCCATAAGTTCTGTCAGTTGTTCTAGTGAATTACCAAACCTGAGGGAGTACTAGGAGCCAGCAGGTCAGAAGTGAGAGGTGCTTGGAACCCTGAAGCTTGCAGCTGGCATCCAGAGATTAAAAACCAAACCTGTTGCCATCGAGTCGATTCTGACTCATAGCGACCCTATAAGGGTAGTGGAAAAACCCCAGATTTGTAGCCAGTAGGTCAGAAGTGAGGGAGACTGGTGGACTCCCAAACTTGCAGTTGACATCTGAAGTCTTGGGCCTACTTGGCAATCTGGAGGATGGTGTCCTTTAATTTGTGAGCTCTGATCTAGCTCCAGTTGGTTAAAGTCAGAGGAAGAAGTGCTGCAATGGACAGCTGGTGTCAGAACTGAACAGAAGTGAAAAGTGGGGCTTTTGATTTGTTTTTTGTTTTATCATTGCAGATCTCATCTTAACTAATTACATCTGCAAAAACCCTACTTCCAAATAAAATCACATTCTGAGGTTCCATAGGGACATTTTTGGGGGGACACTATCAACCCACTACAACCCCAAACTTGGAAACAATCCAATGACCATAGACCATAGGATGCAGGTATTTGAAAACTTTCTGTAAAGGGTCAGATAATAAATATTTAGGCTTTGAAGGCCATACAGTCTCAGCTGTAACTACTCAACTCTGCCATTGTAGAGTGACAGCAGCCATAAGCAAAATGTGAATGAACGAACATGGCTGTGTTCCAATAAAACTTTATTTACAAAATGAAGATGGTGGGTCAGATTAGGCCTGTGGGCCATCGATTACCAACCCCTGATAGAATGAATATATAAGTTGTAGTATATTCATACAATAGATATATTCAGCAATTAAAATGTTACATAGCAATATGGATATCTTAGTTATTTAGTGCTGCTACAACAGAAATACCAGAAGTAGATGAAACTGACAAAGAGAAATTTGTTCTCTTCCAGTCTAGGAGGCTAGAAGTCTGAAATCAGGGTGCCAGCTCCAGGGGAAGGCTTTCTCTCTGTGTCGGCTCAGGGGGAAGGCCCTTGTCATCAATCTTCCCTGGTCAAGGAACTTCTCAGCACAGGAACCTCGGGTCCAAAGGATGCACTCTGCTCCTGGCATTGCTTTCTTTGTGGTATGAGGTCCCCTTGTCTTTCTGCCTGCTTCTCTCTTTTATATCTCAAAAGAGATTAACTTAACACAAAACCTAGTCCTGTAGATTGAACCTTGCCTCGTTAACATAACTGTCACTAATCCTGCCTGCTTAACATCATAGAGGTAGGATTTATAACACATAGGAAAATCACATCAGAAGACAGAATGGTGGACAATCACACAATACTGGGAATCATGGCCTAGCCAAGTTGACAGATATTTTGGGGGGATACAATTCAATCCACAACAATGAATGAATCTTAAAAATGTATTTTTGAGCTAAAAAAAAGAACAGTTGTCAATTCCAACTAATGGTGACCCCATGTGTGTCAGAGTAGAACTGTGCTCCATGAGGTTTTCAATGACTGATTTTTCAGAAGTAGATCTCCAGGCCTTTCTTCCGAGACACCTCTGAGTGGACTTGAATGTCCAACCTTTCGAACTGAGCTATTTGCACCAACAAGGGACTCCTGAGCTAAGGAAGTCAGATGCAGAAGGATGTATACTTTTGAATCTATTTATAGAAAACTCAAAACCAGACAAAACTAAGCTATTGTGTTTAGGGATGCATATCTAGGTAACAGAACTATAAAGAAAATTAACAAAGTGTTACCATAAAAGTCATGACAACGGTTACCTTTAAGGCGGATTGGAGGGAGAGTTGTAGTTGAAAGCGGCACATAGGGAGCCTCTGGGAGTCGACAATTTTTTAATTTCTTACCTGGGTGGTAGTTACATGAATGTTCAATTTAGAATAATTCATTAAGCTCTACATTTATATTGTATGTACTTTTTTCACAAAAAAAGTTTTAAACAATATGAGGACTTCTAATTTTATTTTCACAGCCAGTGAATTTTCTTGCACCCTGGGAGAGGTATTTCAGGAGCAAATTACCCTATGACTCAGTAGAGAATCTGGCAGGACATGAAGGCAGAAGAGGAAAATGGTTACTTAAACCCTAAGGAAATTGCCGAGGGTGAGTACACTGTACGGAGAGGGAAGGAGGGCTTCGGACTAGAAACCCTGAGATGGAGCCACATCTTATTTAACAGTGAACCCAAAAAAAACCCGGTTGTTCTTGAGCCGATTCCAACTCATGGCAACACCATTTGCATCAGAGTAGAACTATACTCCACAGGGTTTTCAATGGCTGATTTTCTAGAAAGAGATCTCCAGGTCTTTCTTCTGAGGCACCTCTGGGTTAGCAGAGAGTGCATTTATTAAAGTGTGAAGTCCAAGATTAAAGCTGGAAGCTAGTGCCTGAGCCAGAATTTGAAAGCTAAACAGTTCTCCCACCTGCAATCTGCTCCTACTTAAGCCTCTTAGGGTTCTCTTACCATGGAGCTGGGGATAGTAGGTTTTTGAAGGGTAGTTTCCCTGGTTACATAGACCCACTCTTTCTACTCCTGGGAAATGCCAAATGTGTGTGTCTGTGTGTCTACGTGTTTGTGCAATGTATGTGTGTACATGCTAAGCATTTGAAACAGATCTTAAAAATATCTACAAGATCTTATCCTATTAAAATTATTTTGAAAAGCATGTTGGCAACCAAGAACCTAAAACGTGTCCCGGCCCTTCTCCCAATATTTCTGTATCCAAGATTATTTACCAATGATGTTATCAGAAATATGAAATAAGTTTTCACAGAAAAATTTCATCACTATGTTATCAACACTGGTGAAAACTTGGAAACTATCTAAGTGTTCAAAAATAGAAAACGATTAAGCAAACTATTCCAGACACATAATGAAATATCTTATGGTCATTAACATTCTATTTAGAGAGAGCTGGTAATAATGGGGAGGAGAGCAGGATACAAAACTGAAATTACAGGATGATTATAACTGTGACACAAACAAAACCCTGTACACATAAAATATGATGAGAGGAAATTCAATAAAATCTTCAGGGGTTGGGAATGGAATATATATTATTTTTCCTTCTACTTTTCTAGATGGAATTTTCCCAAATTATCAAAACAGTTTGATAATAAAAATCATATTACAAAATCATATTGTTGTTAGCTGCCTTCCATAGAACTCTGACTCATGGTGACTCCATGCACAACAGAAGGAAATGCTGCCCAGTCCTGCATCATCCCCTTTATCAGTTGCAGACTGGATTGTTGTGATCCACAGGGTTTTCATTGGCTGATTTTTGGAAGGAAACCACTAGACCTTTCTTCCTAGTCCATCTTAGTCTGGAAGCTCTGATGAAACCAATACAGCATCACGGTAGCATACAAGTCTCCACTGACAGACTGGTGGAGGCTGCCCATGAGGTGCATTGGCCGGGAATCACACCCCGGTCTTCTGCACTGTCTTAGTTATCTAGTGCTGCTATAACAGAAATACCACAAGTGGATGGCTTTAACAAATAGAAATTTATTTTCTCACAGTTTAGGAGACTAGAAGTCTGAATTCAGAGTGCCAGCTCTAGAGGAAAGCTTTCTCTGTTGGCTCTGGAGGAAGGTCCTTGCCTCTTAGAGTTTCTGCTCCTGAGCAGTTTTTATGTGGCTTGGCATCTCTCTTTCCCTATCTCTGCTAGCAACTTGCTTGTTTAATCTCTTTTATATCCCAAAAAAGATTAATTAAAGGCGTACCTACACTAATCTTGCTTCATTAATGTAACAAAAACAACTCGTTCTCAAACGGAATTATAACCACGGGCATAGAGGTTAGAAATTACAGCATGTTTTGGGGGGACACAATTCAACCCATAACATTCCATCTTTTGTTCCGCCAAAATTTATGTCCTTCCCACATGCAAAACACGTTTACCCATCACATCATCCCAAAAGTCTTAAATCAACTCCAAGTCCAAAATCTCGTCTTCTGAGTCATATAAATCAAATATGGGTGAGACTTTAGATGTATTCCATCTTGAGACACAATTCCTCTTCATCTGAGAACCTGTGAAATCTAGAACACAAGTTATCTTCTTCTAAAATATAATGGTAGAACAGGCACAAGGTAGACATTTCCATTACAAATGGGGGAAATTGGAGGGAAAGGCAGGGATAACAGGCACCAAGCAAGTGCAAAACCCAGCAGAACAAATTAAATTAGCTCTCAAGTCTTGAAAATAATCTTCTGTTTCTGAGACCATCTAGGCAATGGCCCCACCCTCAAGACTCTGGGTGTTTGCCACACTCTCTGGATTCTGGGTGGAGGCTCCTCGGCCCTCAGCTTCAGGTCCACTTTCCAGGCACTATGGTATGGCAACTCAGCCCCCTCAGCTTCAGGCAGTCCCATTCTCCTAGTCCATCTGAGTAGTGACCCCACTCCTTGGTCTTGGCAGGCCTCATTCTTCTGTCCCTTGGGCATGGAAGCCCTGCCCCCTCAGCTTTGGGAGGCAGCCCTATTCTCCTGCTTTAATGGCAGCCCAACACTCTGGAAATGAGTTGGGGGAGATCCAACTCTTTGAAACCTAGGAGGCTGTGGCATCACCCTTTCCAATCCAGGAAACCATGGCCCCACCCTTTGAAGTAGAGAAGGCCCTGCTTCCCATGCTCGGTCCAACAGTTCTGCTGATCACTGAGCTGCTCCAGGGATGACCCTTCTCTTTTCTTGGAGGACAACAGATGTAGCTCCTTTGGCATGTTTCCTGCCTGTAGAAATCCAAGAGGCAGACAGTGTTCATTCCTTTCGTTCTTTCTCTGTCCCTTTCAGTCTAAGCTGATGGGTTTCTGCTATGTTAGTTGGTTAGATCCATCAGTCACAGATTTAATTTCTTTAACAAAAGATTGTATAGCTATGTCCTTGGTGAACATTCTAGGACATGTGTCCTTAGTTTGTACAACAGAATTTTCCAAATCTTTAAGTTCTGTTTTCATTTTACCCAGTTCATTTTAAGGGCATCTCTTTCTTGTTGCGTTTTACTATAAGCGGCAAGGAGAAACTATGCAGCCCCTTCAAGATCTTGCTTAGAAATCCCATCAGCCAGATATCCAAGTTCATCACTTACAAGTTCTACATTCTACCAAACATTTGAACATAATTCATACAAGTTTTTTGTCACTGCATAAAAAGCATTGCCCTTCCTCCATTGTGCAATCATGTGTTCACCATTTTCTTCTGTAAATGGAAAAGTTTCAAACTGGAGGCACTTGTGTCAAACTAAGAATGATGGGGTCAACATACATTCTCAGGAAACAAAAGGTCAAGGTGCAAACCATTTAGGAAAAGTATGTCAAGAGATAAATGATTGTTCTCGGGAAGAATATGTTCATGACTAACCTAACCAGGTTAGGATGTAAACCATTTGGGAAGAATGTGTCAAGATGTAAACAATTTGCCCCACCCCCTCCAAAAAAAAATGTATAACCACCTACAATTCTACAATCATGTATTACCAAACTAGCTGTCACCTCTCACCTAAGTGGTAACTGACTCCCTCCTAACCAAGTGGTCAATCTTTACATTTCAAAGGACTTCAAGCTGAAGTTGGTCTTATCTACAATCAACCATTAACCCCCTACCTTTCCTTAGATCTCTATGTATATAGACTGCTCTGTTTGCCTGAGCAGTGGAGCAGTTTGTATTTTTACCTAGTGCCCCCCAACTCTAGCTGTTATTATTTCTCAATAAAACTCCTTTTCTCTCACTCCTAAGAGATTACAAAACTTTCTTCTTTGACATTTCTGGTGTCAGAAGTGGAACTTCAAAGGTTTATTGTCTTTTCAGTCCCCTAGGCATCAAGGACACAGGCATAGTACCAGCTGAGCTGCTTTGGGATCTCCACCTCCGTGAATCCTCAGTAATCTTTTAAGGTAAAAAAACCTCTCAAATCCGAGCTTCGACAAGCTTCTCTTGTGTGATAGATCTTCAAGTTTTATTGAGGATTTGGTTTGGTTACTACAAGTAAAAGTTGGTTTTGACTGTCATTATAAAATGGGGAATGCTGTATCTAAAGAAGGTTTGGACCACCCTTCTGGGACTCCTGCTCACTACATGAACAAGCATTTTAGTACCTTAACATGCTTGTTTTTGTCTGGCTAGTATAACCTCACTCGAGATAGTTTGGAAAATTAGTGACCACTTTGAGGTTCTTCCCAATTGGATAGACTAGTGTATTTAAGGTCTAAAATAAGAGACTAGGTCTTTAGCTGGCAAAATCAATTAGGTTCAAAAAGAATGAAACCAGGTTTTGTATAGTTGTTATGAAGGAATCCCAGAGTCTTTAAGCCGCAAAAATATGTGGGCATGTGTCGAGCACCTTAGATGCCCTTATGGCACTTGCCACTGACAGAAAGATACCCATGAAAGGATAAGCTGGGACATGAGATGGGCCATAGTACTAGACTTCCCACCAGCCACAAGAAAACTTCATGCAATGGAGGCACACTGTGAAACAAAACACTGACCAAACTCCTCTACAGACTCCCAGCTAGGAATTTATTTGACTCTGGGAAACCTAAGAGAATAGGATCTTTGATGTTAAAGAGAAGTGCGATTGGAGCTGCCCCCTACTAGGATGCTGATGTGGGGTTCATGTTTAAAAAAAAAAAAAAAACACTATAAGCTGAATATATTTGAAGTAATTTAGAATTTCAGTGACCATTTTTAGAAAATGAGTTTCCATCTGCTCTTTTACCTTCCATTATAGGAAAATAAGTTCCCATTTGCATTGTCTTTTCTCTCCTCTGGAGAACTTTTGTTTGATACTCAGGTTTTTGTCAGAGGGTCTGAGATACCCTCCATCTAAAACTCTGGCAAGTTAATAAGTTTTATCTAGGACTTTTGCTTCTGTTGAACTGGGTTGATCTTACCAAAGAATTGCTATATACATTGTAAGAAACTGGATTTTGTGTTGTGTGGTATTGTATAAGCCTGGTTTCTGAGCTGGCCTCACAGGCAGGTGCATTTATGTGTTTTTTTACTGTTTTGTTTTGTTCTGAGAGCTTGTTCTAGTGTAGAGCATTGTGTCCGAGTTTCTGTCTTGTATCAGGTTGTAGGTCATAGCTGGCAGTTGCTGTTTTTCATGAGGCTGTCTTAAATCTCAGTTCTTTTCTCTTCCAAGAAAAACTGCTTCTTGCACCTGTCTTATGATCTGGACTTTTTACTAGCTACTGTGAGAAACTTTAATATAAATTGGTCTATTTGAAAAGTGCACTAAAAAAAGATGGATTCTGTATTCTGATCGGCATAATAAGGCTTTAAAAAGGACAAATTATTCTAAATTGTTTCTCTAAAGGATTCAATAAAGCATGCAAAAGACAGGGTTATGAAAATGTAATAATTTCCTACCTCTGGATGGTATTATTAATTCCTTCAAAGAACTTATTCTGATTGTTCTAATAATAAATAGGCATTTATAAAAATTAAATAATCCTAATATTCCCAGAAATTAATGAAAATAAATTCATTCTAACAAAGGTTTTTGTGTTTATGTCAACCTTGAAAGCAAAATCTTAAAAGCAAAATCTTTCTAAATAACTTAAGCTAGATATTATGTGAAATGTGTCTTATTTAGGGAAAGGAAGCAATTTTTATTAATTCTAGAATGAGAAAAGAGAAGGCTAAACTGCTTACCAAGAGAATAATAAACAATTAAAAGGAAAAGAATTTTAGTTATCGCTTGTCTTTCAAAATACCTAGGCCAAGTTAAACATATGTAAATGAGTTGAGATTAACTGATTTTTTTTTTTTATAATGATACTCTGAGACCCACACTGCCCCAGGAAAAGATTTGAAAAGACCCTTCCCAACCAAGTGAAAATTTTCCTTTTTTTAAATTTTTTTTTATTGAGGTGAAAATTTTTTTAAGACATAAGAAAATATGACAAATAATGTGGACATGAATGAGATATGAAATTAAAAAAAAAAAAAAAGAGCCGTCTTAGCACAGTTACCAGAAATTGTGTAGATTCTCAGCATAAAAAACCCATGGACAAATACAAGGTTAGATTGAAAAATATATAAGAAATGGTAAAAATCTGAATGGAAATATAGACTAAACAAATCTTACTTCAACAGTAACTCTTTTGTAATATATAGGCTTAAACAATTTCAAGATTTTTAGATAACTTACTAATATTAAATTGAATTAATAAATAATTGAAGTTTATAGGCTCTTTTTATGTCACAGAGAAAGGATGTATATATTTGGGTCTAGTAATAAGTGTGATCATCTTTTTCACTCAAAGGGTTGTACTATAAGAGATATATAACAAGGACAAGAAATTTAAAAAATTTATTAAAAGGGAATTTATTTTATATGGTCAAAGCTCTTATTTGCTGTGGCTAAAAGTTTAATGGGTTAATTTATGAGAAATTTTAAGAGCTTTAATGTCAAATAACATGTAAAGCAAAGAATTAGGTTTCTCACTGTTAAGACAACAAAATTTTCTTTGATTACTGGGTTGAAGAGTTAATTTTATTCTTTGTGCAATCTGCCTCGAAGACAAGAATTCAACAGAATAAATTCCTGAGTCGAAAACCAAGCTGCATGGCTTTGGAAAAAGCTTAAGTTTTTACCTTTAAGATCTTTGGTTAAATAACGCAAGTATTGTTTCTTGGTGATCTATTATAAACTCCTGACAACTTTCAAACTTCCTGGAAAGCCACAAAAGAATTGTTTCTGTTTTCTAAAAAGAAAAGTGCTAAAAAAGGTTTATTTAATATGTTACGAATTATATGAAATATATTGTCAAATTAGGAGAGGTACCAAATTTTCTTTGAGTTAAAATTTATGTGTCAGTAATGTTTACAAAAGAGAGGAAGACCCTCATGAAATGGATTGACACAGTGACTGCAACAATGGGCTCAAGAATAGCAATGATTGTGAAGATGGCGCAGGACCAGGCAGTATTTCTTTCTGTTGTACATAGGGTCACTATGAGTTAGAATCGACTCAACGGCACCTAACAACAACAACAATGTTTGCCTGATATTAAACAACAGGTGCATAATGTCATGTCATAATTTTATTATTTCAGTTGCTAACTTGGTTACAACTTTATTTTCTTTGAATCTAGCATCATCCAAGCCAATGATTTAACTGGGGAATTCACAACATTTACCCATGCAGTTTTTATTTACTCAGATGTTTAGACACTTGATAATCTTGAAATATTCTTGGTATATTCTGATTATTTGATAGTATTCCCAATATTATTATGTGTTATATCTGAAGCTCTTTGAAAATAAGGTTAATCATATGCTTAGAGACATTTTTATCTAAAGATTTTTAAAATTAACTTTATTTGACTTTGCATTACTTTTGTAGTTAATTCCCATCAAGTCTTTCACTTTTAAGAATTATTATTATTACAAGTTAACCATAGCCATTATTAAGTTTGTCGTCTGTAGATAATATCACTTTCCAAAAGTACTGCCACAGTCCTTCCTCTTGAAAGTTTCAGGAGGCTGATACTAGAGACTGGATTATTGGGCAGGACTGTGGAGAGCAACACACATTCAGAGTGGCACAATTGGCTGCCATCTTCAAGTGGGGCACAGCTGTTTGTTTCCTACTCAGGTCAAAATCCAGTGGGCAACAGATTCGGTTGCTATACAATGTGTACATGACCCTTATTTATTACAGCATTGCTGAACCATTTTGCACTGGTTCAAAGCTCTGGAATAAACTAAAAGAATTACCATAAGGTTTATATCAGAATATTACTGATGTTCAATGTTCTATTGTCTAAATGTAAGAATCTATTTTTTTCTTTCCTTTTTTATGTAAGAATTAGCTATTTCAGTAACCAATAACACTATGCTTGCTACAGAAAGTCCTATGGTAAGAGTTTTTCTCATCTCCTGGTTCTTATAATTTGAATATCCCAAGTGGTACATCTTGGTTATGTGGCTCTAACCTTTGGCCTTAGATTAGCAGATGTACTATAGGATTAAGCTGGACTCAAGGTTGATTGTTAACTGATTTACATCTTCCAGCTAATGTCCTCCTTTTTAAGAGCTTGTTAGACCAGATCTGTATTTCAGTAGTATAATCATTTGGCTTCTATTTTTATACCTCAAATAGGATCAGAAGATGTTATGGCTCATGTTAAAGTTCTGAATTAAATAAATTCAGAGTGTTTTAAATGATTCCACCTATGGACTCCTGGAAATCAATACTGAAATGACTATGAGAGAATTAGTTCTTCAAAACCAAATGGCCTTGACATCCTTACTACTACACAAAGAGGCATCTGTGATAGTTAAGGTTGTGTGTCAACTTGGCTAGGCCGTGATTTTCAGTGCCTTGGTGGATATTATGTAATCATCCTCCATTTCGTGACCAGTTGAAAGGGACTTTCCTTAGGGGTATGGCCTGCATCCAATATATATACATGTTCTGGCAAAGCTCACATTCTTTCAATCCTGCATACAACTCGTCATCCTCTGACCTCTGGTTCTTGTGACATGATCCCCCAGCCTACTGTTTGACCTGCCAATTTTGGTCTCATCAGCCCCTGCAAACATGTGAGTCAGGAGAAGCCTCCAGCCTGACACCTGACCCTTGGATTTGGAACTTGCCAGTCTACACAATTGCATGAGCCATTTCCTTGAAATAAATCTCTCTCTCTCTCTTTCTCTCATTTCCTATTCTGTACTGGTTTTACTCCTTTAGAGAACTCAGACTAAGACAGCACCTATGCCATTTTGAAAACTGATTGTTATGTTTATATTCCTGAAAATAGTGCTTATGTCACTCATTAAGTTTCCCACATGCAACACATAATGCTGAATCTCAACGATCCTGTTCTTTCTTTAACTGATATTATAAGTAATTTGTTTTCTTCTTGGGGTGGATGGTGGAAGGAATTGCTACTTTATTTTGGAATCTTTATATTCCTCATTGTTTCTATTATTGTAATTATAAAATGTTGTTTTACTTTGGTTCAGCACATTTTATTCATGAAATGCTGTACTGAAAAACCATTTGACCCTTCACATAAAATCATGCTGGTTTCACAGGCTTTCACCAATGCTTGTATTGTCTAATCACCTCCCTTTTGTCTCACGGGTATGTTTCATCTTGACCTCTGTATTCTGTCCTGACTATATTCCTCAAATGTGGCCTTGTCCATTAAGATGTTCCCCAATAAAACCTACTCACCCTGAAGATGAGGCCTATTAAAACAACAAGATGAAGAAAATAATTTTTATTAACTAAATCTCCTTAAGAAAACAAAGTCCTTGCAGAAGAAAGGCTACTCCATTGTAGACGATCAGTGCCTCCTAGTGGAGGCTTGATCAAAATGGTGGGAATGTAAACGGAAAAGTTTCAAACTGGAAGCATTCATGTCAGACTAAAATTGATGGGGCCAACGTATTCCCAGGAAACAAAAGGTCAGGATGCAAACCATTTAGGAAGAGTGTGTCAAGATGTAAATGATTGTTCTCAGGAAGAATGTGTTCATGACTATTCGAACCAGTCAAAATGTAAACCATTTGGGAAGAATGTGTTAAGATGTAAACAATTTGCTCCTGAAAAAAAAAAAATCAATTACGATTATACAATCATGTATTACCAAACCAGCTGGCACCTCTCACCTAAACGGTAATTGACTCCTTCTTATCCAAGTCACCAACCTTTACATTTCAAGACTTCAAGCTGAAGTTGATCTTATCTACAATCAATCATTAACCCTCTACCTTTCCTTTGTTCTCTCTCTATATAGATCCCTCTCTCTGTTTGAATGGTGGAGTACTTTGTATTTTTACCTAGTGCTGCACAGCTATAAGCAGCCCTGGTGGCAGTGGTTAAAGTGACTTAGAAGAAGTGTCACCTCTTTCTACCATGGAGTGGTTGGTGGGTTCGAATCACCAACCTTTCAGTTAGCTGCTGAGCACTTAACCATTGTGCCACTAGGTGCACTATATATGATATATATATCAGTTGCTGTGGAGTCAGTTCTGACTCATGGCCACACCGTATGTATCAGAGTAGAACTCTGCTCCATAGAGTTTTCAATGGCTGATTTTTCAGAAGTAGATTGCCAGGCTTTCCTTCCAAGGTGCTCCTGGGTAGACTTGAAACCACCAGCTGTTTTGTTAGCAGCCTAGTGCTTAAAAGTTTATGCTACCAAGGGACTCCACTGACTACCTGTCTCCAAATCATCATCATCGTCATCAATAATTGTCATTAATTTCCTCAATTCAAAGACCTTTTTACACATTTTAGCATTTCTGGAATCAGAGTACTTCCTACAATTGATTTGGCAGCTTTTTTTTTTCCTCCTGTCTTCAAAAGTTGATTAAATTAGTCTTTCATCTACAATTGACGCTGTCTTAGAATCAAGGAAATATTATAATTGCTACTTTTTATTGATTAGTTATTATGTTCACCAACTCCCTACAGTAACTCTCTGAAGGAGGTGTTTCATGTACTATTTTACATATGAAGAATGAGGCTCAGAGAAATGAGTCATATGCCCAAGGCCACCTATGGAGTACACGGCTGAGCCAGGTCCTGACCGCCTACATATTTTGCTCTCTGGTTTGCCTCCTCCAAAACATTTCCATTTCATCTGCTCCACTGCCTTAATCCACACCCTTACCTTTCTTGGCATCTGAGTCCCTTCGTCACAGAGGAATCCTCCACTCCTGTCTAATCTGACACACAGCTAAAAGCAGAGCAGTTCTCTATAATTCTAAACTGGTTTATCAAGCTCCTTCTGGACAACCACTCGTCCTCCACTCTCGGTCCTCTTGTTTCCTATAGAGTTGATTCCACTCCTACATCCAGCGATGGACATATAACTCAAGCCTGGCCAATCAGAACTGGCCAATTATACAATTATAGTCCCTTAGTCATGATGATTGGGTCAGAGATGGGCACCTGATTGAATTAGAGCCAATGGGATGCCCTTAGACTCTTTCAATAAACTTAAGAAATATACTGTGTTTTTAAGGTTTATCCATGTCATAGCAGGATTTCATTTCTCTTTATGGCTGGGTAATATTCCATCATATATGTGTACCGTATTTTTTTCCCATTCATCTGTTTGATAGACATTTAGGCTGTTGTGCTGAGTGAAAATAAGTCAGTTACAAAAGGACAAATATTGTATGATCCCACTTAAATGAAATATCTAGAATAGGCAAGTGTATAGAGACTAAAGTTTATTAGTGGTAGCCAGGGGCTGGGGGAAGCAGGGAGGAGAAAAGGAGGGCTCAATGCTTAGGGGACACTGAACTTCTGTTAAAGGTGGTGGTATAATTTGGAAACAGATAAGGGTGATGGTTGAACAATATGATCAACGTAGTTAATACCACTGAACTATACTTGTGACGATTGTTGAAATGGCAAATGTTTTGTTACATATATATTTACCATAATTGAAAAAAAAAAACAGTAGTTGCACCTTGTGTAGTAGGTAGTTTCCAAACATGGCCCCCAATGAACCATGCCTCTTGGTAATCATGCCTTTTATAGCCCTTCTCTCTTATACTTAGGCTTGTAGTGTGTAGGCAATAGAATGCAGCAGAAGCAATGCTGCTGGACTTCCAAGACTGAGTCATTAAAAAGCCTCACAATGTCCACCTGGAACATTTAATCTGGGGAAGCTAGCTTCTATGTAAGGAGTCTGACGCCCTTGAATCACTATGCTATGAGGAAACCCAAGTGGTCCACATGGAGAGAAAGAGATGTCTGGCCAGTCCCCAGCTTTTCTAGCCATCCCAGCTCAAGTGCCAGACATCAGAGTGAGGAAGTCATCTTGGACGTCCAACTCCAGCTACAATTGGACTGCAACTGCATGAGACACTGCAAATGATAACTGCCTAGATGAGACTAGTATTGTTGTCTGTCACAGAACCATGACAGATGAAGCAAAAAATAAATAAGGAAGAAACATATTGTGCCTCTTTGTGGCTAGATGGGAACGAGAGAGAAATTGTAAGGGCTGGAGCTACTGCAGCCATCTTGTGACATGAAGGCTGGTAATGGAGTTAACACTGAGGAAGAAGGGTCAAAATAAGGAAAAAGAAAGAAACAGGCCCTGGACCAAGCCATGCCAAGCAGTAATCAAGGCCTGTTTATGCTGATTTGGGCAAGATATTCTCTGCTGAATACTCTTCAGCAAGTCCCCAGTAACAATGTCTAAACTCCACTCTGGCATCCAAGGCCTCCTTGATCTGACTTTCACCTGCAATTTCAGCTTCAAGGCTCTCCACATCTACCTATAACACACATTCATTGAACACCCACTGTGTGCCACTCATCTAATAGGTGCTGGGGAAACTAAGGTTTAAAAAAAAAAAAAGATCCTCTCCCTGACCTCAAGGAGCTCCGTCTAGCAGGAGAGATAGTTGCATAAAATAATCTAGCAAATGCAACACGCTGAGATATGTGTTATTCATTCATTCACTCACTCATTCATTTGTTTGTTTGTACAACAGATGTTTTTCAGCACACACTATATGCAGGTGATGATGGTACAGCAGTGGACAGACAAGATCTTGCTCTGCTGGCATCCTCATTCCAATGGAGGAAGGTAGCCACCAAATAAGTAGACAATTGAACAGCAAAATACTAGGAGGAAAATAAAACTGGACACTGTGAGAGAATTGTTTGGAGAAGAGGGCAAGCAGTTGCCAGATATAATCAAGGTGGGCTTCACTGAGAAGATGACCTCTGAGCTAAGACTGTAACCCAAAATGATAAGAAAGGGCCATTCAGTAAAGATGAGGAAGAAGAATACCCCAGGCAGAGGGGACCTCCAGTGCAAAGTCCCTGAGGTGCTCCATGAGTTCCAGGAGTAGAAGGCCAGTTCGTTGAGGGCTGAACACAAGGAAAGAGGGGTAGAAGGTGAAGACAGAGAAGTGGGAAGGGGCCAAATCAAGTGGATATTCCAGGCCACAGTGGGAAATTTGGATTATCTCTCAAGTGCAATCGGTTGCCTTGGAAGAGTTCTAAGCAGGAGGGTGTATGAGTTTCCTAGGGCTGCTGTAACAAAGAACCACAAAGTGGGTGGGTGACATATAAGAACAGAAATTTACTGTCTTCTAGTTCTGGAGGCTAGGAGTGTTGGCCATGTTTATTCCTTCTGAGATCTGAGGGAGAATCTGTTCCATGTCTCTCTCTTAGTTTTTGGTGATGGCCAATGATCCTTGGCCTTCCTTGACTTGTAGAACACTTCGATCTCTGCCCCTGTCTTCACATGGCCATCTTCCCTCTGCCTGTCTGTGACTCTTCTCCTATTTTATAAGGACACCACTCAGATTGCATTAGGACCCACCCTACTCCAGTATGACTAATGTTAACTAATAACATCTTCAAGTTCACATTTATGGTACTGGGGCTTAGGACTTCAACAAAGCTTTTTGGTAGATACAATTCAGTCCATAACAGGGGGTATGCAGAGAAGTAGAGTCTAAGAATGGAGTTAAGAAGCTATTGCAGGTCTGGGTTTGCAGGAAGCATCTGGGGACCTCACTGAGACTTGAACTGTGGCAGTGGCAGCCCCAGCCCCATGGGCAGCCTGTTCCAGGATCTGAGCAATTGGTTTGGCCTGTAGCAGCTGGGAGTGGATGGTGGGCTGTGCGAGGGAGACCCTCCACCAGAGCAGAGCTCCAAGGTGGTGAAGGAGCCACAGAGGAGGAGCCACAGTAAGCAGGAGACCAGGAGCTCCTTCTCCACCAGGCCAAAGGCCTCAGCAACTATCTGTTTAACTTTGCAACTGCTGCTTTTAAAAGGTAACTGAATCAGTTGCTGAAACAGCACAAAGAATAAAGAAATCAGTAAAAGGGAAAATAGATGACATCATTGATAAGACAATTTTAGGAGCTATCTAAAGGAAAACAGAAAAAAATTGTTCAGGAGAATGCACAAAAATGTCAGAAGCGGCAGTGACCCCATGAATTGACAGTAATGATGAAGAAATAATTCAAGAACAAATTTTGGCCTTATCGGCTGTTAAGTTTCTTGTTGGGGCACCATGCATCGAACATACTTTCTTTCCTATTATACTACATCTTTGTTGATATGACGTTATCCTTAGAGGAGATTTTTTATTCTACAGTTTTTTAATATTTTGAGGTATTTGAAACTTCCACTACTTCTTTTTAAATTTTATTTATTTTGTTGTTATTGTTGAGAATATACACAGGAAAATACACCAATTCAACAGTTTCTACATGTACAATTTAGTAACATTGATACGTTCTCAAGTTGTGCGAACAGTCTCACCCTTCTTTTCTGAATTGTTCCTCCCCCATTAACATAAACTCACTGCCTTTAAGTTTCCTATTTACTCTTTTAAGTTACTGTTGTCAATTTGATTCCATATAGGTAGCTCTTGAAAGAGCACCATGCTCAAGGCAGACATTCTTTACTAGTTAAGCTAAACTATTGCTTGGTTTTAAGAAGACTTCAGGGGATATTTTCACTTTAAGGTTTAAAGATTATCTCAGGACAATAGTTCCAGGGGTTCATCCAGCCTTCATGGCTCCAGAAAGTCTGGAGTCCATGATAATTTGAAATTCTGTTCTACATTTTCCCCTTTCTGATCAGGATTCTTCTATAGAATCTTTGATCAAAATGTTCAGTAATGATAGGTACCATCCAGGTCTTCTGGTCTCATGGCAAAGGAGGCAGTTATTCATGGAGGCAATTAGCCACACACTCCATTTCTTCCTCCTCCTATTCCTGACTCTCCTTCTTCCTCTGTTGCTCCAGGCAGATACAGACCAATTGTTGTGTCTTGGATGGCCACTTGCAAGCTTTTAACACCCCAGGCACTATGCAACAGACTAGAAGTAGAATAGAAGCACTAAACAAGTTATTAGGCCAATTAAATGGAATGTCCCATGAAATGAAGACCCTAAATTTCCAAATCAAGGAACTAAATTCCATGAGGTTTTAGGTTGTACATAAACAGCCTCAGTAGCTACTTTTTTTTCCTTGTTTAAGTATATATATCTCACAACTTGTGCCAATTCAACTTTTTACAGGTGTACAACTTATTGACAGCAATTCCAATAATCAGCTGTGTAACCCTACCCTTAATCAATGGATTTTTTCATCAGCATTAATCCCCCCCTCCCCCTCCCTCCTATCACTAATAACCACTAATAAAGTTTGGTTTCTATTTAAAAGAAGAAGAAGAAGCTATTGTGGTGTACAAGGGAGAGTTGATGTCATAATCTGGGCAGTTGAGCCAATATGGAAAGAAAATAATGGGTTCAAAATGTAATGGGAGTAGAACCACCAGAACTAGAGGGTGGATAGGAAAATTGGGTGGGTAGAGAGAGAAACAGGTAAACAGATGACAATTAGGCTTTTAGCTTGAGGTAAAGTGCAGATGACTATGTCATTTACTGAGAGGGGAAAGAATTGTTGTTTTGTGGCGGAGGGGAGTGGAACTCCAGATGATGTTTTGGATATGTTAAGTTAGAGATGCCTATTAGATATCCAAGTAGCCATGTTCTGAGTTCAAAGATGAATGGAGAGCTCAGGGATGGAGATACAAAGGTAGGAGCCATGGACACATGGCCCTGACAGAGGAATGGCTGTGGGATGGTGGTCTTATCAGGGAGGAAGGATCAATTCTTCCTCAGGGGAGTGGGGAGAAAGGTCTTCCTAAGTGTGTCACTTAGGGACTGTCTTAGTATCCTAATGCTGCCATAACAGAAATACCACAAGTGGGTGCTTTTAAAGAACAGAAATTTATCTTCTCACAGTTCCAGAGGCTAAAAGTGCAAATCAAGGTCTTGACTATGTCGACTCTTGTGGGCCTCCCCTAGTTTCAGCTATCTGCTGGCAATCCTTGGCACTCCTTTGCTGATAGATGGGTCCTCACATGGTATCTCTATTGCTGCTATGTGTGTCTGTATCTATTCTACTCTTTTTATAACTCAGAAGTGATTAGGTTTAGGACCCACATTACTCTAGTATAGCCTCATTATCATAATAAAAGGAAAACCCTATTTCCAAACAAGATCACATCCATAAGTACAAGGGCCAGGAATGAAACACATAATTTTGAGGGACAATTCAATACACAACAGGGACTTTTGATTATGAGCAACAGAAGGCAACTCTGGCTACTGAGCAGCTCATGTTGTTCTTGTTAGGTGCGATTGAGTTGGTTACGACTCATAGCTCATAGATGCTGAAAAGGACCATAGGCTGAGATTCTAGAAGGAGAGAACCCAAGTACGGCCTGAATCTCAGCAGCAGAAATTCAGGGACAGTCTAGGGATGCCTCAGCTCCAACTGCTTCCTGCTCTTATATGCTACTATGGCAAATTGAGTTTTCCAGGAGACAAGGTCTGAGGTACCCACATCTTGGCTGTGAGATAGGGGTTAGGGAGTATACCTGGTTCCACCAGGATCATGGGATAGGAGAAAAAAATTCTTAAGGAAAACCTAGCTGCTATTACCAAACAAGGGAGAAGGGAAGCTGGGCAGGTGTGATGATTAATTTTATGTGTCACATTGGCTAACCTGTGGTTCCCAGTGGTTTGGCCAAACCCTGGACTAGTTACCATTATGAAGTAGGTACATGTTATTAAATCAGTTGGGCTTGGGTAGAGCACATTACTCTTCTATAATATGATTGTTGTTTTTGTTGTTGGCTGCCATTGAGTCAATTTTTGACTCATAGTGAAACTATGTGACAGAGTAGAACTCCCCTATAGGGTTTTCTTGGCTGTAATCTTTATGGAAGCAGATTGCCAGGTCTTTCTCCTGTGGAGCCACTGGGTGGGTTCAAACTGTCAGCCTTTCTTTTAGCAGCTGAGCACTTAACCATTGCATAATGTAAGTAATGACCTTCCATAATGTGTTATACTGTACCATCAATCAGTCAGCTGAAGTCATACCTGTGTAGGATGGATCTTAAACCCAATCTCTTCTGAGTCATAAAAAGACAAGAATAGAAACACACACACACACAGAGAGATAGGGGAAGACAGACAAAGTGTGAAAATCATCTATAAGCAAAGGAGCACCTCGGATCACTGGCAGACACCAGAAACTAGGAGAGCAGCTTACAAAAAGAATTGACATGGCTGAGGCCCTGATTTGGACTTTTAGCCTCTAAAACTGTGAGAAAATTAATTTCTGTTCTTTAAAGTCATTCACAGGTGGTATTTCTGTTATAGCAGCACTAGGTAACTGAGACAGCTATCGAGAATAATGGATGTCCACTGAACCTGGCCTGCCTGGAAAACTCCTGCCATCTTTTAAGAGCCACCTCATAGATTAAGTTCTCTCTGAAGAGATCTTTGACCTTCACAAATGAAATTAATTGCCCCTCCTCTGTGCACCACTTCACAATTGTAAGCACTTGTGGGCTTTTCTATTCACAACCCTCCAGCACTAGATTGTGAGTACACCAAGGTAAAAAACCAACTCCTATTTATCCGTGAAACCCCAGCAGCTCACACAGGGCCTGGCATATAACTGGAACTCAGTAAACTTGTGTTGCACTGCACGTGGTGCCATCAGTTAAAGACAATCCTTATCACAGCCCTGGAACTTTTTTTAATGCATCATTCTATATTCATTTTAAAGTCCAGAGTGAGCTGAGTGACAAATTACAGAGACTTCTCCCAAATGCCTTTCAAGTCACACAGCCAAATCAGTTCAGCAAATTACATGTAATCAACGAGGAAATCAATAAGTACTGCAAGCGCATTAAAGAGTTTAGCAGATTCATTACGTATTTAGCACATTCAGTCCAATTTTCAGGAAGTGCAGAGAAAAACAGGCTTCAGCATGTAAACAGTGCCTCTGATTCACTCTTTGGCTAGTCGGTGGCTGCACAGCCTTCTGAGGTGAAGAACTGCCTCCTCTCCACCCCTCAGTCTTGGGAGGAAAGGAGGAGGAAGGGAAGGAGGGAAGGAAGAAAGGAATGGAGAGAGGAAGGAGGGAAGGAAAAGGATATATCAAAACTATATCAATTCCTTTGAATTAGGGCCTTTCCCACAATTTCTTAGCAGGCTTTTGTTTCTGAAAAGGGGTCTGTATTAGTTTCCTAGAGCTGCCATAACAAAATACCACAAACTGAGTGGCTTAAAACAACAGGAATGTATTGTCTCATAGTTCTGGAGGCCAGAAGTCCAAAATCAAGGTGTCAGCAAGGTTCTTTCTGGAGTTTCTGAGGGAGAATCTGTTCCATAGCTTTCTCTTAGCTTCTGGTGGTTCCTGGCAACTCTTGGTGTTCCTTGGCTTGTAGACGTATCTTCACATGGCCATCTTCCTTCTGGGTTTGTCTACGTCACTTCTCTTTTATAAGGATACCGTCAGTGTGGATTGGACCAACCCTACTCCAGCATGACCTCATGTTAACTTAACTGATAATATATTCCAAGACCCTATTTCCAAAGAGGGCCGCATTCACCGGTACTGGGGGTTATGATTTCAGTATCTTTTTGAGAGACACAATTCAATCTATAACAGAGTCAGTTACTAATTATGCAACAAACACCGACTGAGCTCTTGCTCTGTATCAGGCTCTGTGTCAAGTTCTGGGGCATGAGCTGGATCAGACCTGGACCTGCCTTTAAGCAGCTCACAGCCTGGTGGGGGAGACAGACTCAGTCACGGGACAATGTCCACCCAAGGGGAGGCTGCAACTCCCTCTGCCTTGGGGTTGGGGGGACATTTGAGTGGGTCCCTGAGGAATGCTGAGGAGTTGGTAAGGGTGGCATCTCACACAGGGAGACAAACATTCACAAAGAGGCAAAATAACATGTTTGGGGGATGACAAGTAGGTCAGTGTCACCAGAGGATTAAGTAAAGCGGGTGGATGGCTCAGGACAGTGCCTCTTACAGGTAAGGCACAGGGCCTCCCCTAGCCCTTCTCTAGTTCAACCTCCTCATACTGCAGAGTCAGCCACTGGTGTCCAGGGAGGCAAGTGTGGGTGTCCTCAAAGAATTTGGTCTTTGTTCCTGGCTCCTGGAAGGTAATCTCTAAACCCTTGAAATTTCTCCAGTGATTGAAGTGTTTGTTACCCATGAGGGCTTCAGACCACAGGTAAGAGTTTATGCTAATGAGGTTGGGGGCTGGCCAGGCCAGAAAGATCCACCATGTGCTATCAGCCTGACCTCAGGTGAGGTGGGCTGGAGGTTGAGTTCAGCCATGCAAGCAATGATGCAATCAATCATGCCCTCATAATGGAACCTCAGTTAAGACTCCGGACACTAACTTTCAGTGAGCATCCTAGTTGGTGAGAGACATTGGTGCTTGGGAGAGTAATGCATTCCTGGGGACATGGAAGCCCCATACTGGGGTCCCTCTCAGTCCTCACCTTATGTGCCTCTTGTATCCTTTGTTGTTATAATAAAACTGCAGTCGTAAGTACAGTGTTTTCCTGAGTTCTGTGAGTTGTTCTAGTGAATTATCAGATCCAAGGGGGTAATGCGAATCCTTGAATTTGTAGCCAGCAGGTCAGAGGTGAAGGGGGCCTGGGAACCTTGAACTTCAGAGCTGGCATCTGAAGTTTTGGGCAGACTTGGCATCTGCATTAGGATACTGGATTAGGACCCTCCCTACTCCAGTATGACCTCATATTGACTTAACTGATAATGTCTTCAAAGATCCTATTTTCAAACAGGGCCACATTCACAGGTACTGGGGGTTAGGATTTCAATATCTTTTTGAGGGACACAATTCAATGCATAACAGGGTCATTTACTAATTATGCAACAATAATGACTGTGAGATCTGACCTAGCTCTGGTGGGTCGGGTCAGAGAGGATATTTAGAGTTAGAGTTAAAATTATTTGGCTTCAGAGAAGGCAGATAGACACTTCATAGGAACTGATTTGCCCAAGATCACCCAGCAAGTGGCAGAGGCTGAATGTTACCTCTAGCCATCCTCCACCACAAGTGCCTCAGTCACCTCTGGCCACAATTTTCTTGTAGTCCAACTTCTGAATTGAGCTGAGAAGTAGCACCAATTTTGGAAACTGTTGTGTGCACGGGGTACATACCTATTACAATTACCTTTGTTAATTTAGAACACATAACATCAGTAAAAGACTAATTCACACTGGCAAGAATGTAGCATGTGTATTTTAACTCTCTTACAGATCCCAAGGCAGACATCACTAATCAAGCACAGCATTCTTTCCCACTGATTTCTTAACTCAGCACTCCAGGCAGCCAATTAAAAAAGAGTAGCCACTTGAGGTGAAAGCTACGTGCTTTATCTGGCACAAGCATTTAATTCTGCTTAAGGTATAAAAAAATCAAGCCAGTTACCATCAAGTCGATTTCAACTCATGGCAACCCCATGTGTGCCAGAGTAGAACTGTAGTCCATAGGGTTTTCAGTGGCTGATTTTTTGGAAATAGATTGCCAGGCCTTCTTCTGAGGTGCATTTGGATGGGCTCAAACCTCCAGTCTTTCGGTTAGCAGCTGAATATATTACTGTTTACACCACCCAGAGACTCTGGCTTAAACTGTTGTTGTTGTTAGGTGCAGTCAAGCTGGTTCCGACTCATAGTGACCCTATGTACCATAGAATGAAACACAGCCCAGTCCTGTACCATGCTTACAATCGTTACGCTTGAGCTCGTTGGCTTAAACTACAAGGAATTAAATCATAATGGGAAAAAAGGGCAAGTATCCAGCTCAAAGTATAAGAAGTCAAAGAGGATCCAAATTATCCACCATGCACTGAATGCATAGCAGTGGTACAATATTTATCATCAAACACTGGCTTCAGAGTTGTTGGTTGCTGGTTTTATTTGGCCTCCTTCTATTACTCCTCAGTGACAGAAAAGTCTCTCGAATGGGCTGTAGCTGAAAAGGCAACCCAGTGGTACCTTAATCCTGCAGTGGACCTGGCTTTGAGGCCCGATTGGAACCAGGGGCTAGAAGGATGTGTCTTAGTTGCCTAGTCCTGGCATTACAGGAATACCATAAGTGGGTGGCTTTAAAAAATAGAAATTCATCCTCTCACAGTTCTGGAGGCTGAAAGTCCAAATGGGGTCATGGCTGTGTTGGTTCTTTCTGTGAGCCTCACTGGTTTCTGCTGTCTGCTAGCCATCCTTGGCATTACTTTACTTGTAGATGGGTTTTTACATGGCATCTGTCTTCCTCTTCCCTCTATGTGTGTCTCTACGTCTATTCTGCTCTTTTTATAACCCAGAAGTGATTAGGTTTAGGACCCACCCTACGCTGGTATGGCTTCATTAATATAACAAAGGTAAAACCTTATTTCCAAATAGGATCACATCCACAGGTACAGGGGCCTGAACTTCACTGCATATTCTGGGGGACACAATTCAATCTATTACAGATGCCATCTAGACTTTTTTTTTATCTTTCTTCTCTCAACCCAGCTTTCCCACATGCTGGCTCCCTTCCCAGGCAGAATTTCCCTTTGTGGAGACAAGGTGGCCACCAGCCCACATCCCCACAGCTCCCAGCCAAGAAGGAGAATATCCAGTGGTTTTAACCAAAGTTCTAGTCCTGTCTCTCAGCAGTCAGATCTAAATCACATGCTCATCCCTGAACTAATGGCTGCCCATGCTAGTGCTAGGAGAGGGGCAGCCCCACCCAAACCACATGCACTGCAGGTGGGGCTCCTCCTAGGAAAGAGGAAGTGATGATACCAGAGGGAGAGGAAACAGATACTGTAAGATACCAGAGGGAGAGGAAACAGATACCGTAAAACTGATAGTGTTTAGATGATAGGAAAACAGCTAATGTCCATTACACTAATGGGCGCCCATTTCATTGGAGAGGAAACTGAGGCTCAAGTAGTGAAGCAGCTTGTCCAGAGTGCAGTGAAGAGTGAACCCGGTGTGACTCATCCTCTTATGTAATCATGCTGCCCCCTACCCACTTAAATGAAATAGGTAAAGTAGTTAAAGAGGAGCCTTCTGGGCCCGCAGGGTTAGCCTTGCTGGCATATGTCCCTAGTAGTGACTGCCTTTAAGCTGCTCTTCAGACCAGAGCCTTCCAGGGGCCAGCAGTCTCTGGATTAAAAGAGCTGCTACTGAGTCTCAAAAGGAGTCCTGGTGGCGCAAGGATTAAGTGCTGTGCTGCTAACTGAAAGGTCGGTGGTTCAAACCCACCCCTGGTTCCATGGAAGAAAAGATCTGGTGATCTGCTCCGTAAAGATTTCAGCCTAGGAAACCTTATGGGGCAGTTCTGCTCCATCAGGTAGGGTCATTATAAGTTAGAATCAACTCGATGGCACACAACAACAATAATATTGAGTCTTGATCACCCTTGAATAGCCAAAACAAACAAAAAAACAAAAACAAACCTATAGCTGTTGAGTTGATTCCAGCTCATGGCAACCCCATGTGTCACAGAGTAGAACTGTGCTCCACAGGGTTTTCTTGGGTCTAATCTTACAGAGGAAACCCTGGTGACACAGTGGTTAAGAGCTACAGCTGCTAACCAGAAGGTTGGCAGTTTGAATCCACCATGCACTCCTTGGAAATCCTGTGGGGCAGTTCTACTCTGTCCTATAGGGTCGCTATGAGTTGGAAATGACTTGATGACAACGGGTTGGGTTTGGTTTTTGGTTTAATCTTAGAGAAGGGGATTACCAGGCCTTACTCCCATGGTATCGCTGGGTGAGTTTGAATTGCGAACCTTTCAGTTAGCAGTCAAGCATAAACCATTTACTTCTCCCAGGGACCTCCTGAATAACCAAGAGGAATGGATTCCTGTCCCATCCACCTAACTGCAGGGCTGACGTAATGCAGTTACTCCCTGCTCTAACAAATTCATGGGATGGTAAGTCAGGGAGGCCGTGAGAAATAACTAGGTTTGTTATACTCACAGTTCCTGGAGACAGGAAGCCACAGCCCATCTTGATGCAGGGCCACACAGAGGCTGCACTCAAGTACAGGGCAACAAGCTGGAAATGTACGAGATGGCTTATGTATGACAAACACTGTGGGGTTATCTAGGTTGCACAGGCTTCCTAGGAAGTGATCAGATTTAGAGCTCACCCTACTTAAGTATAATCTAATTAACATGACAAAGAAAACCCTATTCCCAAACAGGATCACATCCACAGGTATAGGGGTTAGGATTCTGTCATGGGTTGAATTGTGTCCCCAAAAAATATCTGTCAGTTTGGCTAGGTCATGATTCCCAGTATTATATGATTGTCTACCATTTTGTCATCTGATGTGATTTCCCTATGTGTTGTAAATATTATCGCTATGATGTTAACAAGATGGATTAGCAGCAGTTATATTGATGAGATCTACAAGATTAGATAGTGTCTTAAGCCAATCTCTATTGAGATATAAAAGAGAGAAGCGAGCAGAGAGAGAGGAGGACCTCATACCCCTAAGAAAGAAGCACCAGGAGGAGAGCGTGTCCTTTGGACCCGGGGTTCCTGCACAGAGAAGCTCCTAGTCCAGGGGAGGATTGATGAGAAGGACCTTCCTCCAGAGCTGACAGAGAGAGAAAGCCTTCCCCTGGAGCTGATGCCCTGAGTTTGTACTTCTAGCCCACTAGACTGTGAGAAAATAAATTTCTCTTTGTTAAAGCCATCCACTTGTGGTATTTCTGTTA
>NW_004443947.1:3273447-3285964 GCF_000243295.1 Trichechus manatus latirostris | reverse complement strand
GTGAGATGATATCTCATTGTAGTTTTGATCTGCATTTCTCTAATGGCTAATGATCGTGAGCATTTCTTCATGTGTCTGTTAGCCGGCTGAATATTTTCTTTGGCAAAGTGACTGTTCATATCTTTGCCCATTTTTTAATTGGGTTATTTGTCTTTTTGTTGTTGAGGTTTTGCAGTATCGTGTAGATTTTAGAGATTAGATGTTGATTGGATCTTTCGTAGCCAAAAAATTTTTCCTAGTCTGTAGGTTGTCTTTTTACTCTTTTGGTGAAGTCTTTTGATGAGCTTAAGTGTTTGAATTTTAGGAGCTCCCATTTATCTAGTCTCTCTTCTGGTGCTTGTGCATTGTTACTTATAGTTTATATTCTGTTTATGCCATGTATTAGGGCTCCTAGCATTGTCCCTATTTTTTCTTCCATGATCTTTATCATTTTCAATTTTATATTTAAGTCTTTGATCCATTTTGAGTTAGTTTTTGTGCATGGTGTGAGGTATGGTTCTTGTTCCAGTTTTTTTCAGGTGGATATACAGTTATGCCAGCACAGTTTGTTAAAGAGACTTTCTTTTCCCCAGTTAATAGACTTTGGGCCTTTGTCAAATATCAGCTGCTCATAGGTGGATGAATTTATGTCTGGATTCTCAATTCTGTTCCCCTGGTCTATGTATCTGTTGTACCAGTGCAAGGTGGTTTTGACTACTGTGGCGATATAATAGGTTTTAAAAGCAGGTAGTGTGAGGCCTCCCACTTTGTTCTTCTTCTTGAGTAATGTTTCACTTATCTGGAGCCTCTTCCCTTTCCATATGAAGTTGGTGAATTGTTTCTCCATCGCATTAAAAAATGCCATTGGAATTTGAATAGGAATTGCATTGTATCTGTAGTTCGCTTTGGGTAGAATTGTCAAACATCTCCTTTTCTAATCACCCTATTTAATAGCAAAACCATGCAGCCATACCTGATCTTCTTACCATGCTCTTTGTGGTCTCTTTGTCCATAGCCTTATCATCTTCTAACATTCTGGGTAATGTACTTAGTTATTATGTTTTTAGTTTGTGGTCTCTAGTCCCAGCTAGAATATAAGCTCCATGAGGGCAGGGATTTTATCTGTCTCATTACAGATTTATCCAAATGCCTATAACAATGCCTAGCACATCTAATCAGTTGCTTTTGAGACTACTTCTACTCATGGCAACCCTGTGTGTGTCAGAGTACAACTGCTCCATAGGGTTTTCAATGACTGATCTTCTTGGAAGTAGAGCATCAGACCTTTCTTCTGAGGCATCGCTGGGTGGACTTAAACCTCCAACCTCTAACGTTTCAATTAGCAGCCAGGTGGGTTAACCATTTGCACCACCCAGGGACTTGGGCATACAGTAATTGCTTGATGAATTATTGTTGTTGAATTGTTCAGTGCCAGGCACTGGGCTGGCCAACCTACATGACCATCTCATTTAAAATCTCAACTGTCCTGTATGTAGTTGCACAGACAGAAAAACAGGGCACTGTAAGATGGAGCAACTGACCCAAAGACACACAGTAAATGTTGGAGTGGAGACCTGCCCCAAGTCAAACTGAAGTCCAGGGCAGAAAGGCAGCCACACTGTAGGCAGGGCCGCTCCCACTTCTGAAGGGCCCAGATGCCAAGCGGACAAGTTTAGATGTCTAGGCCAGTGGTTCTCACACTTGAGCTTACATCAGAGTCACCTTGAGGGCTTGTTAGACACAGACTATTGGGCCCCACCCTGAGTTTCTGATTCAGTCGCTCTGGGGTGGGACAGAGAATGTGCTTGTCTAGAAAGTTCCTAGGTGATGCCAATGCTGCTTGCCTGGAACCTCACTTTGAGAATGAGGCTATGGGAACCAATGAAGGGTTTTCATCTGGAGAGTGACAGAGACTTTAGTTCCTTCATGTGCAGTATGGATGAGAGGTAAGGAACTCCAGGAGGGGAGGAGACCTGGCTGCTGCCAGGGAGGCCAGCAAAGGATGGAAGCCCTGAGAGTAGATTCAGGGCCAGCTCGCATCCCACGCCACTCCCCGCCTGCCAGCTGTGGTCCTGATTTCAAGCCGATGAGCACATCTCCTCCTCTGAAGATGCAGCCCTCCCTGCTCCTCACTCACTTGAAATTTTAATTATCTTCCAGAGCGTGATTTCCATAGCCACCCCCATTAGGGACGGGTGAGAGAGAAGCCAAGAAGCTCCAAAATGCATGATTTTAGCAAAAAAGGAATAACATTCTCCACTCTGAGGATCTGGCAGCTCCTGGGTGCCGTGGTGATGAATATAAAGATGCTTATGGGTGGGTAGTCAGCAGCGGGCTGTGGGCTGCGGGCTGTGGGCTGCGGGCTGCGGGCTGCTGGCTGTGGGCTGTGGGCTGAAGGGGGAGATGCGGTGGCGTCTCTGAGCTGCCTCATCCACGTGTTTGGACAAATGTCAGGATTCAGTTTCTTCCACTGTCAAAGCAGTCAGTCAAGAAATACTCCACAGTGCCTGCTCTTCCCAGGCCTTGGGCTGGGTGCTGGGGACTCATAGATGGGCCTTCCTTTCAAGGGTAGGAGGGATAAATTAATCTGCCCTTCTGCCGTGTGATATACAGACCCACAGTCTTCATTTTAATAGCCAGGCATTTATTTGAAAAACAAAGAAGTAGAAGAACATATGACTAGTGTTATGGATTGAATTGCTTCCCCCCAAAATAAGTGTTGTAAAGCCTAACCTCTATACCTGTGGTTCACAAGCTTCTCACTGGCCAATTGTTTTCGAAGTAGATCTCCAAGTCCTTCTTCCTGGTCTGTCTTAGTCTGGAAGCTCTGCTGAAACTTGTCCACCATGGCTGACCTTGTTGGTATTTGAAATACCGGTGGCACAGCTTCCAGCATGACAGCACCATGCAAGCCACCAAAGTATGATAAACTGACAGATAAGTGGTTAAATCAGAAAAAGTGTGCATCAGGGTTGTATCCTTTCACCATACTTATTCAATCTGTATGCTGAGCAAATAATCGGAGAAGCTGGACTATACGAAGAAGAAGGGGGCATCAGGATTGGAGGAAGACTCGTTAACAAACTGCAGTATGCAGATGACACAACTTTGCTTGCTGAAAGGGAAGAAGACTGATGAAGATCAAAGACTACAGCCTTCAGTATGGATTACACTTCAACATAAAGAAAACAAAAATCCTCACAACTCAACCAATAAGCAACATCATAACAAATGGGGAAAATATTGAAGTTGTCAAGGATTTCGTTTGACTTGGATCCACTTTTAATGGTCATGGAAGCAGCAGTCAGGAAATCAAGCCATGTATTTGGGCAAATCTACTGCAAAAGACATCTTTAAAAAGCAAAGATGGAGGAAGAGAGATGCTAAGCCACATGAAGATTTCCCAGGAGCAAAAACTCAGAAGACGCAAGGGCCTTCCCTCAGAGCCAATAGAAAGAGAAAGGCTTTCACTGGAGCCATTATCCTGAATTCAGACTTCTAGCCTTCTAAACTGTGAGAAAGTAAATTTCTGTTTGTTAAAGCCACACACTTGTGGTATTTGTGTTATATCATCACTAGACTACTAAGACACGTGGATTGACACAATAGCTACAACAGCAGACTCAAACATACCAACAATCCTGGAGATGGTGCGGGACTGGGCAACGGTTCATTCTGTTATACGTAAGGTCACCAGAAGTCAGAGCCAACTGGATGGCAATTAACAATAACAACAATAACACACATGATTTTAATAGAAACAAATATAATATGTAGTATAAAGAAAAAAATGAAAGGAAAATAATCTATCATAAAATAACGCATGTTTCAACAGATAAGTAGTCAAGCATGACTGCTTTAGAAGACATGAGGTAGTCAGACGCTGACACCTATTTATAACATATGCCTTTGGATTAAAGAGGAATAACGTGCCATTCTGTATAAGTAGTACAGGAAAATGAAAAGGCAGAGGTACGGTGGACCTAGGATTAAAAACCAGTGTTTGACTTAGTACAAATAGACCACACTTATTTATAGATCATAAGAGACAGGGAAATAACTGAAGTTTGGTTAGCGAGCCAAGACAAACGAAGAAAATGGGGAAATGTGATATTCTCTAAAAAGAGCTGGGCCTTATTTAGAATAAGTGTAGGGTCAAGATAGTTCACTGTGTTATGACATAGGATACGGTAATGAGGAAATATCCCAGAGAACATAGCTCCTGCCTTGAAATTTCAGTACATGACAAGGTACACACTCAGTCTCAAAGACCTGGACGTCTGTATCCTTGGAGAGAGGATAGGAAATAGGATACGGATTGAAAAGAAAAATAATGCAAGAGACTTTAGAAAAGTTGTGTGGTCAACTGAAAATCGTATCAGAGCAAGAATAAAAAATAACAGACAATCTCAAAATAAATAATTTTAATATGTAATTTCTAGAACATAGGCCCACCACCTGTCTGGTCAGTTTGTCGTACTGTGGTGGCTTGCATGTTGCTGTGATGCTGCCATCTATGCCACTAGTATTTCAAATATCAGCAGGGTCACCATGTGGACAGGCTTCAGTGGAGCTTCCAGACTGAGACAGAGTAGGAAGAAAGGCCTGGAGGTCTACTTCTGAAATTAGCCAACAAAAACCTTATGGCTCACAATGCTCCTATTCGCAGCCTGTCATGGGTATGGCACATGACCAGACAGCATTTCGTTCACTTGTGCCTAGGTCGTCATGAGTTGGCTCGAAGACTGCAGCTAGCAACAACTATGCACCAGGTACTCATTGAATCCTCACAGCCGACTGTAAAGAAGTTCTATTATTCTCATTTTACACAAGAAGAAATGAAAGTGCAGGGTGAGGTTGGGAGTGACTTGCTCAAGATCACCTAGCTAGTGAACATAGCTCTCTGACTTCAGTGTCTCATTTATAAAATGGAAATAAGAATCAATACGTCACATAAGGGTTATAGAAGTTAAACAGGATTCATATTCTGAAAGTATCTGGTACATAACGGTTCCCTTCCCTTCCCACATCCTTTACCCCAGTCTCATCTCCACCACTCATCTGTCAATTGGTCAGAGTGTGGTGGCTTGCATGTGACTATGATACTAGAAGCTATGTCACCATATTTCGAATATCAGCAGGGTCACCCATGGTGGACAGGTTTCAGGAGAGCTTCCAGACTAAGACAGATTAGGAAGAAAGGCCTGGCAATCTACTTCTAAAAATTAGCCAATGAAAACCTTATGGATCACAACATAATATTATTTCATACACTGCTGAAGATGAGCACCCTATGTTGGAAGGCACTCAGAATATACAGTGGCCACAGCAATGAACCGATCATACCAATGATCGTGAAAATGGCACAGGACCAGGCAATGTTTCATTCTGTTGTGCTTGGGTCACCATGCATTGGAACCAACTCCATGGCAACTAACAACAACAACATCCTCCAAGGTCAAGATAAAAATCTACCATAATAAAGACAATCCCTTACTCTACTACATCACTTTAAAGATTGCAAAAGCATTTTTATATTCATCATCTCATCTGATCTTCATTTATTCAGAGGGTTTGTATTAGGCACACTCAACCCCAGCATAGGCAGGAAGAGAAACCTCCATTCTTAGCCCCACTCTGATTCCCACATTTCCTCCCACCACCTTCAAGACAGAATTCTGCTTTGCTAGCATTGAGGGCAAGTCTTTGGCTAAACCCTGTCCTGCACAATCTAGCTTTATGTTAAGGATGACACTTTAACCAGACTCCACAGCCTCGGTGGATAAATTTCCCCTTCAAGCCCTGGATTAGGCTCTTAAAGGAGCTGTTCCTCTTCTCCTGTGAAAATACCTTAACGATATTTCTTGGATATTTTCCCCGAAAGCCTCGCTCAGTAGATTCTTACCAGAGTCATTGCAACCTCCTCCTCGACTCCTGTGGGGTGGCAGGTGGCAACTGAGGTTCGGTTTTAGGTGAAGGAAACTGGTAAAAGGAATTCCCTGGGTGCAAGTGGTTATCGAGCTCAGCTGCTTACAGAAAACTTGGAGGTTCAAGTCCACCCAGAGATGGCTGGGAAGAAAAGCCTGGCAATTTACTTCTAAAAAGTCAGCCATTGAATGCCCTATGGAGTGCAGTTCTACTCTGACACACATGAGGTAACCGATTTTGGTGACTGGTAAAAACAGAGCGCAGGAACTGGAGATCCTAGGCCAGAGTCAAATCTGTCCTTGTGTGGAGCTGAGCATGGAGTCCTGGCTCCCCTTGGGAAGATCCCCAAAATCTGTGAGTAGGAAGGTGTCTTAGTCATCTAATGCTGCTATAACAGAAATACCACAAGTGGGTGGCTTTAACAAAGAGAAATTTATTCTCTGACAGTCTAGGAGGCCAGAAGTCCAAAATCAGGGTGTCAGCTCCATGGGAAGGCTTTCTCTCTCTGTCGGCTCTGGGGGAATGTCTTTGTCATCAATCTTCCCCTGGTCAAGGAACTTCTCGGCACAGGGACCCCAGGTCCGAAGGATGTGCTCTCTTGGCTCTTTTTTCTTGGTATATGCAGTCCCCCTGTCTCTCTGCTCGCTTTTCTCTTTTATATCTCTAATGAGATTGACTCAAGACACAACCGAATCCTGTAGATTGAGTACTGCCTCATTAACATAACTCCCTCTAATCCTGTCTTATTAACATCACAGAGGTAGGATTTATAACACATAGGAAAATCACATCAGATGACAAAATGGTGGACAATCACACAATACTGGGAATCATGGCCCAGGTACATTGATACACATTTTGGGGAGACACAATTCAATCCATAACAGAAGGGAAAGGAAATCAAAAGCGGCAAAAATAAGTACAAAACAGGACCTGCAGCAGCCACTTGGCAGTACCTGGGAGGATATATGCATATGAATGATGTGGAGAAGTTGGGTGGACAAAAGCCAGGGACGGCCAGTCCTTCTACTCACAAGGAACCACTGTTACCAATTGCTGCTTAGCTCAACAGAGGGTAGTGCGAGGAGGCTAGCAAATGGGGAGTCCACTCCAGCTCTCCCAGGGGCCTGACCCCAGTTTGGCTGGTTCCTTGGCAGGGGTGTACTGACCATATTCAACACTTAGAGTGGATCGTCTTTTAACATTCCCCCCTTCATTTGTCAGTTTGCCATACTGTGGTGGCTTGTGTGTTGCTATAATGCTGAAAGCTATACTACTGATATTTCAAATACCAGCAGGGTCACCCATGGTGGACAAGTTTTAGCAGAACTTCTAGACTGAAACAGACCAGGAAGAAAGGCCTGGCAATCTGTTTCTGAAAATTAGCCAGTGAAAACCCTATGAATCACAGAATATTTTCCAAGACTTTGACCTGCTTAACTTTGGATGTGTCGTCAGAAGGAACCAATCGCTGAAGAAGTACATCATATTTGGTAAAGTGGAGGGCCAGGGAAGGTGAGGAAGACCCTCAATGAGATGAACTGACACAGTGGTTGCAACAATGAACTCAAACATACCAACAATCATGAAGATGCACAGGATCGGGTAATGTGTCATTGCGTTGTACATGGGGTCACCATGAGTCGGAGCTTACTGGGTGGCAACTAACAACAACCTCTATGTGGGGGAAGAAGATTAAGTAATAATAATCTGAAATGAAACAATAATCTAAAGTGAAACTGGTGTATTTCGTGTATGTTATAGATTGAATTGTGTCCCCCCAAGATGTGTGTCAACTTGGCTAGGCCATGATTCCCAGTATTTCGTGATTGTTCACCATTTTGTCATCTGATGTGATTTTCCTATGTATTGTAAATTCTACCTCTATTTGGGTTTATGATGTTAATGAAGCAGAATTGGAGACAGTTATGTTAATGAGGACTCAATCTACAAGATTAGGTTATATCTTTTGATGTATAAAAGAGAGAAGCGAGCAGAGAGACAGGAGGACCCATATCACCAAAAAAGTAGTGCCAGGAGCAGACTGTGTCCTTTGGACCCAAGGTCCCTGTGCAGAGAAGCTCCTAGACCAGAGGAAGATCGATGACAAGGACCTTCCTCCAGAGCCGACAGAGAGAGAGCCTTAGCTGGCACCCTGCATTCAAACTTCTAACCAACTAGACTGTGAGAGTATAAATTTCTCTTTGTTGAAGCCATCCACTTGTGGTATTTCTGTTATAGCAGCACTAGATAATTAAGACAGTGGTATAAACTAAAATTTATATAGCATCTCACAGTTCATACTCTGTTCTTTTGCTTTACATTTTAAGCACAAATAAAAGTTGCAGGTGTTATATAGAATGAGAGAATTGAAGTAACTCAAGTTCTCTTTCCTTGTCTTTTCAATTATGTATTTATTATTATTATATTTATTATTTATCTAATTCAAATCTATTATTTAAACACAGGAATATAGAGTATCCCAGGGCTGGGAGACATGAAACAACTTCAAACCATTGTGAACTTACTCTCAAAACCAAAGTTTATAGTTGAATCTGAGTGTATCGGGGTTGACTGTCTAACAGGGAGTTCTCATAATTAATTTCCACATAGAATATTTTTTAAAGGATAAAAAACCCCAAAACCAAATCCATTGCCATCGAGTTGATTCTGACTTATAGTAATCCTAAAGGATAAGTCATGAAAATGTGCTCATTTGTAGCTGACACATGTAATTATTAAAACTCTCAACAATAATCACAGCAATTGTTTAGAACCTAGACCAACAAAAGATTCTTTCAGGGAGGAGTATTTTATTACTAACACTGTTTAAAATTCCAGGCACATGGTGATAATAAAAAACGCAAACTGATTTTTAACTGATTTTATTACTGTTTTTAACTCTCCTCTAACAATGTGTCCCTTATTGCCTTTCAGGGTGAACGCTCCCACAGCCCCCATCCTGTACACCTCTGTTCCCTGACTGCCCTGTTACCTGGGTTCTGCTAGACCCTGACCTCATGCTCTTCCAGATGTGGCCTCCTTCACTGAGCCCAGAAGGGTCCCAAGGTCTTGTTTCCTGATGTGGGCTGCCCACGGGAACAGTAGAGCAGGGAGAGCCTGAAATCTAGCATCTGGCTCTGCCACTTCACCTCTTTGACCTCAGTTTCCTCATCTGCTAAATGGGATCAAGCAAACAAAACAGGGATATTGGAAGGAACAAATGAGATTATACAAGAAGTGAATGTTCTTTATAAATCATAAAGCAGTGTGCAAAACCCAGTTAGTATTATTTGTGTGTGTGTCTTGTAAATACATATGTAAGAAAACATTTGCAATTTCAACACTTTTCAGATGTATAATTCAATGACATTAACAATGTTTGTCATGTTTTTCAATCATCACCATTATTCATTTCCAACTTTTTCTATCATTCTTAACAGCTTAGTGTCCCCTGAGCAATGAATTCTCCCTTACCCCTCTCCTACCCCTTGCTAGTATTCTTTTTTTTATTGTTGTAGTTTAAATGAAGTTTGCATTTCAAGTTAGTCTGCCATACAAAAATTTATACATACATTGTTATGTGACTCTAATTGCTCTCCCCATACTGTGACAGCACACTCCTCCTTTCCACCCGATTCCCCATGTCCCTTCAACCAGCTCCTAACCCTCTCTGCCTTCCCATCTCATCTCTGGACAGAAACTGCCCATTTAGTCTCTTGTATCTACTTGAGCTCAGAGGCACACTCCTCACGAGTATCACTTTATGCCCCACAGTCCAGTCAATCCCTGTCTGAAGAGTTGGCCTCGGAAATTGTGTTAGTTCTGGGCTGACAGAGAATCCAGGGGCCATGCTTTCCAGGGTTCCTCCAGTCTCAGTAGAACCATTAAGTCTGGTCTTCTTACTAGAATTTGAGTTTTGCACCCCACCTTTCTGCTGCTCCATCAGAGACTCTCTGTTGTGTTCTCTGCCAGGGCTGTCATTGGTGGTAGCCAGGCACCATCTAGTTCTTCTGGTCTCAGGCTGATGAAGTCTCTAGTTTATGTGGCCCTTTCTGTCTCTTGGGTTAATACTTTGCTTGTGTCTCTGGTTCTTCTTTACTCCAGGTGGTTGGGACCAATTGACGCATCTTAGATGGCCTCTTGCAAGCTTTTAAGATCCCAGACGCCACTCACCGAAGTAGGATGCAGAACATTTTCTTAATAAGCTTTGTTATGCCAATTGACCTAGATGTCCCCTGAAAGCATGGTCTCCAGGCCCCTACCCCTGCTACTCTGTCCCTCGAAGTGTTTGATTGTATTCAGGAAACTTCTTAGCTTTGGTTTAGTCCAGTTGTGCTGACTTCGCCTAGAGTGTGTGCTGTCCTTCCCTTCACCTAAGATAATTCTTGTCTGCTATCTATTTGGTGAATAACCCTCACCCTCCCTCCCCACCCTCGTAACCATCAAAGAATGTTGTCTTCTGGGTTTAAACCTTTCCTCGAGTTTTTATGATAGTGGTCTTATGCAATATTTGTCCTTCTGTGACTGACTAAATTCACTCAGCATAATGACCTACAGCTTCTTACATGCTAAGATGTTTCACGGCTTCATCGTTGTTCTTTATCATTGTGTAATATTCCATTGTGTGGATATACCATAATTTGTTTATCCCTTCATCCGTTGATGGGCACCTAGGTTATTTCCATCTTTTTGCTATTGTGAACAGTGCTGCAGTGAACATGGGTGTGCATATAGCTATTCGTGTGATGGTTCTTATTTCTCTAGGATATGTTCCAAGGAGCAGGATAGCTGGATAGTATGGTACTTCTATTTCTAGCTTTTTAAGGAAGCACCGAATCGATTTCCAAAGTGGTTGTACCATTTTACATTCCCACCAACAGTGCATAAGTGTTCCAGTCTCTCCACAACCTCTCCAGCATTTATTATTTTGTGTTTTTTAGATTAATGCTAGCCTTGTTAGGGTGAGATGATATCTCATTGTAGTTTTGATCTGCATTTCTCTAATGGCTAATGATCATGAGCATTTCTTCATGTGTCTGTTAGCCACCTGAATATCTTCTTTGGCAAAGTGCCTGTTCATATCCTTTGCCCATTTTTCAATTGGGTTATTTGCCTTTTTGTTGTTGAGGTTTTGCAGTATCTTGTAGATTTTAGAGATTAGACGCTGATTGGATTTGTCGTAGCCAAAATTTTTTTCCCAGTCTGTAGGTTGTCTTTTGACTCTTTTGGTGAAGTCTTTTGATGAGCATAAGTGTTTGATAGGAGCTCCTATTTATCCAGTCTGTCTTCTGGTGCTTGTGTGTTGTTACTTATGGTTTGTATTCTGTTTATGCCATGTATTAGGGCTAGTAGCATTGCCCCTATTTTTTCTTCCATGATTCTTTACCATTTTTGATTTGATATTTAAGTCTTTGATCCATTTTGAGTTAGTTTTTGTGCATTGTGTGAGGTACGTGTCTTGTTTCAGTTTTTTGCAGATGGATATCAAGTTATGCCAGCACCATTTGTTAAAAAGACTGTCTTTTCCCCAATTAATGGACTTTGGGCCTTTATCAAATATCAGCTGCTCATAGGTAGATGAATTTATGTGGGGATCCTGAATTCTGTTCCATTGGTCTATGTTTCTGTTGTTGTACCAGTACCAGGCTGTTTTGACTACCATGGTGGTATAATAATAGGTTCTAAAATCAGGAAGTGTGAGACCTCCCACTTTGTTCTTCTTCTTGAGTAGTGCTTTACTTATCTGGGGCCTCTTCCCTTTCCCTATGAAGTTGGTGATTTGTTTCTCCATTTCATTAAAAAATGCCGTTGACATTAGGGGGCAGTGAGTTGAAGATAATGGTCATGGAATAATTTGGAAAAGGATAGTGAGAATAGCAGCACAACTGGAAGAATGTAACCAATGTCACTGAATTGTACATGTAGAAATTTTTGAAACGGTATGTCTTTGGATATGTATATTTTCACCAAAAAAGAAAAAAGATCCTCCAAGTTGGAGAAGGGAGAGTGTTGACATGTTGTGGGTTTGGTAACCAATGTCATAAATCAATGTGCATACTGACTGTGTAATGAGAAACTATTCTGTAACCTTCACCTAAAGTACAATAAAAAAAATTGAGAAAAAAATGCTGTTGGAATTTGGATCAGGATTGCATTGTATCTGTAGATGGCTTTCAGTAGAATTGACATTTTCACAATGTTGAGTCTTCATATCCATGAGCAAGGTATGTTTTCCACTTATGCAGGTTTCTTTTGGTTTCTTGCAGTAGTGTCTTGTAATTTTCATTGTATAGGTCTTTTATGTCTCTGGTTAGGTTTATTTCTAAGTATTTTATCTTCTTGGGGGCTATTGTAAATGGTACTGATTTGGTGATTTCCTCTCTGAGGTTCTCTTTGTTGGTGTAAAGGAATCCAACTGATTTTTGTATGTTTATCTTTTATCCTGATATTTTCCTGAAATCTTCTATTAGTTCTAGTAGTTTTCTTGTGGATTCTTTGGGGTTTTCAGTGTATAAGATCATGTCATCTGCAAATAGAGATACTTTGACTTCTTCCCTACCGATCTGGATGCCCTTTATTTCTTTTTCTAGCCTAATTGCTCTGGCTA
>NW_004443947.1:3256832-3272625 GCF_000243295.1 Trichechus manatus latirostris | reverse complement strand
AGTTGGGTCTGTTGTGATATCACCCATTTCATTTCTTATATGGGTTATCTGCTTCCTCTCCTGTTTTTCTTTTGTCAGCTTGGCCAATGGTTTATCAATTTTTTTGTTCTTTTCAGAGAACCAGCTTTTGGGTTTGTTAACTCTTTCAATTGTTTTTCTATTCTCTATTTCATTTAATTCTGCTCTAATTCTTTTTATTTCCTTTCTTCTGGCACCTGAGGGCTTCTCTTGCTTCTCTCTTTCTACTTGTTCCAGTTGTAGGGTTAATGTTTTGATTATGGTCCTTTCTTCTTTTTGGATGTGTGCATTTATTGCTATAAACTGACCTTTGAGCACTGCTTTTGCTGTGTTCCAAAGGTTCTGGTAGAATGTGTTTTCATTCTCATTTGATTCTTTGAATTTCTTTATTCCATCCTTAATTTCTTCTATAACTCAGTAGTTTTTGAGCAAGGTGTTGTTCAGTTTCCATGTGTTTGATTTTTTTTCTTTGCTTTTTCTGTTGTTGATTTCTACTTTTATGGCTTTATGGTTAGAAAAGATGCTCTGCAATATTTTGATGCATTGGATTTTGTTAAGGCTCGCTTTATTGCCTAATACGTGGTCTATTCTGGAGAATGTTCCATGTGCTTTGGAAAAGAAGGTACACTTGGCTGCTGTTGGGTGGAGTGTTCAGTATATGTCTATGAAATCAAGTTGTTTGATTGTAGCATTTAGATCTTCTGTGTCCTCGATGAGCTTGTTTCTGGATGTTCTGTCCTTCACCGAAAGTCGTGTGTTGAAGTATCCCACTACTATTGTGGAGCTGTCTATCTCTCTTTTCAGTGCTGTTAGAGTTGGTTTTATGTATTTTGGAGGCCTGTGGTTGGGTGCATAAATATTTATTATAGTTATGTCCTCCTGGTGTATTGACCCTTAAAACATTATATAGTGTCCTTTCTTATCTTTTGTGGCGGATTTCATTTAAAGTCTATTTTGTCAGAGATTAATACTGCCAGGCGTGCTCTTTTTTGAGTGTTGTTGGCTTGATATATTTTTTTCCATCCTTTGGGTTTTAGTTTGTTTGTGTCTTTAAGTCTAAGGTGTGTCTCTGCTAGGCGGTATTTACATGGATTGTGTTTTTTTATCCAATCTGCCACTCTCTGTCTCTTTATTGGTGCAGTTAGTCTATTTACATTCAGTGTAATTATTGATAGCTATGAGTTTAGTGCTGTCATTTTCATGTCTTTTTGTGTGTGTTTTTGACAGTTTATTTGTTCCACTTTATTTTCTGTGCTGAGTCGTTTTTCTTTATGTATTTTCTTTTCATCTTTTTTATTGTTGTTGGTTTTGTGTTTGCTGAGTCTTTACATTTTTCTAGTTTTTTATTTTAAGTTGTAGGATTGTTAGTTTCCTTTGTATTTACCTTAATATTTACCCCTATTTTTCTAAGTTTATACCGTTCTTTTATTTCTTTATATTGCCTTGACTTCCTCTGCATATGAAAAGTGTATGTCTACATTTTTTAAGTCCCTCTTTTTTGTTTTAGTGTTATCATCTTTTACATATTGACGTCTGTTTCCCCATTTTCAGTGTTTTAGCTTTGATTTATTTTTGTGACTTCCCTATCTGGGTTGATATCTGGTTGCTCTGTCCTGTGTTCTAGTCTTTGGTTGTTATCTGATATTACTGGTTTTCTAACTGGAGGACTCCCTTTAGTATTTCTTAAAAAAAATTTTTTTTTTATTGTACGTTAGTTGAAGGTTTACAGAACAAACACTTTTTCATTAGACAGTCAGTACACATATTGTTTTATGACATTGGTTAACAACCCCAAACATGTCAACACGCTCTCTTCTTGTCCTTGGAGGATCTTTTTCTTTTTTTGGTGAAAATATACATAGCTAAAGATACACCATTTCAAAAATTTCTACATGTACAATTCAGTGACGTCGATTACGTTTTTCCAGTCATACTGCTATTCTCACTTTAGATGAAGGTTTACAAAACAAAATAGTTTCTCATTAAATAGTACACATATTGCCCTATGACAATGTTTAAGAACCCCACTACATGTCAACACTGTCCTTCCTCAACCTTGGGATCCCTATCACCAGCTTTTCTGTCCACTTCTGCTTTCTAGTCCTTGTCTCTGGACTGCTGTGTCTCATTAGTCCCGTTTTGTTTTATGGGGCTGTCCACTCCCCGGCTGAATGGTGAACCTCGGGAGTGACTTCATCACTGAGCTAAAAGGGTGTCCAGGGGCCATACGCTCGAGGTTTCTCCAGTCTGTGTCAGGCCAGTAAATCTGGTCTTTTTTGTGTGTTAGAATTTTGTTCTTCATTTTTCTCCAGCTCTGTCCAGAACCCTCTGTTGTGATCCTGGTCAGAGCAGTCCATGGTGGTAGCTGGGCACCATCTAGCTGTACTGGACTCAGTCTGGTGGAGACCTTGGTAGCTGTGGTCTATTAGTCCTTTGGACTAATCTTTCCCTTGTGTCTTGTTCTCTTCATTCTCGTTTGCTTCCGAAAGGGTGAGACCAGTGGAGTATCTTAGATGGCTGCTCACAGGCTTTTAAGACCCCAGATGCTACTCACCAAGGTAGAATGTCGAACATTGTCTTTATAAACTGTGTTATTCCAATTGAGATAGATGTTCCCCAAGACCATGGTCCCCACAGCCCTCCGCCCAGCAATTCAGTCCCTCAGGGAGTTTGGAAGTGCCTATGTAGCTTACATGACCTTTCTTTGCACAAGTTGTGTTGGCTTCCCCAGTATTGTGTACTGTCTTACCCTTCACCAAATTTGGTTTGTTTTTTGCAAATTCCCTAAACTTCTGTTTATCTGGAAAAGCCCTAATTTCACCATCATATTTGAAAGACAGTTTTGCTGGATATATAATTCTTGGCTGGCAGTTTTTTTCCTTCACAGCTTTATATATGTTATCCTATTGAATTCTTGCCTGCATGGTTTCTGCTGAGTAGTCCGCGCTTACTCTTATTGACTCTCCTTTGTAGATAACTTTTCATTTATTCCTAGCCTCTCTTAAAATTCTCTCTTTATCTTTGGTTTTGGCAAGTTTGATTATAATATGTCTTGGTGACTTTCTTTCAGGATCTACCTTATGTGGGGTTCAATGAGCATCTTGGATAGATACCTTGTCATCTTTCACGATATCAGGGATGTTTTCTGCCAACAAATCTTCAACCATTCTCTCTGTATTTTCTGTTATATCCCCCCTGTTCTAGTACTCCAATCACTCGTAGGTTATTCCTCTTCATAGAGTCCATGTAATTCTTAGGTTTTCTTCATTTTTTTAAATACTTTTATCTGATTTTTCCTCAAATAAGTTGGTGTTAAGTGGTTTATCTTCAGTCTCACTGATTCTGACTTCCATTGCCTCAATTCTGCTCCTATGACTTTTTACTGAGTTGTCTAATTTTGAAATTTTATTGTTAATCTTCCGAATTTCTGATTGGTGTCTCTCTATGGATTCTTGAAGCCTGTTAAATTTGTCATTATGCTCTTCTGTAATCTTTTTATTTTCCTCTATTGTGTGCTTCTGCGTTTTGCTTAATTTCCTTCCTAATTTCTTGAAGAGTTCTCTATATTAATCTTTTGTATTCTGCCTCTGGTAATTCCAAGAAATTTTCCTCCTCTGAAAAATGTCTAGATTCTTTATTTTGGGAACTTGCTGAAGCCATCATGTACTGCCTCTTTATGTGATTTGATATTGACTGTTGTCTCCAAGCCATAAATAAGTTATCATATTTATTTATTTTATGTTTGCTTACTGTGTTCTAGTGTCTTGTTTTGTTTTGATATGCTCAAATAGGCTGCTCGTATGAACTAGTTTGATTATTGGAAACTTTGAAGCTCTAATGTCTTGTCACCAGGTGGTTAGATCTGTTACTAGGTATGTGAGCTCAGGAGTCCACCCACTCCTCCTGTAGGAATTCAACTCAGGTGCCCAGGTAGATAGCCACCAAGTGTGTGGTGTAGGCTCTCACAGTCCTAGATAGGCATGTGTGAATGGTGTAGTCACAGGCATCTGGCTGCAGCAGGGGGACACACTCTGAGCAAGGCAGAGGGCTCACGTCCACCCCTGAGTGTCCAGGAAGAAGGTGTGTCCCTGTTCCCTAGAGCGTGTAGGTGGGTGGATTTTGCAGCTGGAATATGAGCACCCAATGCTGGTGGCTGTAAGGTCTGGGGGCATCTCTTATTCTTGGGCCCCTATCGCAGGTGGCTAGGTGGCGTGTGTGAAGCCACCAGTCCTCAGGCCTCTGATGTGGGTAGGTGAAGACCCTGCTTCATGGGCAGAGCAGTGTCAAATGTCATGAACCTGCCACTTCACAGCTGAAACAGTTGAAGTTAAACTTCAGGTATATACCCTGTTGTACTGTGGTAATGAGGACCTATGCTGTTGAAATGGGCCCACACAAGTCTCTGCAGGGGGAAAGGCACTCAAAGTCTGTGGATCCCTTATGCCTGTGCCTAGGTAAAGGACCTGTGCCTACCTTGGGTTCCTGGCTTAGGGGAGCCGGGAGTTTATTTTTTTCCCCTGTTTGTTGATTTGTTCTGTCTCCAAGGCCGGGAGAATGGCTTAGAGCATGTGACAGATCCTACTTCTGGCCCAGGGGACTCAGTGATTGCTGAAGCCAGTCTGGGACCTAGTGCAGAGCAGGGAGCTGGGAGGTAAATGGGAGAAAGGTTTTTCCCTAAGGAGGATGTTTTTGATCAGTGCGGTAGACCGTAGGCAAGTACTTATCTTTCACTGATCTAGGGCTGCTTCTCACTGGTTCTGGATGGCCGAGTAGACTCTCTGCAGCTGGGTCTCTCACAGGGCGGAATACACCTCCCGAGTGTTGCTTCTTGCCTGCCTCACCACTCACCCGTAAGCTGATCAGACCTGAAGGGCTCAGGCTCTCACTGGGTCAGGTCTGGCAACTCCTTGCTGCTTCTGAACCGTCTCTCCCTCCCCCTGCCACTCAGTCAGGTTCCTCAACTTTGCATTAGATGACCAGGGCCCTTAGATTGTCATATATAATGGATTCACTTGTTTTTTCAGGTCTTTGTTTTAAGAGGGTCCACTGGAAGCCTCTGACTACTCCACCATCTTGGCCCTGCCTCCCTCGTTAGTATTCTTGATAGATGAGAGTTGCAGAAGAACTTAACAAACTCTTGAAGATGCATTTATAGAGCTAAACAAAATCACCCACACCTATTGAGTACTCCCTATGCATCTGCCACTTTGCATGTAGGATCTCATTTAAAGTAAGCTTCATCATAATTCTGTAAGGTAAATGCTGTCATCTCATTTTAATGATGAGGAAACTGAGGCTCAGGGAGGTTAAAGGAGTAATATCCAAGGTGGTACAGCAGAGCCAGGATTCCAACTCAGGTTCTGGACATTCCAGAGCCCATCAGGTGCAAAATAGGGTTGGCTCCACCCTGTGTTGCATGGGACAGGAGAGAGACAGTCCTTTCTGGGCATAACCCTGAGATCAGGGGCAGGGATCCAGGCTCCATTGATGGAGCTTGACTGTTGACTCTGGGTGAGAAATTACCAGGAAGCTGGCTCTTGCACCATGGAGGAGATGAAGAGTGTGTTTGCTTGCTTGTGTTGCTTGTTTAAAGAACTTTTGAGCAACCGAATCAAAGAGGGACCAAAGTGATCTTGTGCTTTGGGCCAGGAAGCCAGGCGGCTTCTAGATCAAGGTATAAAATGCCTCCAGTTTGGAAACTACCTGGGATATAGTCCAAGCACTCAGCTCTGGAGGAGACAAAGCAATAGATTTGCATCCCTATTTTGGATTTTGGAAGCCATGTCTGAAAGAGGTGAAATGGTTTGCGCAAGGTTACACAGCCAGTACGTGCCAGCGTCAGACACTTAACCCCAGTTCATGAAGTCTTGGCAGCGTATTGCTGCCCCAGGAGCGGAGTGAGGCACCAGGGTCTGGATGTCTTTCGAGGAAGCCACAGACTCTTGTTAGATCTCACTGGGAGAAGTTCCCAAGGCAGTGAAGATTTTGCAGCTTCTGCCTACGACTTTTTCTATTCTGGGTGCCGAGTGTGCAATTAGCATAAATCTGAATAAATTTTTCATTTTTAACAGGAAATAGAAATACATGAGAAAAGAGATAAAAAGCTCGTGTTAACTCACAAAGTCGTGTGTCATCCTTCTTTAGAATCTATCTCATGTTCTTCTCTCTGCCCAAGAAGCCCATCCTTATTGTTGCCACCTAATGAACTCTTCATCCCTCAAGGTACAGCTGAAAGGTTATGTCTTCCAGGATCCTTTCTGGAGGCCTCAGGGCAGAATTGATGGCCTCTCCCCTCAAGCTGCCCTGGACTATTGTTATTGATTAAATTATGTCCCCCCCAAAATATGTTGAAGTTCTAACCCCTACACTGGTGAAGGTGACCTTGCTTGGGGAAATAAGTTTTCTTTGTGTATGTTATCAGTTAACAAAGTCATACCATGGTAGGGTAAGTCCTAATCCTAATCCCTCTGAGTCATGTTTTATAATAGAGAAGAACAGACACAGAAACAGTGTTACACATAGGTACTACTCCTGCATGTGAGAATCTATCTACAAGCCAAAGAATGCCAAAGATCGCCACCAGCCAACAGAAGCTAAGAGAGAGACATGGAACTGTTCCTCTCTCAAAGCTTTCAGAAGGAATCAACGCAGCCAGTACGCTGATTTGGACTTCTAGCTTCCAGAACTGTGTGACAATACGTTTCTGTTCTTGTGTATAGCCTTCCTCACACTCATCACACTAACAAACTCCTGAAGTGAGCCTCCTGGGTCTTGCTACCTCAGATTTGTATGCCTGGGGATCTTGCTTGGCCTCGTGGATCCAGAAGCTCTCTCAGCACCACAGCCGCCTTGACACTCTATCTGGAACACCCAGCCTCAAACTGAGGGACCCCACACCCCAAAGGCTGTCTGGCCAATTTCAGACTTGTTTGCTCAATTTCTCTTCGGCTTTGGTGTGAATCTGAGGACTCACCCAGTCTGGGATTGTTCTCCCCTATACAGTGAGTACCCTATCCTGTCTCAATGCTGGGCACATGCTTAGCCCAAACTGTTAAGAGTCCTCCACAGAGTCCAAAATTATCCCAAAGAAGCCCCTAAATGGAAGTCAGATGGCAGTCTGCTGGGCTGAGCCTGTCCTTTGATATTTAAATAAAAATAGCTCACACCTCCATTCTACAGAACTACATTTCTCCTGCCCAGCCTGAGCTCTTATCTCCTGCATCTTCCTCTCCACTGTTAAAGAAAGAAATTGAGGACAAAATTGACAAATTCCTCTAAGTACATAGAAAATTCACAAAGGTCACTGACCATTGTAGAATGTATGTACCCCAAAACAGATTAAAAAATGTGAAGACACAGTGACCATAAGATCCTGCAAGTTCCCTTTTATAAGAAGACATCTGTTAACTAGAAACACTCCTAAAATTTACCTTGTGCAAAGAATTTAGCTTTATCCAAAGTGATTGTCTTTTCCCTTAATTCTTGAGAGATAATTTCCTGTGTAGTTGAGGTATCTTTTATTATTTGAAACCTTTGGACAATACCTGAGAATTTATACAAATGAACAGGAGGCTGGCCAGGCCACAAAAACCACCTGGTGGTCTAGTATCAACTGATCTCATGATTCAATCAATTGTGCTAAGATTGTTGTTGTTGTATGACCCTGAGTCTATTCCAACTCACTGTGACTGTAGGACAGAGTAGAACTGCCTTATAGGTTTTCTAGGCTGTAATCTTTACTGGATCAGATCACCAGGTCTTTTCTCCCACACAGCAGCTGGTGGGTTTGAACCACCGACCTTTCAGTTAGCAAACCAGCATTTAACCACTGTGCCACCAGGGCTCCTATGCTAAAATTAGCCAATGATTAATTTTCTACTCTATATTTCCCCCTTAAAAACTCATTGTTACTGGCCTAAGGTAAGCCTTCCTGTTTTCCTGAACAGAAAGGTCTTCCTGTAAGGATACAGATTAGCTGCTTAAATAAACCCTATAGGTTTTAATTCTTTTTGTACTTCGATTATTTTGACACAGTGCTGCATTTGCTGCCCAAATCTTTCTCCCATGCTGCACCCTGGCCTGATTACTTCACTCCCCCAAATTACCACCACACAAGCTTTTGTGTGTAACAGGCCTTTACTGAAGACTTGGGGCCATGGAGGGTGGTTACTGAACAACACACAGCACAGGCAACAGCTTCAATGGAATACTAGCCATTATTGTCCTAAAATTCATCTGCCATTTAACTATTGTTATGGGTTGAATTGTGTCTTCCAAAAATGATATGTTGAAGTCCTAATTCCTGCACTGGTAACTGTGACCTTATTTAGGAAAATAAGATTTTTCTTTGCAGATGTTAACAGTTAACAACATCATACCGGAGTAGGGTGGGTCCTAATCCTAATCTGTTCTGTGTGGCATCTTAGAAAAGAGAAAGATAGACATGGAAACAATTGCACACATACAGGAGAAGACACCAAGTGAAAATGCACCTACAAACAGCAAAGGAAAGCCAAGGATTGCCCACAGAAACCAGAAGCTATAAAGAGGCATGGAACAGTTCCCCTCTCAGAACCTTCTGAAGGAATGGACACAGCCAATACTCTGATTTGGACTTCCAGCCTCCAGAACTGTAAGACAATCCATTTCTTACATTTCCGTTCTTTAAAGCCACCATTTTGTGATGTCTTGTTACGGCAGCCCTAGGACACTAAGACATTGTGATGGTTAAGGTTGTGGGTCAACCTGGCTAGGCTGTGATCCTCAGTGGTTTGGCAGTTATGACGTAGTTTGGCAGTCGTATAATGACGTGATCACCTCCATGATGGGATCTGCTGTGAGCATCCAATCAGTTGAAAGGAGGTTTCCTTGGGGGTGTGGCCTGCATCCAATATAGGTGGACTTTCTGGCAAGGCTCATGGGCTTTTGCTTGCTCTGGATCCTGCAGCTGGATCCTGTTTTTCTGACTCTGGTTCTTGGGACTTGAGCAAGCAGCTTGCCTGCCATCTTGCCTGCCAATCTTAGGAGTCATTGGTCTTCGCAGCTGCGAGCCAGAGCCCTGCCGTCTGACTTGCCATTCCCGGGTTCACCAGCCCCTGTGGCTACATGAATCAGGAGACGCCTCCAGCCTGACCCATGGACTTGGGACATTCCAGCCTCTACAACCATGTGAGCCATTTCCTTGATATAAATCTCTCTCTATATCTATTTATATGCTTTACTGGTTTTGCTTCTCTGGAGAACACAGCATAAGACAATGTCTTAGTTATCTAGTGCTGCTATAACAGAAATACCACAAGTGAATGGCTTTAACAAAGATAAATTTATTCTCTCACAGTTTAGGAGGCTAAAAGTCTGAATTCACAGTACCAGCTCCAAGGGAAGGCTTTCTCTCTCTGTTGGCTCTGGGGGAAGGTCCTTGTCATCAATCTTCCCCAGTTGAGGAGATTCTCAGCACAAGGACCTCGATCCAAAGGACATGCTATTCTACTGGTCCTTTTTTCTTGGTGGTATGAGGTCCCCATGTCTCTCTCGTCATGTCTCTCTTTTATATCTCAACAGAGATTGGCTTAAGACACAACCTAATCTTGTAGATTGAGTCTTACCTCATTAACATAATTGCCTCTAATCCTGCCTCATTAACATCATGTTGTTGTTGTTAGATACCGTAGAGTCAGTTCTGACTCATATAGTGACCCTATGAACAACAGAACAAAACACTGCCTGGTCCTGTGCCATCCTCACAATCATTGTCATGCTTGAGCCCATTGTTGCAGCCACTGTGTCAATCCATCTCCTTGAGGGTCTTCCTCTTTTTGGCTGACCCTGTACTTTACCAAGCATGATGTCCTTCTCCAGGGACTGATCTCTCCTGACAAAATGTCCGAAGTATGTAAGACATAGTCTTGCCATCCTTGCTCCCAAGGAGTACCCTTGTTGCACCTCTTCCAAAACAGACCTGTTTGTTCTTTTGGCAGTCCACGGTATAGTCAATATTTTTCACCAACACCACAACTCAAAGGAGTCAATTCTTCTTTGGTCTTCCTTATTAATTGTCCAGCTTTCGCATGCATATGAGACAATTGAAAACACTATAGCTTGGGTCAGGCTCACCTTAGTCCTCAAGGTGACATATTTGCTTTTCAACATTTTAAAGAGGTCTTTTGCAGCAGATTTTTGCAGTGCAAGGTGTCTTTTGATTTCTTGCCTGCTGCTTCCATGGGCATTGATTGTGGATCCAAGTAAAATGAAATCTTTGACAACTTCAATCTTTTCTCTGTTTATCATGATGTTGCTTATTGGTCCAGTTGTGAGGATTTTTGTTTTCTTTATGTTGAGGTGTAATCCATACTGAAGGCTGTGGTCTTTGATCTTCATCAGTAAGAGCTTCAAGTCCTCTTCACTTTCAGCAAGCAAGGTTGTGTCATCTGCATAATGCAGTTTGTTAATGAGTCCTCCTCCAATCCTGACGCCCCATTCTTCTTCATATAGTCCCACTTCTCGGATTATTTGCTCAGCATTAGTATCATAGAGGTAGGATTTACAACACATAGGAAAATCACATCCGATGACAAAAAGGTGGACAATCACACAATACTGGGAATCATAATCTAGCAGTTGACATTTATTTTGGGAGGACACAATTTAATCCATTACAGACAGATACCCAACATAGGGAATTCTTCGCCGGCTATGTTCACCCTCAAGCACGAGCTGGTTGCCACGTTCCTTGTCTCTTTCCTTTCTATGACAGTCTTCTCAGCCCCTCTCAGTTCCTGCCCATCCTCACACTCTAAACCTCTTCTGAATTAGGCGAGCTCAGCTCTCTACTCTGCAGCTCTGGGCCTACCTAGGCACACCCAAATGCTCGTTCATGGATTCAGCTCAGCAAAATGCCCTGCAGTGGATTGAATTATGTCCCCCCAAAATATCTGTCAAATTGGTTAAGTCATGATTCCCAGTATTGTATGATTGTCTACCTTTTCATCATTTGATGTGATTTCTCTGTGTGTTGTAAATCCTATCACTATGACATAATAAGATGGATTAGCAGCAGTTATATTGATGAGGTCTACAAGATTAGATAATGTCTTAAGCCAGTATCTTTTGAGATATAAAAGAGAGAAGTAACCAGAAAGACGGGGGACTTCATATCACCAAGAAAGCAGTGCCAGGAGCAGAGCACATCCTTTGGACCTGAGGTTCCTGTGCTCAGGTGTTCCCAGACCAAGAGGAAGCTACCATAGGTCATCCTGAGAATGCTCATGCTCACATTCTGTTCTATTTCCAGCATTTTCCTTCCCGTTCTACCCTGCCCCCAAATCTGTTGCCATGGAGTTGACTCCGACTCATGGTGACCCTATGTGTGTCAGAGTAGAAATGCACTCCATAGGGTTTTCAATCACTGGGTTTTATTTTTTCTGGAAGTAGATCACCAGGCCTTTCTTCCAAGGGTGGACTCAAACCTCCAAAATTTTGGTTAGCACCTGAGCACATTAACCATTTGCACCACTCAGGGATAGCCCCAAACTCAAAAAAGGCGTGTCTTCGAGTGACAACGCATAGTCTATTTAAAATGAAAGTAAAGAGATTTATTGACAGCAAAGGCAGCTCGAACTGGCACATGATGGATCTCACAAAGTGATTACCAGCACTCTGAACAGCTACAGTCACATGGTCGTATTATAGGGTTGAATCAGGAACTTAACTTACAATATTCTGATTGGTAAGCAAGCAATCAGTAAAGTGAAAGATGGGTACCACGAAGCAGGGCTTTGGTTGGGATCGGTTAACAGAGTATATGTGGATTAAGGGGATTGAGTACACTCACATAATTGTTAAAGTATGTGCTCACAAAGGGGTCACAAGATGATTGATAGGAGGCCAGGAATCTGGTTGTGCCCACCCAGAGGCTCAAGATCATACGCATATGAATGGGAAGAAGTCAGGCTGTTGGTTCCACCCAGCCATAGGCCCAGGGCCATATGCATATGAAAAAGTCAAGGTTACATTCTTAGGAATGCAGGAGCAGACGTCACAAAATGGAGTCTGGCCTACACCTGAACCAGCCACCCTAGGCATGCCAGGCATCTCAGTTTTGGAACCCTTGCATATTCCCTCCTTCTGATCAAGAATTTAGAGAGAAATTCTCTGATCATTTCATTCACCACTAATAAAAAAGGGTGCTTCCTTCTGCACAGGCTTCAGGTGGTTGTTTTGGATGGCTGCTTGGTCAATAAGCCTTTAAGACTCCAGACACTGTGTATGTGAAAGGAAGATGGGCACCATCTGAAGTCTTCACCATGCTATAATTTTAGCCTCTTTCTTTTTGTGGCCCACTTGTTAGGGTCTGTGTGGGGTTTGGCCACATTGGAGGAATAACCTGGCATCTAAGGGCTCTATTTCAGGGGATAAGCTAGAATCCATTTGGAACATGAACACTTTCAATGTATATTATTCTTTTCATAGGCATAAAATTGGTGTTCTGAGTGATAGCATTAGTCATACATTTCACACAACATTTGATTAGTCCAATAACAATTCTTACAGCAGGAAGTATTAGTAGACTAGTAAATAATATGGATCGAATCCATCATCCAGCACCTTTAGGTAACCAGCTAAAGATGTAAGGAAGGGTGAATCAGACATAGGGGGGTACATGAAGCCAGGTTGTCTTTTGGCATACCTGTTTAAAGAGCTTGTTCTACTTCTCCTGAAGTATTTATCCAAGTGCAAGCAGAGGTATTAACAATTGCACATACACCTGCTTGCTGGGCTAGAAGGAAATCAAGGGCAATTTTGTTATCTAATGCTATTTTAACAAGCAGATTTAAGGACTGTTGTTGAACTTCTATGCTATCAACAAGGTCACTAGTTACACGTAACATCCTGGTGGAAAACTGTGAATAGATTTTTCAAGTTCAGGATATCAACAAGTGGAAAAAGTCCTAGGAGGAATGCATATCCATCTCTGTGTTTATCTATCACAGAGTTGTTACTAGCTTCTCTTTTGTTTCTGGTAAGAAGTTTCAAATCATTAGTCCAATGTGTTCTTTCATCATAGGAATGGAGGTTTAAAGGGACCCCAAGTGTCCCTAAGGTACTTTGGCCATATATGCTCCACCCAACTAAGCAAGGTAATGCCCAAGTATAAGGTTCAGTATGGTCATTTTCCTTTAAATAAGTGGATCCTCCACATAAAAATACATACCCCAGTGGTGGACAAATTGTTCTTGTTCCAGTTTGAGTATCTGGGAAAGCGATAGTCCAATTTCCTTCTTCAAGTCATTTTTCAGAAAGAGAGCTGCTACAAATGGACAATCTATCTAATTCTGATTTCTGCTTTAAAAGGGGACAAAATGAGGCGTCTGGATTATAGTAATCACAAAAATCAACTAAGGCTGTATAATATCAGCCATTGCCAACAAAGGGAATACAGTATCCGTCAGTATAAGTAACTTCAGTATTTGTGCAAACAGAGGAAAGGGAAAAACAGAGTACCAAGGGATAAGTAGGAAAGTTAGATGGGTGCCATGATCTAACACAGATAGCTCTTCTGGCAGTAGCACTAGTGTTTATCATGACATTAGGGGGAGGCGGGGCCAAGATGGCAGAGTAGTCAGAGGCTTCCGGCAGATGCTCTTACAACAAAGACCTGAAAAAAACAAGTGAATCAATTATATATGACCATCTAAGAGCCCTGAACATCTAAGGCAAAGTTGAAGAGCTCGACTGAGTGGCAGGGGGAGGTAGAGACAGTTTGGAAGCAACGAGGAGTTGCCAGACCTGACCCAGTGAGAGCCTGAGCCCTTCAGGCCTGATCAGCTTATGGGTGAAGGATGAAGCAGGTGAGCAGAAGCACTCGGGAGGTGTATTCTGCATCAGGAGAGACCCAGCTGCAAAGAATGAACTCAGCCATCCAGAACCAATGAGAAACAGCCCTAGATCGGCAAAAGTAAGTACTTGCATACAGCCTACCGTGCAGATCTAAAACACTCCCCTTAGGGAAAAATCTCTCTCCCATTTACCTCCCAGCTCCCTGCTCTGCACTGGGTCCTGGACCAGCTTCAGCAATCGCCGAGTCCCTTTGTCCGTAAGTAGGGTCTGTCACACGCCCTGAGCCATTCTCCTGGCCTTGGAGAGTGAACAAATTAACAAACAGGGGAAAAAATAAACTCCTGGCTCCCCTAAGCCAGGAACCCAGTGTAGGCACAGGTCCTTTGCCTAGGCACAGGCATAAGGGATCCACGGACTTTGAGTGCCTTTCCCCTGCAGAGACTTGTGTAAGCCCATTTCAACAGCATAGGCCCTCATTACCATAGTACAACAGGGTATATACCTGAAGTCTAACTTCAACTGTTTCAGCTGTGAAGTGGCAGGTTCGTGACATTTGACACTGCTCTGCCCATGAAGCAGGGTCTTCACCTATCCACATCAGAGGCCCGAGGACTGGTGGCTCCACCCAAGCGACCTAGCCACCTGCGATAGGGGCGCAAGAATAAGAGGTGCCCCCCAGTCCTTACAGCCACCAGCACTGGATGCTCATAGTCTGGCTGCAAAACCCACCCACCTATGCACTCTAGGGAACAGGGACACACCTTCTTCCTGGAAACTCAGCGGTGGACATCAGCCCTCTGCCTTGCTCAGAGTGTGTCCCCTTGCTGCAGCCAGATGCCTCTGTCTACACCAATCACCCATGCCTATCTAGGACTGTAGGTGAGAGCCTACACCACAAACTTGGTGGTTATCTACCTAGCACCTGAGCTGAATCCATAGAGGAGGAGTGGGTGGACTCCTGAGCTCACATATCTAGTCACAGATCTAACCACCTGGTGACAGGACATTAGAGTTTCAAAGGTGCCAATAATCAAACTAGCTCATACGGGCAGCCTATTTGGGCATATCAAAAGAAAACAAGAAGCTAGGACACAGTAAGCAAACATAAAATAAATAAATATAATAAATTATTGATGGCTTGGAGACAACAGTCAATATCAAATCACATAAAGAGGTAATCCATGATGACTTTAGCAAGTTCCCAAAATAAAGAATCTAGAAATTTTCCAGAAGAGAAAAATTTCTTGGAATTACCAGAGGCAGGATACAAAAGATTAATATAAAGAACTCTTCAAGAAATTAAGAAGGAAATTAAGCAAAATGCAGGACACACAATATAGGAAATTAAAAAGATTAGAGAATAGCATAATGATAAATTTAACAGGCTGCAAGAATCCACAGAGAGACAGCAGTCAGAAATCTGGAAGATTAACAATAAAATGTCAGAATTAGACAACTCAAAAGAAAGTCATAGGAGCAGAATTGAGGCAATGGAAGTCAGAATTGGTGAGATTGAAGCTAAACCACTTGACACCAACTTATCTGAGGAAAAATCAGATAAAAGATTTAAAAAAATGAAGAAACCCTAAGAATTATGTGGGATTCTATCAAGAGGATAAACGTATGAGTGATTGGAGTACCAGAACGGGGGAGGGATAACAGAAAATACAGAGAGAATTGTTGAAGATTTGTTGGCAGAAAACTTCCTTGATATCGTGAAAGATGATGAGATTTCTATCCAAGATGCTCATTGAACCCCACATAAGGTAGATCCTGAAAGAAAGTCACCAAGACATATAATCAAACTTGCCAAAACCAAAGATAAAGACAGAATTTTAAGAGCAACTAGGGTAAAAGAAAAGTCATATACAAAGGAAAGTCAATAAGAGTAAGCTGGAACTACTCAGCAGAAATCATGCAGGCAAGAAGGCAATGGGAT
>NW_004443947.1:3242729-3256715 GCF_000243295.1 Trichechus manatus latirostris | reverse complement strand
AACCAAAATTACAAGAAATACTAAAGGGAGTCCTCTGGTTAGAAAATCAGTAACATCAGATAACAACCCAAGATTAGAACACAGGACAGAGCAACCAGATATCAACCCAGATAGGGAAGTCACAAAGCTAAAACACTGAAAATAGGGAAACAGATGTCAATATGTAAAAGATGACAACATTAAGACAAAAAAGGGGGACTTAAAAAATGTAGACAGACTTTTCATATGGAGAGGAAGTCAAGGAGATATAAAGAAATAAAAGACTGGTATAAAATTAGAAAAATAGGGGTAAATATTAAGGTAACCACAAAGGAAACTAACAATTCCACAAATCAAAAAAAAAAAAAAAAACTAGAAATATATCATGACATTTGGTATCAAACTATAAGTAAGTACTAGCAAGGCCAGTGGGTCAGAGTTATCATATTCGGTTTTCAGAATTTGATGATAAAGCCAGCAATCAGTCAGATTACCAGCACTAGCTACTGATTGAGCTAGCTTCAAAAGGCATTTTTGTGCCAGGTGTTAGTTGGAGTGGTAAAAGACAGTAACAGAATATTTAATAGCCTCACAGTGGAAAAACACAAACCAAAAATAATATAATAAGGGAAAGGTAATAAAAATGATAGTTACGCTAAAACAAGGATTTTCATCCATTACCATTTGAGAATAAAGTCTCAAACGGGGAATGACACTACGAGTAATTCAATGAGCAAAAGAATAGCACTGACGAAAGAGATGAGGGTTAGAGCATCAGTGGTATTTAAAACAAAGGCCAATAACAACGCTAGTAAAATAGCAGGATGACTATCAAAATAGCAGCTAAAAAGTTAAACTAACAGTAAGTATTTTGCTTATTTACACAGAAATAGCATGAAAACAGAGGATAATACCAGCAGTGCATAATATAGGAATTAATGTAAGGATAGCAATGAATATGCAACAGATAGAAAATATATAGTCTGTATGAAAAATTCTTACCAGTCAATAAACCCAAGTTGGCAACACAAAGTAACTTCAAAAGCAATAAGGATTAAACAAAGTCCAACTACCTCAGGGGCTTGCGTTGGACAGAATGAGCGAGCGGTCTTGTTCCAAGATCTTGGGAAAGCTGCCCACTTTGGGCACAGTTTTCTGCTTCTGGCCACCAGGGCATTTGAATTTCTGCTTAAGTCCCTCAGTTGATTGAATTGTCCAGGCAGGAGCTGCAGTCTTCTTCAGTTGGGAGAGATAAACCCAAGCCTTAACTCCCTGTAATTTAGCAGCACCAGGATTAGTGAGAAGGACCAGATAAGGTCCTTTACATTGAGATTCAAGAGAATCTTTTAACTGGTGTCTTTTCCAATAAACCTGAATTAAATTTGGCACAAATAGGGCAATGGGATGCCACATAACCAGCAGCCTCATAAAAATGCCCCCACCACTACGTTTTAAAGATTTTCATGATTTTGTCTGTTCCCAAATGGATGCTTACATGCAGTGCTTCTAGCATCGGGATTTGTAAATATTTGTTCTCATTTGGACCTATCCATATTCCGGAGATGGAACACTGGGAGCAACCGGATCTTTTCTATTTCTCTATTTCTTCATATGGGGCTGATTTCTAATGCTCAAGTAAATCTTTGGGAGCAACTCCTTTGAGAAAAGAAAAAGTCTCTATAAGCATATTAAAAGATTGCTTATCATCTAAAACAGTGCCCCACTGCATAGGACCAAGAGTTATGGGGGGTAATACAGTAGAAGAACAATCAAAACTATGAAAAAAGACGTGGTCCACTGCAGTGGAAAAATCTTCCCACCAGTAATTTTCCTAATCCCAGATTAGGTCATCTGCTTTCATCCCTACATTGTCATGTAAAAAACTCCAAACCATAGGGGCATATAGGCACTCAGGTAGAGGTTTGTTATTGGGTCTGGTCCACAATCTAGTGATTGGGTCTTGATGACATCTGGCATACTTCCATTTTCTAATTTCTTCTTTTGGAGTTAACTGTTGGTGTTTAAAAAATGACTTTGAAATTTCATGAGAATAGAATCTGGGTAGGCATTTTCCAAGGTTTTTGAATACAGGTGTCATAAGTATTCTACCAGCATCTATTCCCTCCTTTTCATCATGATTGTGAGTAAGGCCATTGTGGTCATGAATTAGGGTATTATTCTTACTATTATTAGGGGGTGGCCGGGAAGTGGCCTCCTTAGCTGCTCTATCAGCTAAGTCATTCCCTTTAATTTCCTGTTTGAGTAACTCCTTCGGCTTGGGGGGCCTGGATTTTAATTACAATGATCTCAGAGGGGAAGAAAATGGCTTCTAAGAGGTCTGCTACTAAAGGGTCATTTTTAATTTGAGTCCCAGAAGAGGTTAAGAAGCCCCTCTGTTTCCATAACATATCAAAATCATGAGCCACCTCTCTGAATCCCTACCTCAAGTCTCTGTAAACATTTACTGACTGTCCAGAAGACAATTTTCAGTTTAGCCTGTTGAGTCTGAGTAACTTTAGGAAAGTTGCCATTTTCGAGGACTTCGGTGGATGTGTTCACAGCAAAACCTCCCTGGTAATGAGAGCTAGTAGGTTCAGGTTTTAAATATGATCTGTCAACAAATAAAACCAAGTCAGGATTTGGAAGTGGGGTCTCTTGTAAATCTTGTCTGGGGTCAACAGTTGTTCAGTAAGATTTAAACAATCATAGGTATGGTCATCATCTTCATTAAGTGGAGGTAATAAAGTAGCTGGGTTTAATGAGTTTACAATATGCAGCCTAATATTAGAAGCAGTTAAAAGAATAACTTCATAGGAAGTTAGTCTAGTAGCTGATAAATGCTGGGTCAAAGTTGAATTTAAAATGGCTGATACTGCATGGGGAACATAGGCATCTAAAAAATTTCCCCAAATCGTGTCTGCCATACTTTCAATCAGTTTAGCAGTTGCAGCAACTGCCCTGAGGCAATGGGGTAGCCTCTAGCTGCAGGATCAAATTGAATACTGTAATACCCAACGTGTCCTTGTTGTCTTCTGTGTTTTTAAGTGAGGACTCCTAATGCATTGCCAGACACTTCATGTACAAACAGTGAAAAGTGTAGATTATAACTAGGAAATCCTAAGGCAAGAGTATTAATTAAAGATTCTTTCACTTGTTGGATGGCTTTCTTACACTCCTCTGACAATTGAAAAGGATTGGGTTCAGAGGTTTTTAAACGTCTGTATAGTGGCTGAGCCAATAAAGAAAAGTTTGGTAGCCATGCTCGGCAGTATCCACAGAGCTCAAGAAACCCCCTCAACTTTTTTTTGGTGTTAGGAATAGGGTAGGCTAGGATAGCTTCCTTTCTCTTGGGGTCTATAGTAATTCCTTTTGCAAAAATGATGTGGCCCAAATATTTAACTGAAGGTTGGGCCAATTGCAATTTTTCCTTGTATGCTTTGTGCCCTCCAGTGGCCAAATGTTGTAATAGGAAGATACTGTCCTTTAAGCAGTCAGAATGGGAGTTAGAACAGACAACAGATCATCCACATATTGTAATAAACTAGACCCTTTATTAAACTGTAAAAGCTGCAAGTCAACCTGCAAAATCTGTGAAAAATATGTTGGGGATTCAGTGAAGACCTGAGACATCACAGTCTAAGTATATTGTTGGTCCTCCCAAGAAAAGTGAATAAATATTGGCTCTTTGGATGTACAGGAATGCTAAGCAATGCACTACAAAGATCATCCACCATAAAGTGAGTGGCATCAGAGGGAACGCTGGAAAGAAATATATTGGGATTAGGAACTAATGGAAATCTAGGGATTACAATGAAATTTACAGCATGTAAACCTTGAAAAAAATTTTATTCTCGATTTTTTTTTAAACTAGGAAAATAGGGGTGTTACAGAGACTAGCACATGGGATGATTAAAGCTTTAGCAAGGAAATCTTGTATTACAGGAGCAATTTTCTCTTAACTTCCCATCTCAAAGGATATTGGGAGATTTTTGGTAAAGGTAGAGGTGTCAATCTGAATTTGGATTGGGTCCATCAATAGCACCCAGCCATGTCAGTAGACATAGTAGCCCATAAGGTTTCAGAAATTGTGGATAAAATGTCTCAGAAGGAGGAGATGGGAGCTGAGGGTTTGCCTTCCTCCAGCTGCAAATGGAATGCCTATAAATAACAAATAACTTCTTTCTCATTTGGGGCTGCTTTTGTTCAGTAATCATCTTGTAATTTAATTTCATGCAAATCTAGCAATATTTCTTCTTGCTTAGTGAACTTTAAATGGCACTTTCATTTAGATAAAAAGTCTCTCCCAAGATAATTAGCTGGAGTGTCTAAACTAAGTAAGATGGATGTATGTCTTCAGGAGGACCTAAAGATATAGAAACAGGTAAACAATGAGTTAAAATTTGTTCTAGGTTAGGAAACCCCAGAACTTTAGAGGTCTTTATACTCTGGAGTAGAGGCTTTTGCAAACATGTGGGGTTAATAGCTGAGAATGTAACACCTGTGTTAATTAACATTTTCACAGTTCTGCATTGATCTGAATAAGTTTCCCCTTGATAATCTAAAGCCACTGTCATAAAAGCCCCTAAATAGTCCCCAGAGCACCCCAGTCAGGCTTAGTCTGAGTGGTATTAAAGGGTGGAGTGCCCATTTTGTTCTTCAGCTTTATACAGCCCTTTTTGAAATGTCCAGGTTTCTTGCAATAACAAACCATAGGGGTATTGTTACAGGATTTGGTTCCCACATAGGCCTTGAATTTGTTATAATTAGGGGACTGCAGCTGTTGTAACTGCAAAGCCCTTAATTTGTTTTGTTTTGTTTTGTTTTGTTTTAGCCTTACTTCTTTCTGCTATTTATTTAGATTTTATCCTAAAGTTTGGCCCAGTTTGTAAGCTGAGGTACTTAGCTCTGTTGTGGGAACATTTTCCCAGTCTAGTCTATGACATTTGACCAGTTCATCCAAATCAGGCTGGAGCCCATTGAGAAAAATGGAATTAAAAGCTATACCGGCTCCTGATTCTACTAAGTTTAATCCAGAGTGTTCTATAAAAAGCTTGGTCAAGTGGTCTCTGTGATTGTAAACATTTTCATCTTTTTCTTCTTTACAGCCCCAATCTATTTTCTGAGAAAAAAACCCTGGGGATAGTATCAATAAGGCTAGTGACTATAGACTTGGTCTAATTTAGTAATTCAATGCCAGGGTCATGAGCCTGGATAGCTAAGAATTTTCCAGGGTTTTTCCATTTAGTTTCTTCTATCCATCTTTGAGCATTTCCTGGTCCCAGTAACATATGTATTAGATTATATGAATTGTATGGACCAGGTTCAGAAGTCTCAGCTAAAATTCTAAAATCATGGGTAAATTTTTGTGGATCTTCATGAGGGTGAGGATATTCCTTTACTATTGTGCAAAGTTACACTTTTGACCATGAGGTAAAGGCAACTTCAAGAAGTTTCTGAGGCTTGTTGGGGTGCTTGGTCTTAAAGGGCATCTGAGAAACTGCCTTACTCTCTTCTAGAGAGTCCTTAAGGTAATAAGATAAAGTATTTTCAGAGGAATAAGAAGGTAGAGATGGGAAAAGGGAAGAAACCGCCAGAGGGGTGGCTGGAGGGACAAAGATCATATATAAAAGGTTGGGCAAAGCGGTGGTAGAGCTCTGGCTTTGTAATTCTTTAATTTGTTTAGAGTGTTTAGGAACAATTTCTTGTAATTATGCAAATTTACTATCTTGATGTCTTTTGGAGGCCTCTATATATCAATTAAAATAGGAGTCCCATTGAAGTTGTTTTACTCAGGACCCTTTATTTTCTAACTTGCTGAGCAGAAAAATGAGTTTGCCTAGGTCAAATGAGCCCCACAATGGCCACTGATTCTCTAGATCTCCAATAGTAAGTGCATACAACTAATTAATGTACAAAACAGTACCAGTGCCACAATGCTTCACCATATAGGCCATAGGAGTCCCTGAAGTGGCGCCTGCTTGATCTTTTGGTGTACCATCCCCCATCTTACTAAGTAAACTACACTTCAAACTTTGAGGGAACACATAAGCCTTAGGTGTCCCTAGAGAAACCAAAAATCAGTAAAGTTTTCCCATGATCAGACAATGTCTTAGCCCAGGATCACCACTAGATGCCAGCTTTTTCAAACTTACATCAATGGCAGACTCACCAAAACATTCAGATCATGAACAGAAAAAGAAAGTAAAAACAGAAAGCTAAAAATAAATCTCTCAAAGAGCCATCTTTGTAATACAGTGGAGGCTTGATTTGAGCAGGCTTACCTCAAAGGATCCTTGAAAGTTTGTGGAGATGGATGAGTCAAAGGGCTCGAGCTGGCACCGGACTCTGGTCCTCAACTTCTTGGGATTCACTGAAGATAAGATGCCTTCAAATCCTGCCAACAATGTCAAGAAATATCATCGAGCAAGCACACATAGTCTATTTTAAAAGAAAGTAAAGATGTTTATTGAGCACAAAGGCAGCTCAAACTGGGGACATATTGGATCTCACAAAGTGAAAACCAGCGCTCCGAAAAGCTGCAGTCACACGATCATAGTTATAAGGTTGAATCAGGAACTTAGCTTACAATATTCTGATTGGTAGGTGAGCAATCGGTAAAGTGGAAGGCAGGATATCTCAAAGCAGGGCTTTCGTTGGGATTGGTTAACAAACTATATGTGGATTAAGGGGATTGAGCACACTCACATAATTGTTAAAGTATGTGCTTACAAGGGGGGGGTCACAAGATGATTGATAAGGGGCAAAGGTATGCTGGATCCCCCCAGCCAGAGGCCCTAGGTCATATGCATATGAACAGGAAGAAGTCAAGCTGCTGGTTCCACCCAGCCAGATGCTCAAGGTCATATACATATAAAAGGGAAAAAGTTAGTCTGCTCATTCCACCCAGCCAGAGGCCCAGAGCCGTATGCATATGAAGAAATCAAGGTTACCTTCTCAGGAATGCAGAAGCAGAAGTCACAAAATGGAGTCTGGCCTACACCTGAGCCAGCCACCCTAGGCATGCCAGGCACCTCAGTTCTGGAACCCTTGCACAGGGGTCCGCTTTCCCCTTTCAGCCCTGTTTTGATGCTCTGGAAAAAGGCACACACCTCAGTGTTACGTAAGCAACAATGTATTCTTTTCCTTTCTTATTTAACTTTCGCTGCACTGGTAGGCTCTGCCCTAGATTCTGGCCTTTCTCAGGACCTCCCTATCTTAGCCACTGGCAGGTGGGCGAGGGAAACATTCACACTTGGGCAGTGGGGCCATGAGGCAGGCACCACCCCTGAGCATACCATGAAGGAAACAAGGCCTAGAAGGAAGAGAACAGGGAGAAAGTTTCAGAAAGAGGTAAAACCCCAGAGATCAGCTGGGGAAACTGAGAGGGAAGAAGAGACTTAGTCTAAAATCACACGGTGAATTGGAAACAGTAGGGACTAGATCCCAAGTCTCTGGCAGATCCCTGTGTGAGGCTCTTTCACCTTATCCACTAATCTGAGTGATTCCAGTGCATAATAACAACTACTTCCCACTGGTGTCAAGTTGATTCTTCTTCATGGTGACTTCATCTGTTACAGAGTAGAATGGCTTCATAGGGCTTTCTTGGCTATAATCTTTACAGAAGCAAACCACTAGTCCTTTCTTCTGCAGCACCACTTGTTGAATTCAAACTGCCAACCTTTACGTTAGCAGTTGAGTGCAAACTGTTTGTGCCACCCAGGGATCCTTAACAACAACAATAAAAATGGCTAATTATCATTAAACTCCTGCTATGTGCCAGGTGAGGCAGTGGTGGTTCAGAGGTAGAATTCTCACCTTCCATGTGGTAGACCCAGCGTCAATTCCCAGTCAATACAGCTCATGCTCAGCTACCACCCAACTATCAGTGGAGGCTTGTGTGTTACTGTGATGCTGAAAAGGTTTGAGCAGAGCTTCCAGCCTAAGACAGACTAGGAAGAAAGACCTGGGGATCTACTTGTGTAAATCAGCAAATAAAAACCATACGGATCAGAGATGGGGCAAGACGGCAGAGTAATCAGACACTTCCGGTGGTCCCTTTTACAACACAGACCTGAAAAATAAGTGAATTGATTATATATGACAATCTAGGAGCCCTGAACACTAAAGACAAAGTTAAGGAACTGGACTGAGTGGCAAAGGGAGGTAGAGATGATTCAGAAGCAGCAAGGAGTTGCCAGGCCTGACCTGGCGAGAGCCTGAGCCCTTCAGCCTGGATCAGCTCAGAGGTGAGCAGTGAGGCAGACAAGCAGCAGTGCTCGGGAGGCGTTTTCCACACCAGGAGAGACCGAGCAGCAGAGAGTCTCCTCAACCATCCAGAACAGGTGAGAAGCAACCCTCAATCTGAAAAAGATAAGTACTTGCGTCCTGCCTACCGCAGAGATCATAAACACCCCCCTGGTTGTTGACCATTGTCATAGGGCAACATGTGTACTAACTGTAGAATAAGAAACTATTTTGTTCTGTGGGCCTTCATCTAGAGTGAGAGTAGCAGCAGAACTGGAGGAGTGTGGTCGATGTCAATGAACTGTGCATGTGGAAATTTTTGGGGTAGTGTCTTTGGCTATGTATATTTTCACCAAAAAGAAGGTCGAGAGGCGAGAAGGTTGATGTTTTGTGCGGTTGTTGACCAATGTCATGGAACAGTGTGTGTACTGCTGTTTCATGGGAAACTGTTCTGTAGGCCTTCACCAGAGGTATAATTTTAAAAAAACCTTAGGAAAAAACCTCTCTCCCTTTTACCTCCCAGCTCCCTGCTCTACACTGGGTCCCAGACCGGCTTCAGCAATCACCAAGTCCCCTGGGCCAGAAGTAGGACCTATCACATGAGCCATTCTCCTGGCCTTGGAGAGTGAACAAATTAAAAAACGGGAAAAAATAGTCTGCTGGCTCCCGTAGGCCAGGAACTCAGGGTAAGCACAGGTCCTTTGCCTAGGAACAGGCATAAGGGAGTCACAGACTTTGAGTGCCTTTCCCCTTGCATAGAATTGTGTGGGTCCATTTCAACAGGGTAGGCCCTCATTACCACAGTACAACAGGGTATATACCTGAAGTCTAACTTCAACAGTTTCAGCTGTGAAGTGGCAGGTTCATGACATTTGACACTGCTCTGCCCATGAAGCAAGGTCTTCACCTACCCACATCAGAGCCCTGAGGACTGGTGGCTCCACCCATGCCACCTAGCCACATGCTACAGTGGCCCAAGAATAAGAGGTGCCCGCCAGTCCTTACAGCCACCAGCACTAGGTGCTCATAGTCTGGCTGCAAAACCCACCCGTCTAGGCGCTGTAGGAAACAGGGACACGCTTTCCTTCTGGACACTCAGGGGTGGCAGTCGGCCCCCTGCCTTGCTCAGCCTCTGTCCCACTGCTGCTGTCAGATGCCTGTGCCTACAGCAATCACCCATGCCTGCCTAGAACTGTAGGTGAGAGCCTGCACCACACACTTGGTGGCTGACTACCTAGACACTAGAGCTGAATCGATACAGGAGGAGTGGGCAGAATCCTGGGCTCACATACTTCGTGGCAGTTTTGACCACCTGGGGCAGGACATTGGAGCTTCCAAGGTGCTGGTGACTGCACTAGCTCACACGAGCAGCCTATTTGGGCATATCAAAACAAAACAAGAAGCTAGGACACAGTAAGCAAACATAAAATAAATAAATATAATAACTTATTGATGGCTCAGAGACAACAGTCAATATCAAATCACATAAAGAGGCAGTCCATGATGGCTTTGGCAAGTTCCCAAAATAAAGAATCTAGAAATTTACCAGAGGAAGAAAATTTCTTGGAATTACCAGAGGCAGAATGCAAAAGATTAATATACAGAACTCATCAGGATATTAGGAAGGAAATTAATCAAAACACAGAACACATGATAGAGGAAATTAAAAAGATTAGAGAAGAGCATAATGACAAATTTAACAGGCTGCAAGAATCCATAGAGAGACAGCAATCAGAAATCCAGAAGATTAACAATAAAATGTCAGAATTAGACAACTCAATAGAAAGTCATAGGAGCAGAATTGAGGCAATGGAAGTCAGCATTAGTGAGACTGAAGATAAACCACTTGACACCAACTTATTTGAGGAAAAATCAGATAAAAGATTTTAAAAAATGAAGAAACCCTAAGAATTATGTGGGATTCTATCAAGAGGAATAACCTATGAGTGATTGAGTACCAGAGTGGGGGAGGGACAACAGAAAATACAGAGAGAATTGTTGAGTACTTTTTGGCAGAAATCTTCCCTGGTATCGTAAAAGATGACAGGATATCTATCTAATAGGCTCATTGAAACCCCACATAAGGTAGATCCCAAAAGAAAGTCTCCAAGACATATTATAATCAACCTTGCCAAAACCAAAGATAAAGAGAGAATTTTAAGAGCAGCTAGGGATAAAAGAAAAGTCATCTACAAAGGAGAGTAAATAAGAATAAGCTCAGACTACTCAGGAGAAACCATGTAGGCAAGAAGGCAATGGGATGACATACATAAAGCCTGGAAGGAAAAAAACTGCCAGCCAAGAATCATATATCCAACAAAACTCCCTCTCAAATATGATGGCAAAATTAGGACATTTCCAGATAAACAGAAGTTTAGGGAATTTGCAAAAACCAAACCAAAATTACAAGAAATACTAAAGGGAGTCCTCCAGTTAGAAAATTGGTAACATCACATAACAACCCAAGATTAGACACAGGACAGAGCAACCAGATATCAACTCATATAGGGAAATCACAAAAATAAAAAAGCTAAAACACTGAAAATAGGGAAACATACCAATACGTAAAAGATGACAATATTAAAACAAAAAAAAGAGGGACTTAAAAAATGTAGACATAGACTTTTCATATGGAGAGGAAGTCAAGGCAATATAAAGAAATGAAAGACTGGTATAAGCTTAGAAAAATAGGGGCAAATATGAAGGTAACCACAAAGGAAACTAACAATCCTACAAGTCAAAATAAATAAAAACAAAAATATAAAGACTCAGCAAACACAAAATCAACAACAATGAAAAAGATGAAAAGAAAATACATAAAGAAAAATGACTCAGCACAGAAAATTAAGTGGAAGAAAGAAACTGTGAACACACAAAAAAAGACATCAGAAAGACAGCACTAAACTCATACCTATCAATAATTACGCTGAATGTAAATGGACTAAATGTACCAATAAAGAGACAGAGAGTGGCAGATTAGACAAAAAAACACAATCTGTGTATATGCTGCCTAGCAGAGACACACCTTAGACTTAAAGACACAAACAAACTAAAACCCAAAGGATGGAAAAAAATATATCAAGCAAAGAACACTCAAAAAACAGCAGGAGTGGCAATATTAATTCCTGACAAAACAGACTTTAAAGTAAACTACCCCAAAGGATATGGAAGGACACTATATAATGATTAAAGGATCAATACACCAGGAGGACATAACTATAGTAAATATTTATGTGCCCAATGACAGGGCTCCAAAATACATAAAACCAACTCCAACAGCACTGAAAAGAGAGATAGACAGCTCCACCATAACAGTAGCACACTTTAACACACCACTTTCGGTGAAGGACAGAACATCCAGAAAGAAGCTCAGCAAAGACACAGAAGATCTAAATGCTACAATCAAACAACTTGATTTCATGGACATATACTGAACACTCCACCCAACAGCAGCCAAGTATACTTTCTTTTCCAACGCACATGGAACTTTCTCCCGAATAGACCACATATTAGGCCATAAAGTAAGCCCTAAGAAAATCCAATGCATCAAAATATTACAAAGCATCTTTTCTGACCATAAAGCCATAAAAGTAGAAATCAGCAACAGATAAAGCAAGGAAAAAAAACGAACACATGGAAACCGAACACCACCTTGCTCAAAAACTACTGGGTTACAGAAGAAACTAAGGATGGAATAAAGAAATTCAAAGAATCAAACGAAAATGTAAACACATCCTACCAGAACCTTTGGGACTCAGCAAAACAGTGTTCAGAGGTCAGTTTATAGCAATAAATGCACACATCCAAAAAGAAGAATGGGCCAAAATCAGAACATTAACTCTACAACTCGAACAAATAGAAAGAGAGCAGTAAAAGAAGCCCTCGGGCGCCAGAAGAAAGGATATAATAAGAATTAGAGCAGAATTAACTGGAATAGAGAATAGAAAAACAAATGAAAGAGTTAACAAAATCAAAAGCTGGTTCTCTGGAAAGACAACAAAATCGATAAACCATTGGCCAAGCTGACAAAAGAAAAACAGGAGAGGAAGCAAATAACCCGTATAAGAAATGAGATGGGTGATATCACAACAGACCCAACTCAAATTAAAAGAGTCATAACAGAATACTATGAAAAATTGTACTCTAAGAAATTTGAAAACCTAGAGGAAATGGACAAACTTCTAAATACTCAGTACCTAACTAAACTAACACAAACAGATGTAGAACAACTAAATAAACCCATAACAAAAGAAGAGATTGAAAAAAGTAATTAAAAAACTCCCAACAAAAAAGCCATGGCCCAGATGGCTTCACTGGAGAATTCTACCAAGCTTTCAGAGAAGAGTTAACACCATTACTACTAAACGTATTTCACAGCATAGAAAAGGATGCAATACACTGAAACTCATTCTATGAGGCCAGCATAACCCTGATACAAAAACCAGGTAAAGACACCACAAAAAATAATAATTACAGACCAATATTCCTCATGAACATTGACACAAAAATCCTCAACAGAATTCTAGCCAATAGAATTCAGCAACAAATCAAAAAACTAATTCACCATGCTCAAGTTGGATTTATACCAGGTATGCAGGGATGGTTCAACATTAGAAAACAATCAATGTAATCCATCACATAAATAAAACAAAAGACAAGAACCACATGATCTTATCAATCGATACAGAAAAGACATTTGCCAAAGTCCAACACCCATTCATGATAAAAACTGTCAACAAAATAGGAATAGAAGGGAAATTCCTGAATATAATTAAGGGCATTTATACAAAGCCAGCAGCCAACATCATCCTAAATGGAGAGACTTTGAAAGCATTCCCCTTGAGAACGGGAACCAGAGAAGGATGCCCTTTATCACCACTCTTATATCACCACTCTTATTCAACACTGTGCTGGAGGTCTTAGCCAGAGCAATTAAGCTAGAAGAAGAAATGAAGGGCATCCAAATTGGTAGCGAAGAAGTCAAAGTATTTCTATTTGCAGAAGATACGATCTTATACACAGAAAACCCCAAAGAATCCACAAGAAAAGTACTAGCACTAATAGAAGATTTCAGCAAAATATTACGATACAAGATAAACATACAAAAATCAACTGCATTCCTCTACACCAGCAAAGAGAACTTCCAAGAGGAAATCACCAAATAAATACCATTTACAATAGCCCCCAAGAAGACAAAATACTTAGGAATAAAACTAACTAGATATGTGAAATACCTATACAATGAAAACTACAAGACAGTACTGTAAGAAACCAAAAGAGACCTGCATAAGTGGGAAAACATACCTTGCTCATGGATAGGAAGAGTGAAGATTGTGAAAATGTCAATTCTACCCAAAGCAATCTACAGATACAATGCAATCCCGATCCAAGTTCCACGGGCATGTTTTAATGAGATGAAGAAACAAATCAACAACTGCGTCTGGAAAGGGAAGAGGCCCCAGATAAGTAAAGCATTACTCAAGAAGAAGAACAAAGTGGGAGGCCTCACACTACGTGATTTTAGAATCTATTATACAGCCACAGTAGTCAAAACAGCCTTGTACTTGTACAATGACACATACATAGACCAATGGAACAGAATTTAGAATCCAGACATAAATTCATCCACCTATGAGCAGCTGATATTTGACAAAGGCCCAAAGTCCGTTAATTGGGGAAAAGACAGACTCTTTAACAAATGGTGCTGGCATAACTGGATGTCCATCTGCAAAAAACGGAAACAAGACCCATACCTCACACCAT
>NW_004443947.1:3212088-3230676 GCF_000243295.1 Trichechus manatus latirostris | reverse complement strand
TAGCCCAAGAGACAGAAAGGGTCACGTAAACCAGAGACTTCATCAGCCTGAGACCAGAAGAACTAGACGGTGCCTGGCTACCACCAATGACCACCCTGACAGAGAATGCAACAGAGAGACCTGAATGGAGCAGGAGAAAGGTGGGATGCAGAACTCAAATTCTAGTAAGAAAACAAACTTAATGGTCTCACTGAGACTGGAGGAACCCCAGAAAGTGTGGCGCCTGGATTCTTTATCAGCTCAGAACTAAAACAGTTTCTGAGGCCAACTCTTCAGAGAAAGATTGGACTGGACTGTGGGACATAAAATGATACTCATGAAGAGTGTGCTTCTAAGCTCAAGTAGATACATGAGACTAAACAGGCAGCTTCTGTCCAGAGGTGAGATGAGAAGGCAGAGAGCGTTAGGAGCTGGTTGAGTGGACGTGGGAAATCGGGGGTGGAGGAGAGGAGTGTGTTGTCACAGTATGGGGAGAGCAATTAGGGTCACATAACTGTGTGTGTATAAATTTTTGTGTGGGAGACTGGCTTGAGATGTAAACTTTCACTTAAACTACAACAATAAACAAATAAAAACCATACGGATCACAACAGCCCAATCTGCACCCATCATGGACCAGACAGCATTTCGTTCCACTGTGCATGGGGTCACCATGAGCCAGGGGCCAACTCAATGGCAGCCAACAACAATATTCACCAGGCATTGTTTGAAGGCATTTTAGCTCTTTTGTTTCTCACAATAATCCCATGAGGCTGGAGCTATTAACATCCTAATGTTATAGAGGACAAGCACAGACAGGTGTGGTTACAGGATAGAATTCAGACTTAGACCTGCTCTGTCCAGAGCACCCCGTCTTAACTACCACACTTGTTCCATTACTAGAAAGGCAAACTGAGGCTCAGAGAGGTGAAATAGCTTGCCCAGGGTCACTGCAGCCAGCACTCACACTCATGGCTGCCTGCTTGAGAGCCTAGGCTTTCAGTCACTACACTATGCTATCCCTCGGAGGACGTGTCATGTTCATCTTTATGTTGATGGCACTAAGCACAGGGTTGGTTTGGCACAGAAAACGGGTTGAAATTAATTGAAACAAATTAATTAAAATTAACGGTAAAAAAATTACTTAAATATTGCAGATCCATTTAGTGCATTGAGGGAAAGGGAGTCCTTGGATGGTGCAAATGGTTAATATGCTGGGCTGCTAACTGAAAGGTTGGAGGTTTGAGTACACCAAGAGGTGCCTCAGAAGAAAGGCCTGGCAATCTACCTCTGAAAAATCAGTCATTGAAAACCCTATGAAGCACAGTTCTATTCTAACACACCTGGGGTCATCATGAATCTAAGTCAGTTTCACAGCAATTAGTTTTATTGAGGGAGAACAGGGGGCCAAGCATATTCAGGGCTGCATTATGGCTTGCTAGGCCCTAACACTTTTGCCTTTGTGAGTCCCTCCCACCATAATAGATTTTCATGGGCACTAGAAATTTCATTTTTTTTTATGTGAAAGAAAATTAAAATACTTTGTTTGACCTAAAATTTCATTTTTTAACTTATAATTTCAAAAGAAAATATTTTTGTGTGTCCCTAATAGTATTATGGACCCTAGGCACTGTACTTATATGCCTAATGGATGGGTTGGCCCTTGGCATACAGTAGGTGCTCAGTAAATGTGACTCCTCTTCCCATCTGCTTCCCTTTGCTAGGTGGTCCTGGAATCAGGCAAGGGGAGGCTTCTCCACAGCACCTTACGGCACAGTGCCTAAGAGCACAGGCCCTGCAGTGAGGCAGCCTCAGCTTTAGATCCTAGTTGCTCCTCACTGGCATTTACCAGAGAAGTCACTTCACTTCTCTGGCCCTGAAGTTCCTCATCTGTAAAATGGGGATAGTTACAGTTTCCACCTCACTGGGCTGCCATGAGGGGACTGACAGAGATGATGCATGGCAAACATTCAGCAGAGGATCTGGTGTATGATAGGCATTAGATCAATGTCAGTGATGGTGATAATGATGATGACAATGATGATGATGGTGATGATGATGACTACGGTGATAGTAATAATGATGACTGTGATGATAGTGATGATAGTAATATGGTGATGATGATCGCGATGATAATGGTCACGGTGATGATGGTGGTGATAATGGTGACTGTTAAGGTTGTGTGTCAACTTGGCTGGGCCATGATTCTCAGTGGTTTGGCAGTTATGATGTAGTTTGGCAGTCGTATAATGATGTAATCATCTCCATGATGGGATCTGCTGTGAGTAGCCAATCAATTGAAAGGGAATTTACTTGGGGGGTGTGGCCTGCATCCAATATAGGTGGACTTTCTGGTAAGGCTCATGGGCTTTTGCTCTCTCTGGATGCTGCATCTGGCTCCTGTTCATCTGACCTCCAGTTTTTGGGATTGAGCTAGCAGATTGCCTGCTGTCTTACCTGCTGAACTCAGGATTCATCAGCCTCCACAGCCTGTGAGCTAGAGGCCTGCTGTCTGACCTTCTGGTCTTGGTGTGCCAGCCCCCGCAGCTATGTGAGTCAGGAGAAGCCTCCAGACTGACCGAGGGACTTGGGACTTTCCAGCCTCCACAACCACCTTAGCTAGTTCCTCGATATCAATATCTCCCTCTATATATTTATACACTACACTGGTTTTGCTTCTCTAGAGAACCCAGCCTAAGACAGTGATGGTGATGATGATGGTGATGATGACGGTAATGACTTTAAAAGGAAAGCAAAAAGAATGATTAGACGGTTCCAGTGTCTGGGGTCCTCCAGCTGAGCACCAGTCCTTCCCTTTGCAAATGCAAGAAGACCCACCCAAAGGAGCAGATTCTGGCAACTATGGGCAGGGTCTATGACACACTGAATCCCCTTTTCCAGGCTTCTTGCACACAATCCTTCCTTTCAAGCTCTTCTTCCAAGGAGACTAATACTTGTGGCTCCATTTACCTCTCCTGGGCTACCTCCCTCCTCTCTATTCCCAAGTGCTTGATTGGATTTCTAGACCCTGAACTTCTTGTTTTTAGCCTGGGAGATATCCTGTCCCTGGGAATGATCTCTGCAGTGGCTGATCTTATCATTCAGCCATATGTGGACTCTGTAGATACCAAGAGACCTACCCTAAACCTCCTTATAAACCGGATCCCGAGCCTCAGGCCTAAACCTCACTTCCTGAGCTGAGGCTATAGTTCCTCACCTGCTTATATTGTCTCTTGGACCTACCCAGATTCTCCCCGGTCTCACCTGGCCATTGTCTAAGACCTCTTTCTATGCTTTCTTGGCTCATCTCAACTTTAGATCCTAAGCTTACCTAACGTTATAGAGAAGACTATAGTTCTAATTTGGAATTAGCCCTAAAAAGATATAAGTCCAACTTCCTATGGCACATTCCCAGCTCTGCCATCTCCTAACTGAGTGACCTTGAACAAATCATCGTAAGTCCAGAAGGTTACATTTCCTCATCTGTAAAGGAAAATAAGAATCCTGCATTAGTCAAGATAGGCTAGGCTTTGCTGGGGTAACAAATAAATCCTAACATAACAGGTTAATTATCATTCACATCCTCACTCACAGTGCTCCTTCATCCTATAACTAAGCCATCTAGAATACGTGGTCTCCAAGCTCATCAGAGCAGGGGGGAGGTAAAGAAAGGGGAGGCACTCTGGTTCTTAGCTGCCTTGACCCAGAAGTGATCCCCATCACTTCCACTCAGAAGTAACCACATGGTTCCAACATAGCTGCAAGAAATGCTGGGAGATGTCTATGTGCTATTTGGCAAGCTGTTTTTGTTGTTAGTAGGTGCCATTGAGTAGGTTCCGATTCACAGGGACCTTTTGTACAACAGAACTAAACACTGCCTAGTCCTGTACCATCCTCACGATCATTGCTATGTTTGAGCCCATTGTTGCAGCCACTGTGTCAATCCATCTCGTTGAGGGTCTTCCTCTTTTTTGCTGACCCTCTACTTTACCAAGCATGATGTCCTTCTCCAGGGACTGGTCCTTCCTGATAACATGTCCAAAGTAAGTGAGACTAAGTCTCCCCATCCTCACTTCTAAGAAGCATTCTGGCTGTACTTCTTCCAAGAAAGATTTGTTCATTCTTCTGCAGTCCATGGTGTATTTAATATTCTTTGCCAACACCAAATGCATCAATTTGGCAAGGACCAACAGTCTTTTCCATAGGTCCTTTGACTCGCTGGAAGCTTGGGAAAATCAAGAGAGCTTGAGTACGTGAAAATTCCAGCCACAGAGCTGGTGATTCCTAATCAGAGTTTTCTGATTCCATGAAAGATCTCTGTTTTGCTTGGTGAACTCTTTGGTTCCGATAAGAGAGAGAGGTAGTTCCCATTTGTACTGTTTCACAGTGGAGCTTCCTTGCTTGCTGGCTGCCTAGGTTGGAAAGATCTAGTGGTCCAGTTGCTGGGCTGTTGGGACTGGGCTGCAGAAACAAACATGTTATTTCTTCCAACTCCCCAGAGTCAGAGATCCTAACTTCCCAGCCCTCATATCAAAGCCATAGGCAGAGCTTATCTCAAATTTCCCTGGCCTTTGCCTTTGGCAGCCAAAAGTCAAAAACAATCTGACTTAGGGTGGTCATTATATATTTTCCTACACAGTTTATTCCCTGTAGTGTAACAGTTGGTTAGTGGAATGGAACATGAGACTTAGAGTCAATATAACAACAAAAATAATAGCAGGAGACATTTGTTGAGCCCTGTCTCAGTTACCTAGTGCTGCTGTCACAGAAATACCGCAAGTGGATGGCTTTAAAGAACAGAAATTAATTTTCTCACAGTTCTGGAGGCCAATAGTCCAAATCAGTACCTCAGATGTGTTGATTCCTTCCTTGTTGGTAGCCCCTGGCCTTCTTTGGTTCCTTGGTGTTCCTTGGCTTGTAGACAATATTCACATGGCATCTGTCTTCTCCCTGTGTGTGTCTCAGTGACTTTTTTGGTCTTCTTATAACTCAAAAGTGATTAGGTTTAGGATCCAACCTACACTGGCATGACCTTATTAACATAAAAAAAGAAACCTCCCATTTCCAAACTGGATCACATCCACAGGTACAAAGGCTAGGAATTCATCACGTGTCCTGGGAGGACACAATGCAATCCATAACAAATACTTGCTATACCAGACTTTTTGCCAAGTGTTTTATAGGAATTGTCTCATTTAATTCTCTCAACAACCCTGTGAGGTAGGTCCTATTATTATCCCCATTTTACAACTGGAAAAACAGAGGTAGCTCCATGGAAAACTTGTCCAGGTTGTCACAGTTGGTATGTGGCAGGGCCGAGATTCAAATCCAGATCTTTTTGATTCCACAGCCCAAATTCTGAACCACCTGACTCCACACCTGGAATCAAATAGCGCCTTTGCTATCCACCAGAGGTAAGCAAGCTTCCCAAACAAAAACAATCCCTGAACTCTTAGAGACATGAGAAGATTAAATTAATTCATCTTTCAGCAAGTGTTTACTAAGTATCTGCTATGCCTGAGGACCTGGCTAAATTCTGAGGTTGAGGAAATGAGTCAGACATTGTGCCTGAAGGAGCTTATGGTCCAGGATAACATTAATTCCCAGAGCAGAACGATAGAGGCCAAGGGAGCATGGAAGGAGGGACCTGCAGTTGGGGGCAGGGTGAGGAAATGCCAGGAAAGAGCTGAGACTTGATGGATGAATAGGGGAGTGTCAGGAAGTCAAAAAAGGGAAGGCATTCCAGGCAGGTAACAGCATGTGCAAAGGCAGAGAGGTATGAAAGAGCATTGTTGGGAACTGCAAGGGGGTTGGTATTACTGGAACATAAAACCCAGGATGGTGGGGCGTGATGAAATTTCCAGGAGGGACACTGTTAGGAGATGAGCTAGAGAGATAGCCAAGGGCCAGACTGTTCATTCATTCATATAATCATTCATTCGGCAAGTATCCACCGAGCATCTCTGAGCACTGTGCTAGGCACTGCAGATATGACAGTGAATAAGACACAGAGTTTAAAGTGTGAGGAGGGAGACAGACAATAAACAAACAGACAAGTAAGTGAGTAAATAAGAGAGCTTTGGTCTGATAAGGATAGAAATAGCGAGAAGGGCCTTGGATGCCAGCCCAGGGAATTAGGGTGGTGGGGAACCATGGAAGAGTTGTGAGTAGAGGAGAGATGAGGGTAGATTTGCATTTTAAAGGGTAGGTCACACTATGGCATTAGGTAAGAGACCAGGGAGGAGCCAGGGCCACAGCCTTGGCATGCCTGCTGTCAGCATAAATCAGGTACACAGTTGGTGCTCAGATAATGCTATGGAATCTGGGTCTCAGGACTTTGTGCTTCCTGATCTGGTGGCCCCAGTCTGTCTAGGGCCCCACCCTTCCCCCTTTTGGACTCTCTGTCCCCAAGGACATCTGCAAGAAGGGTTAGACTCCTCTAATTGCCCGCTGGCCCCAGGCCCAGGGAGGAAGGGGGTGAATGGACATCTTGATAAGTATTAAAGCTTCCTCCATTGACCCTGGAGGAAGGACGGCCTAAGTCCCTCTAACTCTGCTGGCAACTGGCTAAAGGACACTGCAGGGTTTTCCCTGAACAGTGGACTGAGCTTCACCTGGGGTCAAAAGTCTTGCAAGCGACTTGCTTCTGCTTCTGACTTGCTGTGTGCCCACAGGGGTGTCCATTCTGGGAGTCTGTTTTCTTCTCAGCAGCAGGGGGACAATAATCCCACCTTCCCTCTTTATAGTGTTATTGTGAGAAGCAAGTGGCATTATCTATTCCTTCCCCATCCAGCAAGTGTTTGCTGTGCACCCTCCACATGCAGGCACTCAATATCTCAGTGTCGGCGGGAGACATGTACACTGGGCAGAATGAGGGATGTAAACACTGTGTTATGGGTTGAATTGTGTTCCCCAAAATGATACGTTGAAGTCCTAACTTGGAAATAGGGTCTTTGAAGATGGTATCAGTTAAGATAGCATGAGGTCATACTGGAGTACTGTGGGTCCTGATCCACTCTGAGTGGTGTCTTATAAAAGAGGCAAAGAGACATAGAGACAGACAGAGAGAAACAGAGAGAAGCCAGGGATGTGAAGACAAAGGCAGAGATCAAAATGATCTGCAAGCCAAGGACTGCTGGCTGTCACTAGAAGCTGGGAGAGAGGCATGGAACAGATTCTCCCTCACACCTCTTAGAAGGAATCAACATGGTTGACATCCTGATCTCAGACTCCAGCCTCCAGAACTGTGACAGAATAACTTTCTGCTCTTATAAGCCACCCAGTTTGTGGTTTTTGTTACAGCAGCCACAAGACACTAATACACATTGCCTACATCCAGGCCCTGCTCTAATCATGTCACATGGATCTTCTTCCCTTAATTTTCATAACAACCCTAAGAGATAGGTTGTCTCATCACCCCCTTTTCACAAATCAGGAAAGTAAGGTAAAAGGAAACTGTATAACTTGCCCAGGATGGGCACACAGCTGATAGGAAACCAGGATATGAACTTCATTTGAGCCCAGCACCCATCTTCCTAACCATTAGTCAGCCCTGCCTCCCTACCTGACAGAGCTCACAGCCTAGGTTAGGGAATGCAGTTTAAAATATTCTCAAAAATAAATGTAGAGTTACAGACTGAAAAGTTCTGTGCAATAAGGTTACAGGCAACCAGGGACAGGAGGAGTTGGCAAAGATGACCCTGAGGAAGTGACACTTAGGTGAGTCCTGAGGGATCAGGTGGGTGACCAGCCCACAAAGAGGAGGGAGAAGGGCTCCAGGCAGACTTGGGTTTAAATCATTTCACAGCCTTAGCTACAATTTACTGAGCACAAACTACATGCCAGATTCAGTGCTAAACGCATTATGTACATGATCTTGTTAATTCTTCCAGCATCCCAATGAATTAGGCCTAGTTATTCCTTTCATTTTTTTCAGTAAGAAACTGAGAGAAGAGATGACTCACCCAAGGTCACACAGTGACTAAATACGAAGCTAGAATTTAAAAACAGAAAAGTCTTTCTCTAAAGCCTGTGCTGTTAATCACCACACTCCAAAAAACCAAACCCATTGCCATCAAGTTGATTTCGACTTACAGCAACCCTATAGGACACGGTAGAACTGCCCCACAGGGTTTCCAAGGCTGTGAATCTTTTGGGAAGCAGACTGCTGCATCTTTCTCCTGTGGAGCGGCTGGTGGGTTCGAACTACCAACCTTTCAGTTAGCAGGCAAGCACTTAATCACTATGCCACCAGGGCACTAGTCACCACACCATTATTATTATTATTAGATGCCATCGAGTCAGTTCCAACTCATAGTGACCCTATGTACAACAGACCAAAACACGGCCCTGTCCTGCGCCATCCTCACAATGTTTGCTATGTTGGAGCCCATTGTTGCAGCCACTGTGTCAATCCATCTCATTGACGGTCTTCCTCTTTTTCACTGACCCTCTACTCTACCAAACATGATGTCCTTCTCCAGGGACTGGTCCCTTCTGATAACGTGCTCAAATTATGTGAGATGGAGTCTCCCCATCCTCACTTCTAATGAGAATTCTGGCTGTACTTCTTCCAAGACTAAAAAACAAAAAGAAAAAAAAAACCCAAACTCATTGCCAACGAGTCAATTCTGATCCATAGCAACTGAGGACAGAGTATAACTGCTCTATAGGGCTTCCAAGGAGTAGCTGGTGGATTTGAACTGCCGAGCTTTTAGTTAGCAGCCGTATCACTTAACCACCAGCTCGCGTTAATTAGGATGCAAGTAACAGAAAACGTACGTGAAGGTGCTTCTACAACAGGGATTTATTATGCTCAGCTCAGATGCTAACCAAAAGGTCTACAATTTCAATCATCAGTCTATCCTTGGAAACCCTATGGGGCAGTTCTACTGTGTCCTATAGGGTCTCTGTGAGTAGGAATCAACTGGACAGCAATGGGTTTGTTTCTCTTTTTTTGGTTTATCAAGAAGTCTGGTGATACAATAGCAAAAAGATGGAAACAACCTAGGTACCCATCAGTGGACAAATGGATAACCAAATTATGGTATATTCACACAATGGACTACTATGCAACGATAAAGAACAAAAATGAATCCGTGAAACATCTCATAAAATGGATGAAGCTGAAAGACATTAAGCTGAGTGAAATTAGTCAGTCAAAAAAGGACAAATATTGAATGAAGCCACTATTATAAGAACTCAAGAAAAGGTTTAAACACAGAAGAAAACATTCTTTGGTGGCTACGAGGGTGGGGAGGGAATTCACTAACTAGATAGTAGACAAGGATCATTTCTGGTGAAGGGAAGGACAACACACAATACAGGGGAGGTCAGCACGACTGAACCAAAGCAAAAGCTAAGAAGTTTCCTGGACACATCCAAACACTTTGAGGGACAGAATAGTTGGAGCTGGGGTCTAGCGACCATGGTTTCAGGGGATATCTAAGTCAATTGGCATAACAAAGCTTATTAAGAAAATGTTCTGCATCCCACTTTGGTGAGTGGCATCTAGGGTCTTAAAAGCTAGCAAGCGGCCATCTAATATGCATCAATTGATCCCAACCCACCTGGGGCAAAGGAGAATGAAGAACACCAAAGACACAAGTAAAATATTAGTGCAAGAGACAAAAAGGACCACATAAACCAGAGACTCCAGCAGCCTGAGACCAGAAGAACTAGATGGTGCCCAGCTACCACCAATGATTGCTCTGACAGAGAACACAACAGAGAGTCCCAGATGGAGCAGGAGAAAAGTGGTGTGCAGAACTCAAATTCACGTAAGACCAGACTTAATGGTCTGACTGAGACTAGAGGAACCCCAGAAAACATGGCACCCGGACTCTCTGTTAACCCAGAACTAAAACCATTCCCAAAGCCAACTCTTGAGACAAAGATTAGACTGGACTACGAGACATAAAATGATACTTGTGAAGAATGTGCTTCTTAGTTCAAGTAGACACATGAGACTAAATGGGCAACTCCTGTCCAGAGGCAAGACGAGAAGGCAGAAAGGGATAGGAGCTGGTTGAATGGACATGGGAAATCCGGGGTAGTAAGGGGGAGTGTGCTGTCACATTATAGGGACAGCAACTAGGGTCACATAACAATGTGTGTATAAATTTTTGTATGAGAAACTAACTTGAGCTGTAAACTTTCACCTAAACCACAATAAAAAAAAGAAGTCTGGTGATAAACAATTCCAGGGCAAAGGCAGCAGCTTAACACGTCATCAAGGACCCACACTCTCCCAATTGCCCACTCTATTCCTCTCAATCTATCAGCAGTGTTTTCTCTTATGTGTGCAATGTGTGCAATGTTGCTGCCACAGCACCAGCCATCATGAATGTATCCCAGGAAAGAAGGAAGGAGGACAGCATAAAATGACTATCTTCTTTTACCATGGAGGATAATTTTCCCCAGAGAGCTCCAGCAGATTTTCCTTTATGTCTTCTCATTGGCCAGAAATAGGTCACATGACCAACCCCACACCACTCAGTGGCAAAAGGCAATAGAAGTGATATGATGTGGCAGTTTTAAAGCATACCCTCAAATTCTTGTCACTCTTCTCACAAAGAGGTCGGGTCCAGTCTCATCCCTTTGAATTTGGACCAACCTCAGGGACTCATTTACCAATAGAACAAGGTGAAAGTGACATCATGTGACTTTCAAGGCTAGGTCATAAAAGGGAACACAGCTTCCACCTGGTTCACTGGAGCACTTCTGATGGAACCTTGAGCTGCCATGTAAGTCCTACCACCTTGATGTCATTATATTTCTGTTTTTGTTTTTTTATTGTGCTTTAGGTGAAAGTTTACAGTTCAAGTTTTAATTTCTCATACAAAAATTTATACACATATTGTTTTGTGACATTATTTGCAATCCTCACCATGTGACAGCACACTCCCCCTTTCCACCTTGGGTTCCCTGTGTACATTCAACCAGTTCCTGTCCCATCCTGCCTCCGAACAGGAGCCACCCATTTGGTCTCAAGTATCTGATTGAACTAAGAAGCACACTTCTCACCTGTATTATTTTTTATTGTATAGTCCTATCTAATCTATGTCTGAAGAGTTGGCTTCAGGAATGGTTTCACTTCTGGGTTAACAGAGCATCCAGGGGCCACAGTTTCGGGGGCTCCTCCAGTCTCTGTCAGACCAGTAAGTCTGTTCTTTTTACGTGAATTTGAGTTCTGCACACCACTTATCTCCCGCTCCGTCCGGGACTCTCTGTGGTGTTCCCTGTCAGGGCAGTCATTGGTGGTAGCTGGGCACCATCTAGTTCTTCTGGTCTCAGGCTGGTGGTATCTCTGGTTTACATGGACCTTTAGTCTCTTTGACTAATATTTTCCTTGTTTCTTTGGTGTTCTTCATTCTTATTTGTTCCAACTGGGTTGGGACCAATTGATGCATCTTAAAAGGGCCGCTCGCTGTCTTTTAAGACCCCAGACACCACTCACCAAAGTGGGATGCAGAACATTTTCTTAATAAACTTTGTTATGCCAATTGACTTAGATATCCCCTGAAACCATGGTCGCTAGACCCCAGCTCCAACTATTCTGTCCCTCAAAGTGTTTGGATGTGTCCAGGAAACTTCTTAGCTTTTGCTTTGGTTCAGTCGTTCTGACTTCCCCTGTATTGTGTGTTGTCCTTCCCTTCACCAGAAATGATCCTTGTCTACTATCTAGTCAGTGAATTCCCTCCCCACCCTCGTAACCATCAAAGAATGTTTTCTTCCGTGTTTAAACCTTTTCTTGAGTTCTTACAATAGTGGCCCATACAATATTTGCCCTTTTATGACTGACTAATTTCACACAGCATAATGCCCTCCAGATTCATCCATGTTGTGAGATGTTTCACGGATTCATCACTACTCTTTGTCCTTGCATAGTATTCCACTGTGTATATGTACTATAATTTGTTTATCTATTTGTCTGTCATTAGGCACCTAGGTTGTTGCCAACTTTTTGCTACTGTGAACAATGCTGCAATGAACATGGGTGTGCATATGTGTATTCATGTGACGGCTCTTATTTCTCTAGGATATATTTCTGTGAGTGGGATTGCTGAATTGTATGGTACTTCTATTTTTAGCTTTTTAAGGAAGCTCCAAATCGTTTTCCAAAGTGGCTGTACCATTTTACTTTCCCACTAGCAATACATAAGAGTTTCAGTCTCTCCACAGCCTCTCCAATATTTATTATTTTGTGTTTTTGGATGAAAACCCTAGTGGCTTAGTGGTTAAGAGCTATGGCTGCTAACCAAAATATCAGCAGTTCGAATCCACCAGGAGCTCCTTGGAAACCCTATGGGGCAGTTCTACTCTGTCCTTTAGGGTTGCTATGAGTTGGAAGTGACTCGACGGCAACAGGTTTGGTTTTGGCTATTTTTTTTTCTTGGATTAGTGCCAGACTTGTTGGGGTGAGATGGTACGTCATTGTAGTTTTCATTTGCATTTCTCTAAAGACTAAATTTCATGAGCGTTTCCTCATGTGTGTGTTAGTCACCTGAATGTCTTCTTCGGTGAAGTGCCTGTTCATATCATTTACCCATTTCTTAACTGGGTTGTCTTTTTGTTGTGGTGGTGTTGTAGTATCTTGTAGATTTTAGAGATTAGACCCTTATTGGATATGTTGTAGCCAAAATTTTTTTCCCAGTCTGTAGGTTCTTTTTTTATTCTTTTGGTGAAGTCTTCTGATGAGCACAAGTGTTTGATTTTTAGGAGCTCCCAGTTATCTAGTTTCTCTTCTGGTGTTTGTGCATTGTTACTTGTGATTTGTATTCTGTTTATGCCATGTATTAGGGCTCTTAGCATTGCCTCTATTTTTTCTTCCATGATCTTTATTGTTTTAGATTTTATATTTAGGTCTTTGATCTATTTTGAGTTAGTTTTTGTACATGATGTGAAGTATGGGTCCTGTTTCATTTTTTTGCAGATGGATATCCAGTTATGCCAGTAACATTTGTTAAAGAGACTGTCTTTTCCCCATTTAACGGACTTTGGGCCTTTGTCAAACATCAGTTGCTCATAGGTGGATGGATTTAGGCCTGGTTCTCAATTCTGTTCCACTGGTCTGTGTAGCTCTTGTTGTACCAGTACAAGGCTGTTTTGACTACCTTGGTGGTATAATAGGTTCTAGAATCAGGTTGTGTAAGGCTTCCCACTTTGTTCTTCTTCTTCAGTAATGCTTTACTTATCCGGGGCCTCTTCTGTTTCCGTATGAATTTGGTGATTTGTTTCTCCATCTTATTGAAAAATTCCATTGGAATTTGGATAGGGATTGTATTGTGTCTGTAGATGGCTTTAGGTAGAATTGACATTTTCACAATGTTGAATCTTCCTATTCATGAGCATTGTATGTTTTTCTGCTTATATAGCTCTTTTTTGGTTTCTTGCAGTAGTGTCTTGTAGTTTTATTTGTATAGGTCTTTTATGTCTCTGGTTAGGTTTATTCCTAAGTACTTTATCTTCTTGGGGGCTATTGTAAATGTAACTGATTTGGTGATTTCCTTTTTGAAGTTCTCTTTGTTGGTGTAGAGGAATTCAACTGATTTTTGTATATTTCTCTTGTATCTTGATACTTTTTGCTGAAATCTATTAGTGCCAGTAGGTATCTTGTGGATTCTTTGAGGTTTCTGTGTATAAGGTCATATCATCCACAAATAGGGATACTTTTACTTGTTCCTTATGAATCTGGATGTCCTTTATTTCTTTTTCGTGCCTTACTGTTCTGGCTAGGACCTCCAGCACAATGTTGAATAAGAGTGGTGATAAAAGGCATCCTTGTCTGGTTCCTGTTCTTAAGGGGAATGCTTTCACACTCTCTCCATTTAGAATGATGTTGGCTGTTGGCTTTGTATAAATGCCCTTTATTATGTCCTATTTTCTTAGAGTCTTTATCAGGAATGGGTATTGGTCTTTGTCAAATGCCTATTCCACATCAATTGATAAGCTCCTGTGTTTTCTTATCTTTTGTTTTATTTATGTGATAGATTACATTGATTGATTTTCTAATGTTGAACTATCTCTGCATACCTGGTGTGAATACCACTTGGTCAGGATGAATTATTTTTTTTATATGCTCTTGAATTCTATTGTTTAGAATTTTGTTGAGGATTTTTGCATCTATGTTCATGAAGGATATTGGTCTGTAATTTTCTTTTTTTTTTTTTTTTCAGAGTTATGGGGTTTATTAGGGAAATAACAGGGTACAACCCAGGATCAGGAAGCACATAGGCAAAGTCTCCCTTCTTCAGTGCAGACAGCTCTATCAGCTTCTCTCAGCCGTGCAGGCTCCTCTCAGCCCTCTCAGGACAGGCCTCCTCTCTCGGGCCTTGGCCCCACCCAGGCCTGGCCTATGCCCTGCTAGGAAAAGTGTTACAAATCTCTTTGGCTCCACCGATAAGTACCCAGAGGCACGCCACTCCACCAGCGAGCCTTGGCCTGAAGGTGCTCAGCTCTCTCACTCTGTAGATCAGCAAGCCTAGCTCCGCAGACAAGTTCCCAGAGGCATGCCACTCCACCAGGAAGCCTCTTGCCCAAACGTGCTCAGCCATCTTGCTCCATGGGTTGGGTCGCCCACTGTAGCTGCCTTGCTCCGTGGGCCAGGAAGCCTACTGTACTGTCTAGCACCAAGCTCCTGGTTCTGCTGCTGCTAGTTCTCTATCACTGCTTCTCATCGTCTCATACCATCTCCAGTGTTACAGCTCTCTCCGTCCTGGGTCTAGGAGGTTCTCAGCACCAGGACCTCAGGTCCAAAGGATATGCTTCTGTCCTGGCTCTTCTTTCTCGATGGTAGTGAGGCCTGCCCTCTGCTCTGGGATTGGCTTTCTTTTTAAGCATAGCAGGATGGCAAAACTGACCAATCCTCTCAGAGTTCCACACACCTTATTTGTGTGGTCTTACCCCCCTAGATACACAGGGGTTGCATGCACCTTATTTGCATTATTATCAGTGTTGTCCAATCCTTTTCTTGGGCCACAATCACCTTCTTTGCATAGTCTCACCCAACCATTTTTATAAGAGTCACAAGACCATGAATGGCTAGAAGGGCCATATTAAGTAATTCACTGCAGCATATGTTCTCAGTTTGCTTGAATGGTGAGCAGCCGTGAGGCAGGGGGCTCTTTGCAAAACACCACATACAGTGTTCTCACGTGGTACCAACGAGTAAATAGACAAAGCCAAGAGACAGCACCTGCTGTGGGGGACACCACTCTGCCATCACCAGGCATGCCAGGGACCCAGGCCTCACTGTGCCGGAAGTGGCAGTAGGGTTGTTTGCAGAGAGCCCTGGGAGCTCCAGCCCAATAGGGGCAGTAGATGGCACGGAAGAAGCCAGTGGAGCGTAGCATGATCCGTCCTTCAGTGGGGCCCCAGCCTGGAGCCAACCGGGCTCCCGGGCCCCATTGGCGCCACAGTCACTGCTGCCCACGCCTCACGGACCCTGCTCTGTAATTTTCTTTTTTTGTGGTGTCTTTACCTGGCTTTGGTATCAGGGTTACGCTGGCTTCACAGAATGAGTTTGGGAAAAATCCTTCCTTTTCTGTGCTCTGAAATACCTTTAGTAGCACTGGTGTTAACTCTTCCCTAAAAGTTTGGTAGACTTCTCCAGTGAAGCCGTCCAGGTCAGGGCTTTTTTCTGTTGGGAGTTTTTTTTTTATTACCTCTTCAATCTCTTCTTTTCTTATGGGTTTATTTGGTTTGTCTACCTCGGTTTCTGTTAGTTTAGGTAGGTAGAGTGTTTCTAGATATTTGTCCATTTCCTCTAGGTTTTCAAATTTGCTGGAGTACAATTTTTCATAGTATTCTGTTATGATCCTTTTTATTTCAGTGAGTCTGTTGTGATATCCCCTGTCTCATTTCTTATTCAGGTTATGTGCTTCCTCTCATGTTTTTATTTTGTCAGTTTGCCCAATGGTTTATCGATTTTGTTGATGTTTTCAAAGAACCAGCTTTTGGTCTTGTTGACTTTTTCAATTATTTTTCTATCCTCTACTTCATTTATTTCTGCTCTAATCTTTGTTATTTCCTTTCTTCTGGTGCCGGAGAGCTTGTTTGGCTGCTCTCTATTTGTTCAAGTTGTAGGGTTAATGTTTTGATTTTGGCCCTTTCATCTTTTTGGATGTGTGCTTTTATTGCTATAAATTGACCTCTGAGCACTACTTTTGCTTTGTCCCAAAGGTTCTGGGTAAGATGTGTTTTCATTCTCATTTGATTCTATGAATTTCTTTATTTCGTCCTTGATTTCTTCTGTAAACCAGTAGTTTTTGAGCAAGGTGTTCTTCAGTTTCCATGTATTTGATTTTTTTTTCCCTTGCTGTTTCTGTTATTGATTTATACTTTTATGGCTTTATGGTCAGAAAAGATGATTTTTAAGATTTCAATGTTTTAGATTCTGTTAAGGCTTGTTTTATGGCCTAAAACGTGGTGTATTCTGGAGAATGTTCCATGTGCATTGGAAAAGAAAGTATGCTTGGCTGCTGTTGGGTGGAGTGTTCTGTATATGTCTATGAGGTCAAGTTGATGGATTGTGTCATTTAGACCTTCTGTGTCTTTACTGAGTTTCTTTTAGATGTTCTGTCCTTCACTGAAAGTGGTATGTTGAAGTTTCCTACTATTATGGTGGAGTTGCCTATTTCTGTTTCCAGTGCTGCTAGAGTTTATGTATTTTGGAACCTTGTCATTGGGTTCATATATATTTATTATGGTTATGTCTTCCCGGTGTATTGACCCTTTAATCATTATATAGTGTCTTTTATCCTTTGTGGTGGATTTTGCTGTAAAGTCTATTTTGTCACAGATTAATATTGCCACTCCTGCTCTTTTTTCATTGCTGTTTGCTTGATATACGTTTTTTCCATCCTTTGAGTTTTAGTTTGTTTGTGTCTTTAAGTCTAAGGTGTATCTCTTGTAGGCAGCATATAGCCAGATTGTGTTTTTTAACCATTCTGTCATTCCTTGTCTCTTTATTGGTGCATCTAGTTAATTTACTATGTAATTATTGATAGGTGTGAGTTTACTGTGGTCATTTTGATTTTTTTTTTGGTAATGTTGACAGTTTCTTTGTTCCACCTAATTTTCTGTGCTAAGTCATTTTTCTTTATGTATTTTTTTTTCATCTTTTTCATTAGTGTTGATTTTATGTTTTCTGAGTCTTTATGTTTTTCTTCTTTTTTATTTTGATGGATAGATTTGTTAGTTTCCTTTGCAGTTACCATAAAATTTACCTTTATTTTTGTAATATTAAACCAATATTTTATTTCTTGATATTGCTTTAACTTCCTCTCCATATGGAAATTCTATGACTACACTATTTATTCCCTCTTTTTTGTTTCAATATTATCATCATTTACATATTGACTTCTCTGTTTCCCTATTTTCAGTCTTTTAGCTTTGACTTATTTTTGCAACTTCCCTATCTGGGTTGATATCTGGTTGTTCTGTCCTGTGTTCTAGTCTTGGGTTGTTGTCTGATATTGTTGGTTCTCTAGCCAGAGGACTCCCTTTAGTATTTCTTGTAATTTTGGTCCATTTTTTACAAATTTCCTTAACATCTGTTTATCTGGAAATGCCCTAATTTTGCCATCATATTTGAGAGACAGTTTTGTTGGATATGTAATTCTTGGCCAGCAATTCTTTTCCTTCAAGGCTTTATATACGTCATCCCATTGCCTTCTTGCCTGCATGGTTTCCATTGAGTAGTCAGAGCTTAGTCTTATTGACTCTCCTTTGTAGGTGACTTTTCATTTATCCCTAGCCACTCTCAAGTTTCTACCTCTTTTTAAATTGTACTTTAGATGAAGGTTTACAGAATAGCTTCTCATTAAACATTTAGTACACATATTGTTTCATGACAATGGTTAACAACCCCACAACATGTCAACACTCTCCCTTCTCTAACTTGGGTTCCCTATTACCAGCTTTCCTGTACCTTCCTGCCTTCTAGTCCTTGACCCTGGACTACTTTATTGGGCTGTCTAATCTTTGGCCAAAGGGTGAACCTCAGAAGTAACTTCATTACTGAACTAAAAGGGTGTCTGGGAGCCAGTCTCTGTCAGGCCAGTAAGTCTAGGCTTTTTTTGTGAGTTATAATTTTGTTCTGCATATTTCTCCAGCTCTGTCTGGGGCCCTCTGTTGTGATCTCTGTCAGAGCAGTCAGTGGTGGTAGGTAGCCAGGCACCATCTAGTTGTACTGGACTCTGTCTGGTGGAGGCCACGGTTGTTGTGGTCCATTAGTCCTTTGGAGTAATCTTTCTCTTGTATCTTGTTTTCTTCATTCTCCCTTGCTCCCGAAGGGGTGAGACTAGTAGAGTGTCTTAGATGGCTGCCCACAGGCTTTTAAGACCCCACTGAAGTAGAAAGTAGAATGTAGAACATTGTCTTTATAAACTGTATTATGCCAATTGAGCTAGATGTTCCCTGAGACCATGGTCCCCCACAGCCCTCTGCCCAACAATTCAGTACCTCAGGGAGTTTTTTTTTTTTTTTTAATTGTACTTCAGGTGAAGGTTTACAGAACAAATAGTTTCTCATGGAACAGTAGTACACATATTGTTTTATGACATTGGTTAACAACCCCATGACATGTCAACCCTCTCCCTTCTCAGC
>NW_004443947.1:3207995-3209513 GCF_000243295.1 Trichechus manatus latirostris | reverse complement strand
CTATTATAAATGGTGTTGTTTTCCTGATTTCCTTTTCATCATTCTGTTTATTGGTGTATAAGAATCCAGCTGATTTTTGCACGTTTATCTTGTATCCTGCTACTTCCTGAATCTTTCTATTAGTTCCAATAGTTTTCTTGTGGAGTCTTTTGGGTTTTCTATGTATACTATCATATCATCCACAAACAGGGACCATTTAACTTCTTCATTACCAATTTGGATGCCCTTTATTTCTTTTTCTTGCCTTATTACTCTAGCTAGAACTCTAAATAGGAGTGGTGATAAAGGGCATCCTTGTCTTGTTCCTTTTCTCAAGGGGAATGTTTTCAGCCTCTCTCCATTAAGAAGATGTTGACTGTTGGTTTTGCATAGATGCCCTTAATTATGTTGAGAAATTTCCCTTCTATACCTATTTTATTGACAGTTTTTATCAGGAATGGGTGTTGGACTTTTTCGAATGCATTTTCTGCATTGGTTGAGATGATCATGTGATTCTTTTCTTTCCTTTAATTTATGTGGTGGATTATGTTGCTTGATTTTCTAATGTTGAACCATCCTTACATACTTGGTATGAATCCTACTTGGTCATGGTGTATTTTTTTTATATGATGCTGAATTCTGTTGGCTAGAATTTTGTTGAGAATTTTTGAATATATATTCATGAGAGATATTGGTCTGTAATTTTCTTTTTTTGTGGTTTTTGTATCAGCGTTATACTGGCTTCAAAGAATGAATTCAGAAGTATCACTTCCTTTTCTATGTTCTGAAATAGGTTGAGCAGTACTGGTGTAAGCTCTTCTCTGAATGTTTTGTAGAATTCTCCAGTGAAGACATCTGGGCCATGGCTTTTTCTTTTTTTGTTGAGAGTTTTTTATTACCTTTTCAATCTCTTCTCTTGTTATGGGACTTTTCAGGTTTTCAACATCACTTTGTGTTAGTTTGGGTAAGTAGTGTGTTTCTAGAAATTTACCACTTCCACTAGGTTTTCAAATTTGTTGGAGTATAGTTTTTCATAACACTCTATTATGATCCTTTTTATTTCATTTGGGTCTGTTGCAATATACCCCATTTCATTTCTTATTTGGGTTATTTGCATCCTCTACTGTTTTTATTTTGTCAGTCTGGCCAGTGGTTTGTTGATTTTGTTGATCCTTTCAAAGACAATGTTGAGTCTAACTATCCATGAACAAGGTATGTTTTTCCACTTATGCAGGTCTCTTTTGGTTTCTTGCAGTAGTGTCTTGTAGTTTTCATTGTATAGGTATTTTACATCTCTGATTAGATTTATTCCTGTGTATTTTATCTTCTTTGGGGCTATTGTAATTATGTATTGATTTGGTGATTTTCTCTTCAAAGTTCTCTTTGTTGGTGTAAAGGAATCCAACTGACTTTTGTATGTTTATCTTGTATCTTGATACTTTTTGCTGAAATCTTCTATTAGTTCCAGTAGTTTTCTAGTGGATTCTTTGGGGTTTTCTGTGTATAAGATCATATCATCTGCAAATAGAGATCCTTTGA
>NW_004443947.1:3201059-3206925 GCF_000243295.1 Trichechus manatus latirostris | reverse complement strand
TCTTTCAATTGTTTTCCTATTTTCTATTTCATTTAATTCTGCTTTAATTCTTATTATTTCCTTTCTTCTGGCACCTGAGGGCTTCCTTTGTTGCTCTTTCTACTTGTTCCAGTTGTAAGAATAATGTTTTGATTATGGTCCTTTCTTCTTTTTGGATGTGTGCATTTATTGCTATAAATTGACCTCTGAGCACTGCTTTTGATGTGTCCCAAAGGTTCTGCTAGGATGTGTTTTCATTTTCGTTTGATTCTTTGAATTTCTTTATTCCATCCTTAATTTCTTCTGTAACTCAGTCGTTTTTGAGCCTGGTGTTGTTCAGTTTCCATGTGTTTGATTTTTTTTCCTTGCTTTTTCTGTTGTTGATTCTACTTCTATTGTTTTATCGTTAAAAAAGATGCTTTGTAGTATTTCAATGCTTTGGATTTTGTTAAGGCTTGCTTTGTGGCCTGACGTGGTCACTTCTGGAGAGTGTTCCATGTGTGTTGAAAAAGAAGGTATACATGGCTGCTGTTGGGTGGAGTGTTCGGTGTATATCTACGAGATCAAGTTGGTTGATTGTAGCATTTAGCTCTTCCGTGTCTTTGTTGAGCTTTTCTCCGGATGTTCTATTCTTACTGAAAGTGGTGTGTGGAAGTCGCCTACTACTATTGTTGAGCTGTCTATCTCTCTTTTCAGTGCTGTTAGAGTTCTTTTTAATGTATTTTTGAGTCATGTCATTGGGTGTATAAGTATTTATTATAGTTATGTTCTCCTGGTTTATTGACCCTTTAATCATTATATAGTGTCCTTCCTTATCCTTTGTGGTGGATTTTACTTTAAAGTCTATTTTGTCAGATATTAATATTGCCATTCCTGCTCTTTTTTGACTGTTGTGTGCAGGATATAGTTTTTTCCATCCTTAGAGTTTTAGTTTGTTTGTGTCTTTAAGTCTAAGATGTGTGTCTTGTAGGCAGCTTATAGACGGGTCGTGTTTCTTTATCCAATCTGCACTCTCTGTCTCTTTATCGCTGCATTTAGTCCATTTACATTCAGTGTAATTATTGATCGGTATGAGTTTAGTGCTGTCATTTTGATGTCTTTTTTGTGTGTTTTTCACAGTTTCTTTGTTCCACTTAATTTTCTGTGCTGAGTCGTTTTTCTTTATGTACTTTCTTTTCATCTTTTTCATTGTTGTTGATTTTGTGTTTGCTGAATCTTTATATTTTTCTAGTTTTTTATTTTTGCTTGTAGGATTGTTAGTTTCCTTTGTGGTTACCTTAATATTTACCCCTATTTTTCTGAGTTTATAGCAGTCTTTTATTTCTTTATAACACGGTGACTTCCTCTCCATGTGAAAAATCTATGTCTACATTTTTTAAGTCCCTCTTTTTTGTTTTAATGTTGTCATCTTTTACATATTGACATCTGTTTCCCTATTTTCAGTGTTTCAGCTTTGATTTATTTTTGTGACTTCCCTATCTGGGTTGATATCTGGTTGTTCTCTCCTGTGTTCTAGTCTTGGGTCATTATCTGATGTTACTGATTTTCTAACCAGAGGACTCCCTTTAGTATTTCTTGTAATTTTGGTTTGGTTTTTGCAAATTCCCTAAACTTCTGTTTATCTGAAAATGCCCTAATTTCACCATCATATTTGAGAGTCAGTTTTGCTGGATATATAATTCTTGGCTGGCAGTTTTTTTCCTTCAAGTCTTTATATATGTCATCCCATTGCCTTGTTGCCTGCATGGTTTCTGCTGAGTAGTCTGAGCTTATTCTTATTGACTCTCCTTTGTAGATGACTTTTCATTTATGCCTAGCCGCTCTTAAAATTCTCTCTTTATCTTTGGTTTTGGCAAGTTTGATTATAATATGTCTTGGTTACTTTCTTTTGGGATCTACCTTATGTGGGGTTCAATGAGCATCTTGAATAGATAGCTAGTCGTCTTTCACAATATCAGGGAAGTTTTCTGCCAACAAATCTTCAACAATTCTCTCTGTATTTTCTGTTATCCCTCCCTGTTCTGGTACTCCAATCACTCTTAGGTTATTTCTCTTGATAGGGTCCCACATAATTCATAGGGTTTCTTCTTTTTTTTTTTTTTAATCCTTTTATCTGGTTCTCCCTCAAATAAGTTGGTGTCAAGTGCTTTATCTTCAATCTCACTAATTCTGACTTCCATTGCCTCAATTTTGCTCCTATGACTTTCTATTGAGTTGTCTAAGTCTGACATTTTATTGTTAATCTTCTGGATTTCTGATTGCTGTCTCTCTATGTATTCTTGCAGCCTGTTAAATTTGTCATGATGTTCTTCTCTAATCTTTTTAATTTCCTCTATTGCATGGTTCTGCATTTTGCTTAATTTCCTGATAAGTTCTGTATATTAATCTTTTGTATTCTGCCTCTGGTAATTCCAAGACATTTTCCTTCTCTGGAAAATTTCTAGATTCTTTATTTTCGGAGCTTACTGAAGCCATCGTGGATTGCCTCTTTATGTGATTTGATATCGACTGTTGTCTCCGAGCCATCAATAAGTTATTATATTTATTTATTTTGTTTGCTTACTGTGTCGTAGCTTCTTGTTTTGTTTTGATATGCCTAAATAGCCTGCTTGTATGAGCTAGTTTGATTACTGGCACCACTGAAGCTCTAATGTCTTGTCACAAGGTGGTTAGATCTGTTACTAGGTATGTGAACTCAGGAATCTGCCCACTCTTCCTCTATGGATTCAGCTCAGGTGCCCAGGTAGATAGCCACCAACTGTGTGGTGTAGGCTCTCACAGTCCAAGACAGGCATGGGTGATTGGTGTAGGCACAGGCATCTGGCTGCAACAGGGGGACACACTCTGAGCAAGGCAGAGTGCTGATGGCTGCCCCAGAGTGTCCAGGAGGAAGGTGCGTCCCTGTTCCCTGGAGTGTGTAGGTGGGTGGGTTTTGTAGCCGGACTATGAGCACCCAATGCTGTTGGCTGTAAGGACTGGGGGGCACCACTTATTCATGGGCCCCTATGGCAGGTGGCTAGGTGGCATGGGTGGAGCCACCAGTCCTCAGGCCCCTGATGTGGATAGGTGAAGACTCTGCTTAATGGGCATAGCAGTGTCAAATGTTATGAACCTGCCACTTCATAGCTGAAACAGTTGAAGTTAGAGTTCAGGGATATACCCTGTTGTACTGTGGTAATGAGGGCCTATGCTGTTGAGATGGGCCCACACAAGTCTATGCAGGCAGAAAGGCACTCAAAGTCTGTGGATCCCTTACGCCTGTGCCTCGGCAAAGGAGTTGTGCCTACGTTGGGTTCCTGACTTCGGGAAGCCAGCAGTTTATTTTTTCCCCTGTCTGTTAGTTTGTTCACTCTCCAGGGTAGGGAGAATGACTCTGGGCATGTGACGGATCCTAATTCCCACCCAGGGGACTTGGCTACAGCAGAAGCCAGCCCAGAACCCAGTGCACAGCAGGGAGCGGGGAGAGAGGTTTTTCCCTAAGGGGGGTGTTTTTGATCTGGGCAATAGGCCTTACACAAATACTTATTTTTCCCTGACCCAGGGCTGCATCTCACTGGTTCTGGGTGGCCATGTAGATACTCTGGCACTGGGTCTCTCCCAGTGCAGAAAACACGCCTCCCGAGCACCATTGCTTGCCTGCCTCATCGCTCACCCTCAAGCTGATCAGGCCTGAAGGGCTCGGGCTCTGGCTGGGTCAGGTCTGGCAACTCCTTGCTGCTTCCGAACTGTCTCTCCCTCCCCCTGCCACTCAGACTGGTTCTTCAACTCTGCCTTTGATGTTCAGGGCTCTCAGATTGCCATATATAATCGATTCACTTGTTTTTTTGGGGGTCTTTGTTGTAAGAGGGTCCATCAGAAACGTTTGAGTACTCTGCCATCTTGGCCCCACCTGTGTTTTCATTCTTGTTTGATTCTAGGAGTTTTTTTAATTCTATCTCTGATTTCTTCTATCACCCGGTGGTTTGTAAGCAGGGTGTTATTTAGTTTCCATGTAATTGATTTTTTTTCCTACCTCTTCGTGTTGATAATTTCTACCTTGATGGCATTGTGGTCAGAGAAAATACTTTGTATTATCTCACAGTTTTGGATTTTGTTGAGGGTTGTTCTGTGGCCTAAGATGTGGTCTCTTCTGGAGAACTTTCCATATGCATTGGAAAAAAATGTGTACCTTGCAGCTGTAGGGTGGAGTGTTCTATGTATGTCTATGAGGTCAAGTTGGCTGATTGTGCCCTTTAGGTCTTCTGTATCTTTGCTGAGTTTCTTTCTAGATGTTCTGTCCTTTACCAAGAGTGGTGCGTTGAAGTCTCCTACTATTATTGTGGAACTGTCAATTTCTCTTTTCAGTGCTGTTAGAGTTTATTTTATATATTTATGAGCCCTGTCATTGGGTGCGTAGATATTTATTATGGTTATGTCTTCATGATGAATCATCCCCTCAGTCATTTTATAGTGTCCTTCTTTGTCTTTTATGATGGATTTTGTTTTAAAGTCTATTTTATCTGAGATTAGTATTGCCACTCCAGCTCTTTTTTGGTAGTTGTTTGCTTGATATATTTTTTTCCATCCTTTGATGTTTAATAAATTTACATCTTTGTTTCCAAGGTATGTCTCTTGTAGACAACATATCAACAGATCCTGTTTTTTTATCCATTCTGTCACTCTCCGTCTCTTTATGGGTGCCTTTAGGCCATTTACATTTAGTGTAATTAGTAGCAGGTGTGAATTTATTGCTGTCTTTTCGTAGTGCTTTTTTGTGGTGCTAATGTTTTCTTTGTTCCTCTTACTCACCTGTGCTGAACTCCTTTTGTTTGTGGATTTTTTTAATTTCTTTTGTTTTTGTAGATTTTGTTTTTACTGAGACTTTATGTTTTTCTTTATTTTGATTAGTAGTTTGTTAACTTTCTTTGTGGTTACCTTGAAATTTACCCTTATCTTCCTAGGTTTGAACCGGTCTATTATTACTTGGAATCACCTTGCCTTCCTCTCTATTAGAAGGTTCTATACCTACACTATTTATTCCCTCTTTTTTCGTTCTGATGTTGTTATCATTAACAGATTAACCTCTCTGCTTCCCTGTTGTAATTTTTTTGGTTTTGGATACTCTTTAAGAGTTCATTTCCTAGGTACATATCTGGCTGGTACAATCCTGCATCCTAGATTCAGCTTGTAGTCTGACGTTGTTTGTTCTCAGACTGAAGGACTCCCTTTAATAATTTTTGCAAGTTTGATTTGGTTTTTTACATAGTCCCTTAATTTCTGTTCATCTGGAAATGTCCTAGTTTCACCATCATATTTGAATAGGAGTTTTGCAGGATATATTATTCTTGACTGGCAATTTTTTTCTTTCAAGGTTTTATATAAGTCATCCTATTGCTTTCTTGCCTGCATGGTTTCTGCCAAATAATCTGAGCTTAGTCGTATTGTTTCTCCTCTGTATGTGACTTTTTTTTTTTTTTTTCCTCAAGCTGCTCTCAGGATTCTTTGTTTCTCTTTGGTTTTAGCGAGTGTGATTATGATACGTGTTGGTGTTTTTCTTTTGAGGTCTATCCTATATAGGATTTATTGAGCTTCTTGGATGGTCATCTTTTCATCTTTCATGATATTGTTGAAATTTTCCGTCAGCAGTTCTTCATTGATCCTCTCTGTGTTTTCTGTTTTCTCTCCCTGTTCTGGAACTCTGATCATTCACAAATTTTTTTTTTTTTTAACAATATTGAAAAGAACTTTAATTGCATAATCACAAAAGCACTGAACAAACACAATAATGTTAATAAAAATTTTAAATAAAATATTTTAAACAATTTAAAAAAAACAGCAGCACAGAAAATACCATCAAAATGTGTATATAAGAACACACATTTTAACATTTTGATACATGTTTTGGAAC
>NW_004443947.1:3167547-3198636 GCF_000243295.1 Trichechus manatus latirostris | reverse complement strand
GTGGCTCTACTCTCTTTTATCAGCTTTCTCTCCAATGGATTGAGGTACCACTTATCTTTGTTGTAAAAGGACACAGTGGACACAGCAGATTTAAACGGTGAACCTTGATCGGCAGATGATGATCTATTTTTTTTATTTGTTGGAAATGTTGAAGTATTAAGTGAACTTGAAATGAAATCGTCTTGTTGAAAGCAATGCATGTTTTCTTCATTTTTATCACTGCTTTGAAGAATGTGCTTTTTATTAGGTGGTAGAAATATATTTTCAGTAAAGTCCAATATTAATTTCTTTGATGGAATGTCTGATAATAGGCTGTCACAGTTCAAAGAATGTTGCTTCCTTTTTCTTGGGGTAAAAGCTGCCATTTTTTTAAACAGAATTCCTCCTTCGTCCCACAGAATCTTGTGTTCTCTTCGGTCTTCCAATCTCAGGCTTGGCCCTCCGCAGTGGTTACCTGATCCTCACAGTCTCATTCACAAATTTTTGCTTTTGATTGTATCCCACATAATTCTCAGGGTTTCTTCATTTTCTTAGTTCTTTTCTCTGATGTTTCCTCAAACAGAGTTGTAACTAAGTGTTTGTTTTCAATTTCGATGATACCATCTTCCATCTTTTCAAATCTGCTCCTCAGCCCCTCTGTGACATTGTCCATTTCTGAAATCTCGTTGTTTATCTTGTGGATTTCTAATTGTTGTTTTTGTATGATTTCTAGTTGTGAATTTATTTTGACATTTTGTTCCTGTATTATTTTCCTGAATTCTTTCATTTTTTTTGTCTGTATTTTCCACGAATTTGTCTGCCTTTTCCATGAATTTGTCTATTTTTTTCCTCTTTTTGGTCTGCTTTTTTGCTTCAACTCTTGGATAGCTCTAAATATGAGAGATTTGAATTTCCTATCAGGTAGTTCTAGTGCCTTTTCTTCTACTGGAAAGTCATCCGGTGTTTTATTTTGGATGCCTATGGAGCCATCCTGTCAGGTTTTTAAATATGTTTTGATATTGTCTGCTGTCTTCGGGACATTCAGTAGTTATTTTCCTCTTTTATTGATTGTAGCTTTGTTTGTTTTGTCCTGCTTTTTTTTTTTGTTTGTTTTATTTGGTTATGTCTGGGCATTCTTTGTTTGCTCGTCTGTGAGCATGATAGTTTTCGCCTCATTCTCCAATGGGCAGGGTCAGTCAGGTATGGTATAGCAGGGAAGGTCCAGCTGAAGGGGAGTTGCTGGGATGGGTTGTTTGTGGCACATACTAGGGCCGACAGGGTGGGCCAGGAATCAGTTCAGGGCAGGTTCCAGTAGTCTGTGCCTGTGCTGCTCAGGGGTGGGATGTTCAGCACACAGTGCAGGCAGGCAGGGAGGAGATGGAGATTGTGATGTGTGGAGCTAAGATGAGTATGGGAAAGAGGATAGAGAGGAGTGAGGAACAGGGAGCAAAAACATACAAACAAATAAACACAAACACAAAAGAGTGCTAAGGGAGCTTGCCATTGGAGTGGAGAGATGAGAGACTGAGAAATGGAGAAAAACAAAAAGAAAAAAAGGGTAAATGAAATAAAATGATAAATAAAAATTAGAAAAAAAAGAAAAAGAAAAGTCCCCAGGGATCCCACCAGTGTGGCTGTGGGGACTGGGAAATTGCTCCCAGCTGTGAAGTATAGCCTGGCTAGGAGGGTATAGATGTCACACAGCACCAGGTATTCAGGAGACAGGAAGAGAGGGTAAGTATAGTAGACTAGAAACTGAGAAATGAAGAAAGACAAAAAGGAAAAAAGAGAGAAAAGACAACAAAACAAGCAAAAACTAGAAAAATGAAACGTCCCCCAGGGATCCCAGTGCGTGGCTGCACAGACTTAGGGAGTATCTCCCAAGCCGTGCAGTACTGCCCGGCTAGAAGGGACTCCCAAGCCCAAAAAAGAAAAAGAAAACAAACAAAAGCCCAGGGAATCCTACCTGCATGGCAGCACAGGCCAGGAAGCAGTTCCACAGTCGAGCGGCATTTCACAGTCTTTCAGGAAGAAGCAAAGATGGCACACAGAGCCAGGTATTTGAGAGAAAGGAGGGGGAAGTGGTGAGAGGTAAGGAAGAAATCTGAAGACGTGGAAATAAGCAACACCAACACCCAACAAATGGCACTCAGGGAGCCAGCCAGTGCAGGGGGGTGGAATCCAAGCAGAACAGGGGTGAAGCCAGTGCTTCCCGGCCAAGAAACTGTGGCTGCATGAAGCAGAGGAGGCCAAGTGGGGGTGAAGAAGGGTGGGAGGTGGGAAAGTATATATTGCTGGTTACTGGTTGTTCTGTCTCCTGCTGGAAGCTCTGTGAAGCTGCTTTCGCATACTCCCTGTTCACTGATCTCCAACAGGAGTCCAAGATGGCAGATCCGTGCTGTGTTAGCTAATAGGGGACCTCTGCATGTATCTCTCCTCTCTCTTTTTTCTCTGTCAATTTCTTATTCCATTTGGTGCTTGGTTGAGTTATTTATCTCTTCATTTGATGCTTAAGCTTTCAGGATTGACATTTGTCTCTGTTTGACTCAGTTTTTCAGATCTTTGCTGTGGAGGGATGGTGTGGTGCTTCTGTCTATAGCGCCATGTTGCCCAGAAGTCTCCAAGATTCTATGTTTCTTTTTGGTTTTGACAAGTTTGGTTATAATATGTCTTGACTTTCTTTTGGGATCTACCCTGTGTGGGGTTCTTTGAGCTTCTTGGATAGATATCTTCCTGTCTTTCATGATATCACAGAAGTTTTCTACCAGCAAATCTTCAGTAATTCTCTCTGTATTTTCTGTTATCCACCCCCCAACCCCATTCTGGTATTCCAGTCACTTATAGGTTTTTCCTCTTGATAGTGTCCCACATACTTCTTAGAGTTTCTTCATTTTTTTTAAATTATCTTTTCTGATTTTTCCTCAACTAAATTGGTGTCAAGGGATTTATCTTCAGTCTCACTAATTCTGACTTCCATTGCCTCAATTCTGCTCCTATGACCTTCTATTGAGTTGTCTAATTCTGAAATTTTATTGTTAATCTCTTGACTTTCTAGTTGCTATCTCTCTATGGTTCCTAACAGCCTGTTAAATTTGTCATTTTGTTCTTGTATTGTTTTCCTGAATTCCTCTATTACTTTGTGTGTTCCTTGACTTGGTCTGAGTTTTGCCTGGTCTCCTCCTGATCTCTTGAAGAGCTCTGTATGTTAATCTTTTGAACTCTAACTCTGGTAATTCCAAGACCTTCTCTTCCTCCAGAAGGTTTCCTGGTTCTTTATTTTGGTCACTTGCTGGAGCCATCTTGACCTGCTTCTTTATGTTATTTGATATTGACTGTTGTCTATGAGCCATCAGGAAGTTATTATATTTATTTATTGTATGTTTGTTTACTGTGTCCTAGCTTTTTGCTTTGTTTTGTTTTGATACGCTCAAGTAGGCTGGGCATGTGAGATACTTTGGTTATTGGCATCTTGAAGCTTTCACATCCTGTCATCAGGTGGAAAGAGCAGCTACTTTGTGTCAGCCCAGGAGTCTGTTCACTTTTCTCATGGGGATTCAGCTCAGGTGTCCAGGTCATCAGTCACCAAGTGTGTGCTGCAGACTCTCACCAACAGTCCTAGACGACAGGGCTGCGTAGTGGTGTTCAGAGCGGGTACAGGTATCTGGCTGCAGTAGGGGGATATGTGCTGAGCAAGGCAGGGGGCTGACGACTGCCCCTGAATGCCTGGGTGAAGGGCATGTTCCTGTCACCTAGAGCATGTGGGTGGGTGGGTTTTGCAGCCAGACTTTGGGCACCCAATGCTGTTGGCTGTAGGGACTGGGAGGCACCATTTATTCTCAGACCACTGTCATGGGTGGCTAGGTGGAGTGGGTGATACTGCTAGCCCTCAGGCCCCTGATGTGGGTGAGTGAAGACCCTGCTTAATGGGCAGAGTGGTGTCGAATGTCATGAATCTGCAACTCCCCCTTGGCTGCTGCAGTTTGTAAATAGGCGTTAGATGTATGCCCTGTTGTTCTACGCTAATGAGCTTCTGCGGTGTTGACTTGGCCCACACAGGTCTGGGCAGAGCTGAGGGGTGTTACAAGTTTATGGTTCTTTTATGGCTAGTGCCTAGGCAAAGAGGCAGTGCCTGCCCTGTGTTCGCAGCTTAGGGGGCATGATGATTTTTAAAGCTGAGAGACTGGTTTGGGTGCAGATAGTCCTGAGTTCCAGCTTAGGGAGTGTGGCAGTTGTTGAATACTGCTGGACTGGTGTCAGAGTGGAGAGGGGTGGGGGATAAGTGAGGGGAAAGAGGCACTTCTCTGCTGTGAAATTCCTGGAAAGGGAGGGGTTATTTTGAACCCATGTTTAGTAGGTTAGACTCTTGCCCTTAACTTTCACAGGTCCAGCGCCACTTCCCCTGGCTCTAGAGGATTGTGCTGACTCTCCACTGCCTGGCCTCTCCTGACATGGTGAAATACATCCCCAGCACTACTGCTTGCCTCAGCCCACATGCTCTGGCCGACCCAGCTAGCAGGGTGCCAGCTACCTCATGACTGATACTTCTTTGCTGCTTCTGAACTGTCTCTCCTTCCCCTCTGCTGCTCAGTCTGACTCCTCAACTTTGTCTTTGATGATCAAGGCTCCCAGATTGTCATATATAATCGATTCATTTGTTTTTCTAGGTCTTTGTTGTAAGAGGGATGACAGGAAGCATCTGACTATTCTGCCATCTTGGCCCCGCCTCTCGGCCATCATGTTTGGAGGAGGCTCAACTTAGCAGGCTACCTGCAATGTCTGCCATCTTCCTAAAGTTTCTGAGATAAGGGATTTGACAACTAAACTCTCAGCAACCAGAGTAATACTAAGAACCTCTCACAAGCCACATACAGCCTGTTGCTCTGTTGCCATTGAGTCATCTCCAACTCATGGTGACCCTATGTGTGTCAGAGTAGAACTGCTCTCCATAGGTTTTTTTTTTAATTGTTGTTGTTGTTGAGAATATACACAGCAAAAAATACACCAATTCAACAGTTTCTACAAGTACATTTCAGTGACATTGATTACATTCTTCAAGTTGTGCAACCATTCTTGCCCTCATTTTCTGAGCTGTTCTTCCCCCATTAACATAAACTTGCTCTCCTAAGTTTCCTGTCTTATCTTTCGAGTTGCTGTTGTCAGTTTGATGCCATATAGCTAGTTCTTAAAAGAGTGTAATGCTCAAGGGAGACATTTTTTAAATTTAAGCTAAACTATTGTCTGGTTTTTAGAAGACTTCAGGGGATAATTTTGGTTTAAGGTTTAAAGATTATCTCAGGGCAATAGTTTCAAAGGGTTCATCTTGCCTTCATGGCTCCATAAAGTCTACATTCCATGAGAATTTGAAATTCTGCTATGCATATTGCCCCTTTTGATCAGGATTCTTCTGTAGATCGTTGGTCAAAATGTTCAGTAATACTAGCAAGGCACTATCCAGTTCTTCTGCTCTCATGGCAAAGGAAGAAGCTGCTCACAGAGTCAATTAGCTGTACATTCCATTTCCTCGTCCTATTCCTGACTCTCCTTCTTCCTCTGTTGCTCCAGGCAAATAGAGACCAATTATGCATTGGATGGCCACTTGCAAGCTTTTAAAAGACCCCCAGGCACTACTCAATAAACTAGGAGGTAAAATAGAAGCACCAAACACATTATTAGGCCAATTAACTGAGCTGTCCCATGAAACCACCATGACACTAAACCTCTTAACCAAGGAACCAAATCCCATGAGATGTTTGGTTGTACATAAGCAGCCTCAGCAGCTACTTTGCTGTTGTTGTTGTAAATATGCCTATCACACAACTTTTACCAATTCAACTTTTTATAGGTGTACAACTTATTGACAACACTTACTACAATGAGCTGTGCAACCTTACCCTTAATCAATGCAATTTTTCCATCACCATAAACCGAAACTCAGTTCTTCATGAGCAATAACCTCCCCTTCCCCCCTCCCTCCCACCCATGATAACCACTAAGAAACTTTGGTCTCTATACATTTGCCTTTTCTTGTCTTTTTATATAAGTGACATCATACAATATTTGTCTTTTTGTGATTGACTTATTTCACTCAGCATAATGTCTTCAAGCTCCATCCATACTGTAGCATGTACCAAGACTTCATTTCTCCTACTGGCTGAGTAGTATTCTATTGTATGTATATACTACAGTTTGTGTACCCATTCAACTGTTGATGGGCCATAGAGTTTTTAATCGCTGATTTTTCAAAAGTAAATCACCAGGCCTTTCTTCCAAGGTGCCTCTGGTTGGACTTAGACATCCAACCTTTTGGTTAATAGATGAGCGTGTTAATCATTTGCACCACCCAGGAACTCTTCTGAATCTTTACTTGGTACAATATTTATGTAAGAGCTAGAAACCCATTAGTGCTGCTTGACACAGGGCCCTGCATTATTCACTTGCTCTGCCCCTGCCGTGTGCAGCAGGTTAAATCATTCAGCCAAAATTCAGTCAATCCTGAGAACTTTCCTGAACCAAGAGTGTCTGGGCACTGAAACACAGAGATGAAAATATAACCCTGTCCTTGCCCTCTGGTGGCTTTCAGTCAAATATGCCCATAAATAACTGTCATATCAGGAGGAAAGTATGTGGAGTCATGAGAGACTGACTCAGATGCAGATGGAATTCCAAGTAGAGCAATCTCTGTCAAATTTGGGAAGGTGGGATACGGGAGGGGAGGCGCTTTGTGGCAACAGCCACATTGCAAATCAAGGCAGATGCCTTGCCCACCTCTCCTCCTGGTCTCCCTTTTGAGCCCCCTGCGTTCCCACCACATGACCTTCTTTCTGTTCCTGGAACTCTTCAAGCTGATTCCTGCCCCAGGGCCTTTGCTGTTCACTTTGCCTGGAATCCTCCCTCTTCCCTCCCACCTCCCCCTCCCCCCTTTCAGTATTAGTTATCGAAACCAAAAAAACAAACCTGTTGCCTGTTGAGTCTATTCCAACTCACAGTGACCCTATAGGACAGAGTAGAAGTGCCCCATAGGGTTTCCAAGGTGTGGCTGGTGGATTCAGACTGCTGACCTTTTGGTTAGCAGCCAAACGCTTAACCACTGTGCCACCAGGGCTCCCTTAGTTATGTAGTGCTACTATAATAGAAATACCACAAATCGGTAGCTTTAACAAATACAAATTTATTTTTTCATAATTTAGGAGACTAGAAAACTGAATTCCTGGCAATGGCTCTAGGGGAAGGTTTACTCTCTCTATCGGTGTAAAAACTGTTTGGGGGCAGTGCCTGACCTAAATTCACAAGGAAGAAGGAGAATCAAGATCAACAGTCCAAGGCTGGTAAGGCTGATTCTTATGAGGCGGGGTGGGGTGGGGGGGAGGTCAGACATGCCTCTTCTCTCCGCCATCTTTACTAATTCCAAACACCACCAATCCCTCCCACAGTGCTCTCTGCTGGGTTCAACAATTCATTGCAATGGCCACACAGAACTCACAGACCATAATAACAATTATGGGGTCTATTAGGGAAGTAACAGTTACAATTCAGGCTCAGGAACACTCAGGATACAGTTCTTCCATCAGGACAGCCTCTTTCCAACCGTGCTCGCAGGCACACCTCTCCCTAGCCCTAGGCCTCTCCCCAAAGGCACTCAGCTTTCTCTCTCTGTGAGCCAGGAAACCCAATGCTCTGTCTCCTGCTGCTGGGTCTCTGCTGCCACCATTTCTCACCATCTTTAGGGTTATAGCTTGCCCTCCCTCTCCTGGTTCCCTGCTTCCAGGAGCTTCTCAGCACAGGGATCCCAGGTCCAAAGGACATGCTCTCCACTCCTGGCTGTTCTTCCCTGGTGGTGGTAGGATCCTCCTCTCTGCTCTGGAATTGGCTCTCTTTTAAGGCAAAACTGACCAATCCTTTTGGTGGGCCACAATTACCTTATCACACAGTCCCACGCAATCACCTGGGTGGGAATTACAAGACCATGGCTAGAAAGATCACACGCAAAAGTAATTAATCCACCACAGTCAGCTCTGGAGGAAGGTCCTTGTCTCTTCTGAGCTTCTTCTCCTGGGCGATCTTCATGTGGCTTGGCATCTTGCTTCCCCCATCTCTGCTTCTTCACTTTCTTGCTTAATCTGATCCTTCTGTGTCTCAAAAGAGATTGACTAAAACACACACAACACTAATACTGTCTCATTAACATAACAAAGAAAACTCATTTCAAAATGGGATTATAACCACAGGTATGGGGTTAGGATTTACAACACATATTTTGGGGGGACACAGTTCAATCCAAAACACCCCTCACCTCCATTTAGACCTCAAATCAGATGTCACCTCCTCAAACATTTCCCATTTCTTGCCTACTCAAAGTCAGACCAGCCTTCTTATCAGGGAGACCAAAGAAAGATGGATATCCCTCCTGCCCCCTGGGAATTATGGGGCAGGTATATGACCTAGCCTCAACTATTCTAATAGGACAGTCAAAAATTATTTGCAGTGGTGGCAGGAATCAAGCCCAGAATTCAGCAGGGTGTCAGAAAGGGTGCCAGGCAGGGGTACTGGTGACAGCTTCTTGGCAGACTGTCCTATGGCTGGTTTGGCTGCAGTCTCACTTGGGTCCTGGCCCCTTTCCAAGTCTTGTTTTCTATTCCTGTAGATTCAACAAGTTTCCCAATGTTCTCCACTCAGAAAGATCTTATTCAGGACTCATTAGCCAGAGCTGGCTTTTGTGATTAGCACCCATTCCTTACCTCCTTTCCCAAAGCAGCCCCCTCCCCACCCACCAGTCACTCTATCCAAGTACATGCCTTCAGCTCTTCAGAGCATTTCAGACCATCAAAGTTCTCTTGTTTTAATTTCTTTAGTTCTCACCCAACTAGAATGCAAGCTTCACGAGAGCAAAGACCGGGTCTGTTTGGTTCCCAGCCATATCCCCAGCACCTGATGCAATATCAGGGTCAGAAAAATCAGTAAACTATTGTTGAATGACCATGAGAATAAATATGGAGGTAAGGATGTGCTGGGTGGCAGGAACAACATAAGCAAAAGCTAGGAGATTGAAACTGTGCCCAACAGGGTTTTCAGTGGGTGATATTTTGGAAGTTGATTGCCAGACCTTTCTTCTGAGACACCTCTGGGTAGATTTGAACTGCCAGCCTTTTGGTTAGTATCCAAGTGCATTAATCATTTGCACCACCCAGGAATTTAAAAAAAAAAAAAAAAACAGTTGCCGTCAAATCAATTCAGACTCATAGTGATTCTATGTGTGTCAGAGTTGAACTGTGCTCCATAGGATTTTCAATGGCTAATTTTTTTGGAACTAGATTGCCAAGTTCTTCCAAGGTCCCTCTGAGTGGACTTGAACTGTCAACCTTTCAGCTAGCAACTGAGCGTGTTAACTGTTTACATCATCCAGGGGGCTGCCATGAGTCAGAATTGACTCAGTGGTAACTGGTTTACTGGTAGAAGGTTGGAAATATTTAGAGAACAGCAAATCTAAACCTAAGGACTATGGAAATATGGAGGGGTCTCATGACTTGCCCTCCCAGTGGGACAATGGGCCTTCCACCCATTCTCAAGCATTTCAGTTCATGCCCCTGGCCAAGGCTCCTACACAAGGTGGCAGATCTATCTGTGGCTCACATAGCAGAGTAACAGCTGCAGAGCCCAACACTGTGCTAGGGGTTTTATGAAACTCCTCTTATTATATCCTTGCAATCATCCTGTGAGGTGGATTTCAGCCTCCACATTGTACAGCTGAGAAAATGGAGACTCAGAAAGATCAGTGAATAGCTTGCTCACTATCACAGCTTCCAAGAAAATGTGGGCTGACTCTAGAGTCCACACTGTTCCTTCTGTGGGGCTTACCAATATCTGAATAAGGGGGGGTCTTAGAACTGCAGGCCCTGGGTTACAAAGGGAGCCTCCCCTCAACGTCTGAACATCTGCAATGACTCAGTGCTCAGCCCATGCCCTTGCTGGAAGTTCCCACCTGCCAGGTTTGGGGAAGAGAAAAAGGAGGTAGGTCCTGGAAAAACATTCTAGCAAAAGGTTGAAAGACCTCGGAGTGGCTTTAACAAGTGGCAGACCAGATTTAGGAGTTCCTGAGTGGTGCAAAGGTTAATGTGCTCAGCTGCTAATAGAAATGTCAGGGTTCAAGTCCACCCAGAGGTGCCTTTGAAGAAAGGTCTGGAGATCTACTTCCAAAAAATCAGCCATTGAAAAGCCTATGGAGCACTGTTCTACTCTGACACACATGGGGTCCTTATGAGTTGAAATTGACTCAATGGCAACTGATTTTTTTTTTTTTAGCCCAAATTCAACTTCAGCTTTAGTAAAATTCCCATTGAGCAAGCAGAGAGGCTACAGCAGAGGGGCTGGCAGCAAGCGTTGGGTTGAGGAGTGCCATTGGGAGATGATGAAGACTTGGTCATTAAAGTCAGGCAGATGAAGGACTGGACATGCAGTTTCCTCTTAGGTCCCCTAAGACTGCATTTCGCATGTGTCTCAGAGGGAACACCATTATGCGGCTGGTACTCCCCTGCTGACAGATAAGATCAGCTCGCAAAGTCACAGGGAGGCCTGTTGCCCTTGAGCTGGGGTGCTGGCAGCTGTACTAATCATTACCAGGCTCCCAGAGGCCCCCAGGTGCTGTGCCCTTTGGCGGAATGACCTGTGCCCAGCAGCTTCGTATACTGGTGAACTGCCTCAAAGTCTACCCAAACACTACCCAGCCTCACAGTGGAGATCTTGGATCTCCTGAGCCTCCCAGCAAAGGGATTGACAGAGCTTTCTCCCCACATGTACTGGAGCAGGCAGAAGATCATTTGGGCCTGCGGTTGCTGAATCTGACCCTACTCCAGCCCTAGTGAGACATTTATTATTGCATCCCAGGTGGCCTAAGGCAGTCAAAAGTGTTTGGGCTTCTCCAACTCTTTGAGCTTTAGGTGCACCCTCTATCAATCAGAGATGGGGTCAATGTGATGATTTAATGAACTAATATATGTGAATGTAAGAACTCAACAGATAGCTTTGTTGTTCGCTGCCATTGAGGTGGCTCTGACTCATGGCAACCCCATGTACAATAGGATGAAACGTCACCTGGTCCTGAGCCATCTTCCTGATAGTTGGCATGCTCGAGTCCATTGCTGCAGCCACTGAGTATTCTGAGTGCCTTCCAACCTAGAAGGCTCATCTTCCAGCATTATATTGGACAACGTTCTGTTGTGATCCATAAGGTTTTTATTGTCTGATTTTCAGTAGATCACCAGCCTTTTCTTCCTAGTTTGTCTTAGTCTAGAAGCTCTGCAAAAACCTGTTTACTCCATAGTCCTGGGGGACATCTAGATCAATTGGCAAAACACAGTTCATAAAGACAATGTTCTACATCTGACTAGCATCTAGGGTCCTAAAAGTTTGTGAGTGGCCTTCTAAGAAGTAACTATTTGTCTCTTCCAGTCTGGGGCAAAGGAGAATGAAGAAAAAAGAAAACTCAAGGAAGCAATAAGTCCAAAGGACTAATGGCCCACGTAAACCACAGTCTCCTCTAACACGAGACCAGAAGAACTAGATGGTGCCCGACTACTATTACTGATCACTCTGACCAAGACCACAATAGAAAGTCCTGGTTAGAATGAGTAAAAAACAGAGCACAAAATTCAAGTTTAAAAAAAAAAAAGATCAAACTTACTGGTCTGAGAGAGACTGGAGGAACCACTGAGATTATTGCCCTGAGACAATCTTCTAACTTGAAACCAAAGACACTCTTGGAGGCAACCTTTCAGACAAATAATAAACAGGATTATAAAATAAACAATGACATCCATGAAGAATGTGCTCGTTAGAACAATCAATAATACGTGACCAAAAGGGCAACATTTGCCCAAAACCCAAAACAAGAAGACAGGGAGGGACAGAGAAACCAGACTCGTGAAAACAGGGAAGCCAGGGAGAAAATAGGGAGAGTGCTGACACACTGCAGGGATTGTAACCAATATCATGGAACACTTTGTGTATAAACTATTGGGTGGAAAACTAATATGCTATGTAAACTTTCACCTAAAGCACAATGAAATGTCACAAAAGAAAAAGAAAAGAAACCCTAGTACATGGTAACCCTGCTGGTATTTGAAATACTGGTGGCATAGCTTCCAGCATCACAGCAACATGCCAGCCACCACAGTATGACAAAAATGACAAACTGATCATCCTTGTGTTGACCCTTACTGCCTGGAAGAAAGGAAATAAGTTCTTCAAAATAGGCAAAACCCAAGCCCATTGCAAGTCTTTCTAATGTTAAGTTGAAGAGGAAGGTTGCACTGGCAGAGTGATCACTGTGTGTCCCTCCATAGATGGTACATGGGAATTCCACCAGGCAATCTTTATCTTCCTTTTGTCTGTCAGCAAACTATTACTGAGTATCCATTCTACGTGCTGAGAGCTGAGGACACAAAGATGAAAATATATGCCCTCTGCCCTCCTGGTGAATAAAGAGGTACCCACGGGCATAAACAATTCCAACCCACCAGATAGTTGCCATCACCAATGTGTGGGCCATGTTTAGTGGGAGCATTAGAGAAGGAGCTCTGCCTGATTCTGCCTGGGGACACAAGTTGAAGACATGGTCTCTATGATCCAAGAGATCAGAGTCTAGAAGAGACACAAACTCTGAGTAGACAATAGAAATGCAACCAGACAATGGCATTCGCAGATGTGTGAGCAAGATTTAGTGGGAATACTGGAGAAGAAGCAGTTAATTCTGCCCTGCAGATTTAAGCAAGGTTTCCTAGAACAGAAGCAGGAACTGAAGTTTGGGCGACCAAAAGCTGTGTGTCTTCCAGATGTCCATGGCCTTGCCTCTGTCCTCCCAGGGTTTTCAGGAAGTGCCCGTTTCCAGCTCCCAGCCTTCTGGCTCTGGGCCCCAGGCCCCTTCCCACTTCTCCTTGGGGACCACCAGTGCTGCATCCTCCCACAGTCCCTTGAGGTGCCCACTGGCACCAAGCCCACCCCAGTTTTCTGGGAAGGTGGAGCCGGGGTAGGGGAATCTCTTGGTTCTGTGCCCGTGGAGGCAAAAATAAATGTATCATTTGGCTTTCTCTCTCTCTGCTTCTGGAAGCTGCTAGCTCATGCACCCACCCCCCTCCAGATTTCACAAACACAAAAACATGGACTTACCCTTCCCCTAAAAACGGGTCAACATCTTGTATGGTTAGCACATTACACACATTTTAGAGAAGAGGGAACCAATGCTCAAAACACTCAGCTAAAAAATGGTAGGCACAGAATTGGAGATGTGGCCATCAATCAGACAAATACAGAGCTTTACATTCTGGTGAAAAGAAACAAAGAGTAAATGGGCAATAAATATTAAATGAGATCATTTCAGAGAGTAATCTGTGCTACAAAGGAAATAAAATAGGGTAATGGGATAGAGAGTGGCTGAAGGGCCTAGGGTCTACTCATTTAGATAAGGTGGTTAGAGAGGGCCTAGAGGATGAGGCCTCCACCTGACTGCCAGTTTGTTCTACAATATGAGAAGGGCTACAAATCCAAATACCTACAAGCCAGACAGGTAACATAATGAGGTAACATAATCCCTGGCTGGGCAAGGATTGTGGTGGAGACACAAGCTGAAAAGACATGGTCTCTATGATCCAAGAGATCAGAGTCTAGAAGGGACACAAACTCTAAGTAAACAATAGAAGTGCAACCAGCTGATGGCATTCACAGACACGTGAGCAAGATTTAGTTGGGAATTCTGGAGAAGGAGTAGTTAATTCTGCCCTGGGGAGTTAAGCAAGGTTTCCCAGAACAGAGGCAGGAACTGACGTTCGGGCGACCGAAAGGGGTCATCTAAGTCTTCCAAACGCCCACGGCCTCACCTTTGCCCTCCCAGGCAATCCTCAACTCCAGGCAAATGTTGCTATGTAGGATATAAGCTCAATGTTGTCAAATCTTCCATTTTTTTTTTAGTAAAATCCAGAAATCCTTATTTTTATATGACATTGCTAAATGTTAAAAATAACACAAAGGCCAAAACCCATGAATCACAAAAAAGGCATAATTACAGTTCATTTATTTTCTTTCACACACACTTATACATATAAAACATATACACTGCATACATACAGGAGCCCTGGTGGCACAACAGTTAAGCTCTTGGCTGCTAACCAAAAGGCCATTGGTTCAAATCCACCCTGCAACTCTGCAGGAAAAAGACCTGGCGTATGCTCCTATAAAGATTACAGCCAAGAAAACCCTATGGGGCAGTCGTTACAAGTCAAAATCAACTCAATGGCAGGTAACAACAACAACTGTACATATATATACATTACATACTTACTTGTATAATATATACTGCCAACCTTTTGATTAGCAACTGAGCTCTTAACCACTGTGCCACCAGGGCTCCATATAAGTATATACATATATATAATATATACATACATATATAACTTACATAATATATACCTAATGTATAACATATGTATTACACACATTACATATATGTATATGTATTACGTATATGTATATATACATATGCACATTACATACATACATATGTAAAGTATATACATCACGTATATGCTTTATATATGCTCACACATATATATTACATATACCATATATGCATTATATACACACATATATACATTACACACATATATGTATGTAGGTGTACTTTTACCAAAATTTGAAACCAGTTTTTTTCTATTATCAGTGCAAAAGTAAAAAAAAAAAAAAAAGGCTCTGCTGGGAACCAGAATGTGATGCTCCCATCTGAACATAAGCGATGCTCACAGAATATAAACTAAGCCCCAGTGACGTGGGGCTTAGACTGGGCCATACTGCAACTGTGCTTTGAACAACACAGAGAGACAAGGTCATCCTGCAGCCAAAAAAATCACTGAACAACAGCAATAACAAAAAAAAGAACAAAAATAATGAAAAAATAAAATAAATAAAAATTAAAAAAATCACTGAACACCCCACCTCTGACTAACATGAATGCTGCTTCTTTGTTGCCTCCAAGATAAAATGCATTAAGATAACAAATCACCAAATTGCCCCTGCTCCTTGACACCATCCTTTCCAGAACCTGCTTCCTTAATCTCTCTAGAATTATCCAGGTCAGGTTCAGATCCTCTGAGAAACTCCTCCCAACCTTCCCCTCTCCCCCTATCCCACATTGCTCTCACACACCCATGGATCCCTGGGGTGCATTTTCCTATGCTGTGGCAGACTAAATAAAACCAGCTGTGGACCACAAGTGTGCTCCTGCTGGTCTCTGGTGGGTAGCCTTTGACAACAGCGTATCTTGAACATCTTTCCAGACCAATCACTAGAGATAGTAACACTCTTTTTAATGACTGCATGACATGGCATTGATGGAATGGCAATATTTGTGCTACTTCCATTTTGTCAATATTCCCTCATCTCATGTTTCCTTAAGGAGCCTGGGTGGTGCAAGTGGTTTGTGCTTGACTGCTAACCGGAAGGTGGGCGGTTCCAATCCACCCAGAGGCTCCATGAAAGAAATGCCTGGCAATCTGTATCCTTAAAGATTACACCCAAGAAAACCCTATGGAGCAATTCTACTCTGTAACACATGGGATCTCCGTGAGTCAGAATCAACTTGAAGACAATGGGTTTGATTTTTCCTTGGTACGTTCCCATGTCATAGTATCTCATAGCACTTTGTAACTATTTTCCTTGATTTTATTTATAGTATTAATTTGCTTTGTTGTAACTATTTACCTGTTCTCTGTCTTCCTCACTGGACTCTCAGCTCTGGGAGGGCAGGGTCCCTACACCCCCAACCCAAAGCCTGTCACAGAAGGAGTGCTCAGTAAAGAAATCAGATGGGGACCTGAATACTGTCACCAACAGAAAGAGAACAAGAATAGTGAGAGTTGTGATCTGCAGTTCATCCTGATCACTGGAAAAGTCAGAGGCTAGGGCTCTGGAAAGAAGTTGCAGCCAGGTAAGAAGGGAGCGGGGTCCCTGGGTGGCCCAAGCAGTTTGCGATCTTGGCTGCTAACCTGAAGGTTGGCAGTTCAGACCCACTGAGCAGTACCATGGAAGAAGGCCTGGTGATCTGCTTCCTTAAAGATTTGAAAAAACAAAAAACCAAACCCGTTGCTGTTGAGTTGATTTCCGACTCTAGCAACCCCACGTGATAGAGTAGAACTGCCCCCATAGGGTTTCCAAAGCTGTAATCTTTATGGAAACAGACTGCTACATCTTTCTCTCACTGAGCGGCTGGTGGGTTCAAATCACTGACCTTCCAGTTAGCAGATGAGCACTTAACCACTGCGCTAACAGGAAGTTGAGGGAGGGTACAATGTGGGTTTGGTTGCCTGTCCAGGAGCCGGGCCCTCTCTAGTCTGTGAATAGCCTCTACAAAGGGGAGCCTGCAGCCCTTGAGGTCCTGGGACCAGAACCAGAGATAGACTAACAGGGACAGCAGAGTGCTTGGGCCACAGGAAGCTCCCAACCCCACCAATGAGCTTTTCCTCCACAGTCCTGTCAGCAGCTCTAAAGTGGACTGAGCGGGGATGCCACCTTCTAGCTCAGGGAGGGAAGAAAATTGAGAAATGCCCAGGGGTCCCCACTTTCAGTGTGGGAACCAGCCAAGACGTTCTGGAAATGCAGGGAGACTCCCTGGCTGTGCTAGGAAATAGAATTCAAGCATGTCACCAACAGCCTGGCAGGAGCCAGCTCTAACGTGGGGTTTGGCAAGGGTACTAGAAGTTAAAAGACCAACTGTATGGGCCCAGCAAGGGAAGGAATGAAGCAGCACTGGCAGCAAGATGCAGCAAGGAGCCTTCTTCCTCCTTGCACTCCTTGCCCTATTGGTGCTCACTTCCTTAGTGGCCAAAAGAAAGACAAGGTGAAGAAGGGAACCCCAGGGAGCGAGTGCGTGGAGTGGACCTGGGGACCCTGCACTCTCAACAGCAAGGACTGCGGCCTGGGTTTCCACGAGGGCACCTGTGGGGCCCAGACTCAGCTCAACCGGTGCACAGTGACCTGCAACCGGAAGAAGGAATTTGGAGCCGACTGCAAGTACAGGTTTAAGAGCTGAGGTGTGTGTGATGGGGGCACAGGCACCAAAGCCCACCAAGGAACCCTGAAGAAGGCACGGTATAATGCCCAGTGCCAGGAGACCATCCTTGTGATGAAGCCCTGAACCCCAAGGCCAAAGGCAAGAAAGGGAAAGGAAAGGAGTAGAGCCCAGGCCTGGGTGCCAAGGAGCCCCTGGCTTTACCCTCCCTCCCACAGGCCCAAGATAAAACCCACCAGTGCCTTTTTTCTACTTGTTAACTTTCTCATTCACGCCCTGCCTCTTCCCCTTCACTCCCCCACCTCCACCCCCAAGCACCCTAAGTGGGAAGGGACAAGGGATTCTGGGAGGTTTAGGCCTTCTCCCAAAGGTATTTGATTCTTGGTGGTCCCTCCTTCCCCCCTCTTTGTTTTCCCCACAATGACGTCATTACTGAGAAACAAATAAAATAAACCATCTTTCCCACCCCACCCCCCAAAATAAAAGACCAACTGTGGGACCTCGAGTAAGCTCCTTCTCCACCTAGCTCGCTGTTCTGTAAAATGAAAACAACAACAAAAAAAAAAAAAACAATTGTCATCAAGTCAACTTTCACTCAAAGTGACCCCATGTGTATCAGAGTAGAACTGTGCTCCATAGGGTTTTCAATGGCTGATTTTTTTGGAAGTAGATTACCAAGCCTTTTTTCTGAGGCACCTCTGGGTGGACTAGAACAACCAACCTTTTAAGTTAAAGTTGAGCATGTTAACCACTTGCACCACCAGGGACTCCTCATAAAATACGGGGGTGAGACTTTCGCCAATGGCTTCTTCTGCTCTACACAGTCTGTGCTGTGAGCGCTGGGACAAGTCTGTGCTGTGTGCTCTCTGATCCTCAGTTTCTTAATCTATAGGGAGAGGGGGGAAGTAGGGCAGACAGAAGGAATAAACACTGCTTGGTGTCAATTCTGTCCCACGCATCATGCTTGGCACTGGGGATACAGAGATCAAAGACATATTCTTGTTCTCAAGAAGCCCATCATCCAGTGAGGGGACCAACAAGTAAATAGCTCATCCTAATGCTTACTGAGGAGGCCTGGTGGTGCAGTGGTTAAGAGCTCAGCTGCTAACCAAAAGGTCAGCAGTTTGAATCCACCAGCCACTTCTTGGAAACCCTATGGGGCAGTCCTATTCTGTCCTGTAGGGTTGCTTAAGAGTCAGAATTGACTCGATGGCAACAGATTGTTTGATAATGCTCAGCGAAGAATATGAACATACCCTGGACTTCAGGAAAAAAGAACAAATCAGTCATAGAAGAAATACAACCAGAATGCTCTTTAGAAACAAGGGTGGCAAGACTTAGCTTGCTTACTTTGGACGTGTTATCAGGAAAAGTACGTTGCTAGAAAAGGTCATCATGTTTAGTAAAGTAGAGGGTCAGCAAAAATGAGGGAAACCCTCAATGAGCTGGATTGAAACAATAACTACAACAATGGACTGAAACATACAAAGATCATGGAGATGGCGCAGGACCAGGCAACATTTTCTGTGCTATACATAAGGTCGCCATGAGTCAGAGCCATCTCCAGGGCAACTAACCACAACAATAACAATGCTTAGGTGAGGGGCAATTGGAGGCACTCATGGAAGGCTTCATGAAGGTGACAACCCAACCTCGTATGATGAGCAGGAGTTTCCCAGGTGGAAAAGAGATCAGGACATTCCAGGGGTCGGGAACAGCATGAGCAATGGCAGGGAGGCATGTTTGGTTTGGAGAGTCTCTGGAAGTTAAGATTCATGTCTGTATGTTGGATATTTGTAGCAAGAGGAACAGTCAAATGCCTATGGGGGCCAGGGAAGTGATATACATGAGTAAGGTGGGTGGAGGTATGAGAACAAAGGGAGATGTGGCAACTTCAGTGGAGTAGAGAACTTACACCCTGTCTAAACGGGAGACACTGCCCAATTGCAGCCGAACACAGCCATGTTAGAATGTGGCCCAGTGTTTGATTCTTCAGAAGACAGAAATCTAGATTTTTAGGTGAAATCTTCTGCTTTGTATAATATTGACTCCAATGAGCCAGACAAACAAAAAAGGCTCGATACGACCCTCGGTTCCCCCAGTTTGCAATCTCTGGGCAAGGTGGTCTCTGAGGTCCCACACAGGTCTTCTTTTCTAAGAGACTGTGTAGCACAAAGATTAAGAGCATGGGCTGTAGAGCTAGAAAGGCCTGGGTTCAAATCCTGTCACTGGCTTTACCAGCTAATCCACATCGTCTATGAATGTCACCATCTGGAGTTGTGCAATGCACAGCCTGAGAAGCTGTATGTGGCAGCCTTATATGTGACTATAAGAAAGGGCCTCCCCACTCCCAAGCCCCAGTTTCCTTATCTGTAAATCAAGGATGAAAACCTGCATATCTGTGAGGGTGAAATGAACTTATGGATGTTGCATGCTTAGCACAATCTTGGTCATACAGTAAATATCCAAAATATGATATTTTCTCCTGGTGTCTTTCTGAGGGCTCCAGTTGAATCTTAGGGCCCTCTGGGAAAACGTATTTCTTGTGCTGGGAGAATTTAGGTTGAGGATCAGAAGGGAAGATCCAGCTCTTTGGACCTGGGATGGGCAGAATCAGACAGGGGAACTCAAGTTTTTCCTAAGGGCGCGACATGAGCTGGAAATGTTGTTTGTGGTTAGCTACCATCAAGTTGACCCCCAACTCATGGAGACCCCAAACACAACAGAACTAAACACTATCCAGTCCTGTGTCATCCTCATGATCAGTTGTTGACCAGAACATTGTGATCCATGGGGTTTTCATTGGCTAATTTTCAGAAGTAGATCACCAGGCCTTTCTTCCTAGTCTTAGTCTGCAAGCTCCATTGAAACCTGTTCAGCTTAGTAACAATGTGCAAGCCTTCACTGACAGAGAGGTGGTGGCTGGCACGAGGTACACTGGCTGAGACTCAAACCTGGGTCTCCCACATGAAAGGTGAAAATTCTACCACTGATCCACCAAGACATGAGCCAAATTAAAATGTGGAAAAAGAGATTTCAAGAAACCTGGACACAGGCTCAGATTCTGAGGGAATTTTAAATAATTTGTTAGGAGAATCAGTTTGGAATATTTATGGAAGTCTATTATTTTTTAAAAACCTCTTGTTCACTAAGGAAAAAGAAAGTACCTCCCTAAACTCCTGGGGACCTTGAGGCCAATGAATTTGAATAATAAATGCAAATAGATTCATTGAAGGTTTGTTTAGACAGGATTTAGAACACAGGCCCTGAGAACACCAATCCTCAGTGTCTTTGCATTTCCAGCATACAGGGCATGGTACACAGTAGGTGCTCAATAAAGATATGGGGGGAGTGAATGAAGGATGAATAAATGTCTAAGCTCTCAAGGTGACTAGAATGACAAAATACACAGAAATCTCAGAATTACAAATGCACAGTTTTAAAGGACGTGTGTACGCATTTATTCATTCTTTCATTAACTATTTACTGAGCACCTACTGTGTGCTCAGCCCTATCTGAGGCAGTGGTCATTGCACGTGGCATGTGCATTCAGCTTACCTGTCTTTGTCAACTGTTTGCCCATGTCCTTTCCCTCCTCCAAAACAAGTACCCAGACCTTCCCAAATACACACCCTCTCCCTCATGTCTGTCAGCTTGTTGTACTGTGGTGGCTCGTGTGTTGCTATGATGCTGGAAGCTATGCTACTAGAATTTCTTTCAAATACCAGCCAGGTCACCCATGGTGGATAAGTTTCAGTGGAACTTCCAGACTAAGACAGACTAGGAGGAAAGGTCTGGTGATCTCCTTCCAAAAATTAACCAATGAACACCTTTGTCTTAGTCATCTAGTGCTGCTATAACAGAAATACCACAAGTGGATGGCTTCAACAAGGAGAAATTTATTTCTTCACAGTAAAGTAGGCTAAAAGTCCAAATTCAGGGCATCAGCTCCAGGGAAAGGATTTCTCTCTCTTTCGACCTTCTCATTGATGTTCCCCTAGACTCGGAGCTTCTCTGCACAGGGACCCTGGGTCCAAAAGATGCGCTGTGCTCCTGGCACTGCTTTCTTGGTGGTATGAGGTCCCCCTGTCTCTCTGCTCACTTTTGTTTTTTATATCTCAAGAGATTCCCTCAGGACACAATCCAGTCTTGTAGACTGAGTCCTGCCTCATTAACACAACTGCCACCCATCCTCCGTCGTTAACATCATAGAGGCAGGATTTACAATATATAGGAAAATCACACAATACCAGGAATCATGGCCCAGCCAAATTGACACACACATTTTTAGGGGGTGTCATGGTTTGAATTATGTCCCCAAAAAAAATGTGTATCAATTTGGCTAGGCCATGATTCCTGGTACTGTGTGATTTTCCTGTATGTTGTAAACCTGCCTCTATGATGTTGAGGATTTTGTGTCAATGTTCATGAGAGATATCAGTCTGTAATTTTCTATTTTTGTGGTGTCTTTACCTGGTTTTGGTGTCAGGGTTATGATGGCTTCATAGAATGAGTTTGGGAGTATTCCATCCGTTTCCATGCTCTGAAATACCTTTATTAGAAGTGGTGTTATCTCTTCTCTGAAAGTTTGGTAGAATTGTTCAGTGAAGCCATCCCGGCCAGGGCTTTTTTTTGTTGGCAGTTTTTTAATAACCTTTTCAATCTCTTCTTTTGTTATGGGTTTATTTAGCCTCTGTTTGTGTTAATTTAGGTAGGTAGTGAGTTTCTAGAAATTTGTCCATTTCCTCTAGGTTTTCAAATTTGTCAGAGTACAATTTTTCATGCCTCTATGATGTTAATGAGGGAGGATGGGTGGCAGTTGTGTTAGTAAGGCAGGACCTGAACTACAAGACTGGACTGTATCCTGAGGCAATGTCTTGAGATATAAAGGACAGAAGTGAGCAGTGAGATGGGGGGACCTCATACCATCAAGAAAGCAGCGCCGGGAGCAGAGCGCGTCCTTTGGATCGGGGTCCCTGCGCAGAGAAGCTCCTAGTCTGGGGGAACACTGACGAGAAGGCTGAGAGAAAGAAAGCCTTCCCCTGGAGCTGACACCTTGAATTTAGACTTTTAGCCTACTTTACTGTAAGGAAATAAACTTCTCTTTGTTAAAAGCCATCCACTTGTGGTATTTCTGTTATGCAGCACTAGATGACTGAGACAGGGGGACATCATACAATCCATGACAACCTTATAGATCACAACAGAATATTGTCTGATATAGTGCCGGAAGATGAGCCCCTTAGATTGGAAGGCGCTCAAAATACACAGTGGTCACAACAAAGGACGCAGGTGTAACACTCATGAAGACGGCACAGGAGCAGGCAGTGTTTCCTTCTGTTGTACATGGGGTCGCCACAAGTTGGAGCCGACTCGGTGGCAACTAACAACCACAAAAACCCTCATAAAATGCCCTTGATTTCAACACTTCAACCACTTCTATTCAAACGAAGAAACCAACCCGCCCTTCATTTCCTCTTGACCCTTGCTTTCCTGGGTTGCATCAGTTGTGGTCAAATATGAGCCTTAACTTTCCTGACAGTTATACGTGTATTAATTTTGTCTCACCTGCTAGATTTAAGTTCCTGGAGGGCTAGAACCACCTCTTAACTCTTTCCTGGACCCAATCCCAGAGACTCCGATTGCATTGTCTGCTATGAGGCCCAGGCATGGCTATTATGTAAAACATCCCAGGTGGAGCCTAATGTGCAGGCAGGATTGAGAATCCCTGGACTGGAGTCCTAGGATCAGAGGGCTGATCTGTATCTAATAATAAATAACAGTAGCAATAGCTAACACTTACATAGTGTTTGCAATGTGTCAAGAACTGTTCTGAGTGCTCTTGTTTACTCTTTTAGGCCTCACAATAGTCCTATTAAGTAACTACTGTTATTCTCCCCATTTACAGGTGAGGACAGTGAGGTGAGGAACTGTTCCAGGTGAGGCACCTGTTAAGTGATGGAGCGAGGGTTCACACCCAGGGAGTCAGCTTGCCCCTCTTGCTCTGGGATACAGGATGACTTCACCGCTGAGGGCAAGTCCCACGGTTCACACGGACACATGGCTGCTGAAATGCTGATTTAAACCCACACATGGGATGACTGACATCAGCTGTTAGAAGTCTATTGGAAGTCTATTACCTTTGTAAAACCTCCTATTCATTAAGGAAAAGGGAGAAAAAATCAGTTGCTGTCAAATCAATTCTGACTCATGGGGACCTTATGTGTGTCGGAGTAGAAATATGCTCCACAAGGTTTTCAATGGCAGATTTTTCAGAAGTAGATCACCAACCCTTTCTTCTAAGGTGCCTCTGAGTGGACTCAAACCTCCAACTTTTCAGTTAGCAGTCGAACACGCTAACTGCTGGAACCACCCAGGGACTCCAAGGAAAAAGCAAGCACCTCCCTAAATGCCTGGGGATCTTGAGGGCAGGCAACCTGATTATTCTTTTCGTCTGCTGTTGGCTTGACTCTTTCTCCACTGGCTCACCCTGAGCAAAGTTCCTGAGGACGATCCTCCTCTTCTAGGGGTCCTGCCTGAGTATTTGGACCGAAGCCAACCTTAGCCCATTTCATAACGCAGAGCCACATGGGAAGCCAGTTACCCTCTGTGGCTTCCCTGGAGATGGGCCCACTGGCAACCCCTCATGGGGTTACCCCATGCATCTCAGTAGCCAGGTGGCCAGGGGCAAATGTTTACCCTCTCTGAACCTCAGTTTCCCTGTGAGTAAAATAGGGATGCTGATAACAGCACCCACCTCAGAGGACTGTGGTGGGGAGTAAATAAGTTAATACAAGCATAGTGTTAAGAACAGAGGCTCAGCATTATTTTGAGAAGAGACAGCATTATTTTCCCGGAAGCCGATGTGTGGCTTCCTGCTGCGGTAGGTAGCTTCTATCTGTTCCCCTAGATCGTCTCTCCACCCCACAGGCCCACTATATTCAAGAGCTCATAGCCCTCTGGCTTCCTGTTGTGTTGGGTCAGTGGGGAGTGCTGCCAGGGGGTCAGGGGAGAGTGAGGTTGGGGTCTGTTTCCTCTGCTTCTCTCCTGTGTGGTCACTGGGGATTGGTTGTCTCCCGTTAAAGTCAAAGTCGAAGGTCGTAGCTCCTGCAGACGGTTCTTTCCACCTAGCCCTCTCTGTGTCCAGGTTCTGGAACCTGTTCCCTCTCTTCACCCTTTCAGCCCTCAGGGTAAAGGAACCCAACTGTGGCTAGCTGAGGGCGTGGCCCTGTCTTTGCTGGCTCCCCTTCACCATGTAAAAACCCTCTATCACACTCTCCTGGAAACACCCAAAATCAGCAAATGAAGAAAACCGAAGACACAAGGGAAAGATTAGTCCAAAGGACTAATGGACCACAACTACCACAGCTTCCACCAGACTGAGTCCAGCACAACTAGACTGTGCCCGGCTACCACCACTGACTGCTCTGACAGAGATCACAATAGAGGGTCCTTGACAGAGCCAGAGAAAAATGTAGAACAAAATTCTAATTCACAAAAAAAGACTAGACTTACTGGCCTGACACAGACTGGAGAAACTCAGAGAGTATGGCCCCCAGACACTCATAGCTCAGTACTGAAGTCACTCCTGAGGTTCACACTTCAGTCAAAGATTAGACAGGCCCATAAAACACAATGAGACTAAATGGGCACACCACCCCAGGGGCAAGGATGAGAAGACAGGAAGGGACAGGAAAGCTGGTAATGGGCAACCCTAGGTTGGGAAAGGGAGAGTGTTGACATGTCATGGGGCTGGCAACCAATGTCACAAAACAAAATGTGTATTAATTGTTTAACAAGAAACTAGTTTGCTTTGTAAACCTTCACCTAAACTACAAAAAAAAAAAAAAAAAAAAAACCCACCAATATCAGTGTGCCATCTGTTTCCTGCTAGGACCCTTTCCCATCCTCATGCTCTGTAGGGGCTGTGCCAGGAAACTCTTTTGGTGGCCAACTGTAAGACAATAAGTTCATGAATATGCAGTGTTAAGTGTTATACCAGTTAAACAGCGCAATTGTGTTATAAGAAGAACTGGATGCTGAGTGTCAGAGAAGCGTGTTTTCATTCTTCCAGCCCTACATAATCCCCTGGTGTTGGGAGGATGGTGCTGAGCAGCCAGAGTTGACCAGAGGGCGGGCAGAGGGCCTGAGGCAGGGAGCCAGGCTGGGCCCTTTCCCCCTCCCACACATTGCATGGACCCTGGGACCAGACCAGGCCCCAGCACCCACACCCTCAGTCAGCCTCTCCTGGGATTGGGAGGCAGCCAGCCACTTCCTGGTGGGCTAGGCCTCTGCAGCCTCCAAAACATATTCCAGGCAGCTGCTGCTCAGACATCAGTCCAGCTGCTCTGCCTGGAGGCTCAAGGGCCCCACAGAGGGACCAAAGCAGAGGTATGGATGGGGTGCTTAGAACTTTCTCAACTGGCAGTGAGAGTGAGCAGAGCGGGGCTGAAGGTGGTGGAAAGGGTGTGGATTTCCCTCCTAAATCCCCATCACATATGACACTTCTCTCCCCTCCCTCCCATCACCTGGTCGCTCTCACTCTCCCCAGCAGAAGTACCCCCACTCATCCCTCCTGAGATGTCTTCCGTCCAGTCTCCATGTGGTCTTATTGTCGTTGTCATGGTAGAGTCAGTTCCAACTCGTGGCAACCCCATGTGTGCAGAGTAGAGCTGTTCTCCGTAGAGTTTTTAAGGCTGTGACCTTTCAGAAGCAGATCACCAAGCCTGTCATCCAAGGCTCCTCCAAGTGGGTTAGAACCGCCAACTTTTCAGCTAGTAGCTGAACGCCTAGGCAGACCCATTTCACTCTCTTCCAGCATCTCCACACCCAACATTAACATCACCTTCAAGAATCAAAAAAGTTATTAGATAGAGCATGAAATCTGTGCTCAGCTAACAATGAGGTCCCCTAGCTACCACAGGGGCAGAGAGGTGTCAGAAATATTTTTTCTATATAGTAATAAGAAAACTCTCAGCACTTTGTGCACTGCTTAGAGTTATCAAATATTTATATTAGGAATATTACTAAGTAATCAAATAGCAGGCAGTTATTGCATATTTACACAGTACTGGGCACCACCCTAAAAGCTTTATCTTCTCACTTAATGTTCATAACATCTTCCTTACTTAATCTTCTAACTTAACATTCACAACAAGGCTGTGGAGCAGATGTTTCTTCCTCCCAGTCACAGACGAGGACACTGAGACTCGAGGTGGGTGGGTGGTTCTCAAGATCACACCCATGTTAAGTGGATTTGAACCCAGATCGGCTGGACTCCAAAGCTAGTGCTCTTAACCCCTCATGCCAGCAGGTGGAAGTCCAATCCAAGATCCGAAGTGCTCAGTCACTGTAATAGAGAAGCATTGCTTTTAAAAAGAGCAAGAAAAACAGCAAAAGACTCAGGAATAAACTTACAGGCCAACAGTCAAGGCCAATAGCAAAGAAACTTTGCAAAGCCCTTAGAAGAAGAATGGTTGAATAAAAACAGCATAGAGCATGTTCCTGGGATTGTAGTCAATTCTCCGCAAATTACCCCATTGATTTGTTGTGAAGGCAATAAAAATCCCATTAGTACTTGGAAGAAGAGCTTGACAAATTAATTAAAATTAATTTGGAAGAAAAATATTCAAGTGTAACCAAGAAAATGTTTGAGAAAGAATAAGGAAGGGAACTCACAGCATTCATTCATTCTTTCTGTGGCTATTTATTGAGCACCTATTATGTGTCACCTAGTAAGGATACAGACACCATCCTTGTACTCAAGGAGCTTACAGTCTAGTGGATACTAAAATGTGCTATAAAACTGTTGTTGTTGTTGTTAGCAGCCATTGACTACGACTCATGGTGACCTCATGCACAGTGGAACACTGCCCAGTTCTGCACCATCCCCATGATCGGTTGCAAACAAGACCACTGTGATCCATAAGGTTTCCACTGGCTGATTTTTCAGATGTAGATTGCCAAACCTTTCTTCCTAGCCCATCTTAGTCTGGAAGTTCTGCTGAAACCTGTTCAGCATCATAGCAACACACAAGCCTCCACTGACAGAGGGGTGGTGGCTGCACTTGAAGTACATTGGCCAGGAATCAAACACTGGTCTTCCACATGGAAGGCAAGAATTCTACCACTGAACCACCACTGCCCCCACTATAAAACTAGGGGGTATAAATGGTGTGGTTCTGGGGCAGAAGCAGACAGAGGGAAATAGTGAGAGCCCAGGTGTAAACTCTTGAAATGAAGGAGTGGGAATTTAGGAAATAATAACCATGTGGGTTGTACTGAGAGTTTCATATGTGTCACATCATTTCATCCCACTGCATCATTCATCTGTGAATCAGGAACCCTGATGATGCCCATTGTATAAGCAAGGAAATGTAAGCCCAGAGATGTTAAGTAATTGCTTGAGGTCACACACCCAGTGGCATAGCAAGGCCCAGAATCCAAGTATGTCCACCTCGAACGTCCCTCCTTGTCACCACTACAGATAGCCATATAGTAGGACATACAGGCACCTCAGGTTGGGGTCGGGGCAGGGGGCAGGGGCAAAATGGTGAAATCAATCTATTGTGTTAGGATCATAAACTTAAGAAATAATTAACTTGGTTTTAAAATCAAATTTGAAATGGATTAGACATTTAAATGTTAAACAAAAACCATAAAAGTAAAAGAGAAAACAAGGACTTAAACAGATACTTGTATATCAATGTTCACTGCAGCCTTGTTCACAATAGCCAAAAATTGAAACAACCCAAGTGTCCAGTAGATGAATGGGTGAACAAACGTGTGTAAACATCCATGTGTTATCGAATTAGTTCCTACTCGTCTGACCACATGTGTGTCAGAGTTGAACTCTGCTCCACAGGGTTTTCAATAGATGATTTTTCAGAAGCAGATTGCTAGGGCTTTCTTCCCAGTCACCTCTGGGTACACTCGAAACTTTAACATTTAGGTTAGCAGCTGAGCACACTATTTGCACCACCCAGCGACTTCAAGGAAAAGAAGAGCATCCTAATAAAAAAATGGGCAAAGGACTGGAACCGGCAATCCTGGAAGGAGAACTCAAAGAGGGCATAGGCAGTCTGCCTGCCCCACCTGCTACCTCTCCTGAAGAACCTGCTTTCCCTCAGGCCTATGGAAGGGGCAGCTGTAGGCACACATATGCTGGCCTAGGATTCATCTAATCCTCTCTCTTGAAGACCTGAGTAAACAGATGAGTCACAGAGCTTGTGGTCAGCTGGTGGGGAGTGGAGCTGAAAGGTCATTTTCAGAGTCAGTGCCATCAAGCCAAAGCCTCAAGCCAGGCATAATTATGACAGATACTGTGAAATGACAAATTGGGAACAACTAAGTGTTCCAAAGAAAGATGATCCAACAGAATGTGGAAATTATCTAACAACAACATTAATATCACACGCAAGTAAAATTTTACTGAAGATCATTCAAAAGTGATTGCAGCAGTACCACAGGGAACTACAAGAAATTCAAGCCAGATTCAGAAGAGGACGTTGAATGAGGGGTATCATTGCTGATGTCAAATGGGTCCTGGCTGAATGCAGAGAATACCAGAAAGATGTTTACCTGTGTTTTATTGACTATGCAAAGACATTCGACCGTGTGGATCATAACAAATTATGTATCAACATTGCGAAGAATGGGAATTCCAGAACACTTAATTGTGCTCATGAGGAACCTGTACATAGACCAAGAGGTAGTCATTCGGACAGACCAAGGGGGTACTGCGTGGTTTAAAGTCAAGAAAGGTGTGTGTCAGGGGTGTATCCTTTCACCATACTTATTCAATCTCTATACTGAGCAAATAATCTGAGAAGCTGGACACTATGAAGAAGAACTGGGCATCAGAATTGGTGGAAGATTCATTAACAACCTGCGTTATGCAGATGACACAACTTTGCTCACTGAAAGTGAAGAGGACTTGAAGCACTTACTGATGAGGCTCAAGGACTACAGCCTTCAGTATGGATTACACCTCAACATAAAGAAAACAAAAATCCTCACAAATGGACCAATGGATGACATCATGATAAATGGAGAAAAGAATGAAGTTGTCAAGGATTTTGTTTTGTTTGGATCCATAATCAATGCCCATGGAAGGAGCAGTCAAGAAATCAAATGACATAATGCACTGGGAAAATCTGCTGTAAAAGACCTCTTTCAAAAGTGTTAAAAAGCAAAGATGTCACTCTGGGGACTAAGGTGTGCCTGACCCAAGCCATGGTGTTTTCAATCGCCTCATTTGCATGCAAAAGCTGCACTATGAATAAGGAAGACCGAAGAATTGATGCCTTTGATTTATGGTGTTGGTGAAGAATATTGAATATACCATGGACTGCTAAAAGAATGAACAAATCTGTCTTGAAAGAAGTACAGCCAGAACGCTCCTTAGAAGCAAGGATGATGAGACTTCGTCTCACATTCTTTGGACATGTTATCAGGAAGGATCAGTCTGGAGAAGGACATTATGCTTGGTAAAGTAGAGGGTCAGTGAAAAAGAGGAAGACCCTCAACAAGATGGGTCAACACAGTGGCTACAACAATGGGCTCAAGCATAACAACAATTGTGAGGATGGCGCAGGACAGGGCAGTGTTTCATTCTGTTGTACATAGGGCTGCTATGAGTCAGAACTGACTCAATGGCACCTAACAACAACAAGTATCCATCAATAGAGACTGGCTAAAATAAATTGTAGCACATCATATAAAGGAACGTCACTCAGCAATTAAAAAGAATGATGTACATCTTTATATATATATATATATATATATATATAACAGCAAAGAATCAACAGTGTGATATAATTTTTCATTTTTGAAAAAAATATATTTCTTAAAATTTATACTTGTATATGTGTGTGTGTGTTTAAGATTCAAATTGCCTGGATTTGAAACCTGGCTATAGCATTATTAACCAAACTGGGCAAATTACTTAACCTTTGTATGCCTCAGTCTCCTCATCTATAAAATGAGGAATAATTCTATCTTCTTTAAATGGTTGTTTTAAGGAGTATTAAAACATGTAACCACCACCTGTCTGTCAGTTTGTCATACTGTGGTGACTTATGCGTTGCTATGATGCTGGAAGCTATGCCACAAGTATTTCAAACACTAGCAGTTCACCTGTGGTGGACAGGTTTCAGTGGCGCTTCCAGACTAAGACAGACTAGAAAGAAAGGTCTGGCGATCTACTACTAAAAATTAGCCAATGAAAACCTTGGATTATAACAGAACATTGTCCAATTCACTTGCTTTGGACACATCATCTGGAGGGGTCAGTCTCTGGAGGAAGACATCGTGTCTGGTGAAGAAAAGGGCCATCGAGGGCAAGGGAGACACTCAGCGGGATAGATTGGCTGCAACAATGAACTTGAACTTACTAGCAATTGTGAAGATGACTCGAGCAGGCAACGTTTCATTGTATTGTACATAAGGTCATGAGTCAGAATCGACTAGATGGCCGCCAACAGTAAAACATGTAATATCTTAGAACAATGCTAGGAACATACTGAGTGGTCAGTAACTAATGGCTATTGTCATTATCATCAGCAGCAGCAGCAGTAGCATTCACAGGGCAGAAAAACCTAGAAGGATACACATCAAGTTGTTAATTGCTGATATCTCTGAGAGAAGGGATTGGGGTGGGATTACACTTTTGCATTTGACTTCATACACATCTACATTAATTAAATTTTTCATAATGGATATGCTTTACTTTGGAAATGAAAAGAAAACTATGAGGAAACTTACTCCTCTAAGCAACTGGAGGAGCTGTTCAGTAAGGAAAGAGAAGGTGGAGCCGATGGGCTGAGTGCACAGAAACAAGGCCTCCTGGGTCCCTGGAGAGGGAGCTATGAAGGGAGCGGCTGTGCCATTGGAGACAGATAAGGCAGGGTGATGATTTCCTTATGGAATTGCTCTGTGTTCTTTCAAAAAACACCCTCTTCCATTTTCTTTTCTTAAACTTAAGCTAGTTCAAATGGATTTTTGTTCCTGGTAATCAAAAAGCCCTAACCAAAACAACTAGCTGATAATATATGTTACGGATT
>NW_004443947.1:3098578-3167447 GCF_000243295.1 Trichechus manatus latirostris | reverse complement strand
CCCCCGCAAATATGTGTTGTAAATCCTAACCCATATGCCTGCAGTTATAATCCCATTTGGAAATAGATTGTCTTTGTTATGTTAATGGGGCAAGATTAGTACAGAGTATATCTTGAGTCAATTCTCTTTTGCTGTATAAAAGAGATTAAATAAACAAGCAAAAGAAGCAGAGATGGGGTAAGATAGATGCCAAGACACAAAGAGACCTCCAAGGAACCAGGAAGTAGAAGCTGAAGAGACAAGGACCTTCCTCCAGAGCTGAGAGAGAGAAAGCCTTCTCCTAGAGCCGGCACTATGAATTTGGACTTCTAGCCCCCTAAACTGTGAGAAGATAAATTTCTGTTTGTTAAAGCCATCCAGTTGTGGTATTTCTGACACAGCAGCACTAGATAACTAAGCAACATATGAAAATATACTCAATCTTACTGAGAAACAAAGCATTGCAAACTAAAACACCAAGGTATCAGTTTTCACCTCTAACTGAAAAATATTTAACAGATTGTAAAATGCCCAGTGTTGGTGAGGATGGTGGAGAAGAGTCAACATTCACACATTGCTGTTGAATGTATACATTTGGTCAACATCTGGGAGAACGCACACCCATAAATCTATTTGCCCTTAGATTTGGAAATTCGATTTCAAAAAATTTCCGAAGAATTTCTTAGACTGGTTCACAAAGGCATAGGTTCAAGAATGATGACATTGATCATATCAGTGAAAAAACTAGAAACAATCTAGGAGTTCGTCAATAGGACAATAGTTAAATAAATGGGGCATAGTGGAAGACAGCCTCTAAGATGGTTCCCAAGGATCCCTGCCTCCTGGTATTCATGACATCATGTAACGGTCTCCCCTTGAGTGTGAGTGTGACAGATAACTTGCTTCTAACCAATAGGATACCTCAACATTGAGTGGATATCACCTCTGTTATTACATTGTCAGAGTTCCTGGGTGGTGCAAATGGTTAATGCCTTTGGCTGCTAACCCAAAGGTTGGTGCTTTGAGTCCACCCAGAGGTGCCTCAGAAGAAAGGCCTGGCAGTCTACTTCTGAAAAAATCAGTCATTGAAAACCCTTTGGAGCACAATTCTACTCTGACATACATGGGATCGCCATAAGTCAGAGTCAACTGAATGGCAACTGGTTTTCATTACATTACAAAAGATTCTGGTTTCCATCTAGCTAGTAGATCGTCTCCTTTGTTGGCTTTGATGAAGCAAGTTGCCATGTTGGGGATCCCACATGGCAAGGGTCTGAGGGCAGATTCTAGCCAAGAGCCAATAAGGAACTCACGTCCTCATTCCAACAACCCAAAAGGAGATGAATCCTGCCAACAACTATGTGAGTGAATTTGGAAGTGGTCTTTCCCCATTTGAGCCTTCAGAAGCGAGCTTAACCCTGGCCAACACCTTGACTGCAGTTTAGAGAGAGATTCTGAAGCAGGCGACCCATCTAAGCCCTGCCGATTCCTGACTTGCAGAAACTGAGAGATAGTAAATGTACGCTGTTTTAAGCCACTGAATTTGTGGTAATTTGTTATGCAGCAATAGATCACTAACGCAGAAACTATGCCACTGATTAAAAAAAGGTTAAGTTACATCTATTTGTAAAAACATGGAGAAATGTCTATACTATTCTTTTTTTATTACTGTTGTTGTTGTTAGTTGCTGTTGAGTCAATTCCAACTCATTACAACCCCATGTGTGCAGAGTAGAACTGCTCCATAGGGTTTTCAAGGCTGTGATCTTTCCGAAGTAGAACACAGACCTGTATTCCAAGACACCTTTGGTTGGGTTTGAACTACCAACATTTATTACTGAGCTAAGTATGTATATATACAACAAAACATTTACCATTTCAACATTTTTTACATGTACAATTCAGTGACATTAATTATGTTCATCATGCTGTTAAATCATCACCACCACTATTCATTTCCATTTTTTCATCACCCTTAACAGAAGCTCAGTGTATGTAAAATAAAAGTAGATGACAGAATAGTTTGTGTGATATGATCCCATTATTGCAAATAAATGTTTAAAAATATTTTTGTGTGTAGATAAAAGTCTAGAATGATACATTGATCAAATTGTTCATGATGTTGTCTCTGGGAGAATAAGATCTCAGAAAACTCATGTTGTCACCCATATTGCTTGAATTTTTACAACAAGCTTTATTACTTTTGTAATAAGAAAAAACAATAGAAGAATTTAACTTCAGAAAAAAGTAAAACTATAGTTAAATCATCAAAGAACTTAATAAAATATTTCATCATTTGTGGCAGGTGCAGCTATAGAAGCTGCAAGAGTAACATTTTCACTTTGCAAGACTCCCTTGCAGCTAGGTGTGGCCATATGATAGTTTTGGCCAATGAGACATAATGGAAGTCTGCTGAGGCTCCCTCCCCTCTCCCTCTCCTCCTGCCATCACAGAGCACCCATCTTGTATGAAGAGACCATTACAAGACCATGTGACATGTATGATGAAAGTAAATGTACACAGGATCAAGATCGCTCAGAGGAGGGGGTGCATGATCCAGCCTGGGAACTTGAAGTTGATTTTCCAGAGAAGGTAATATGTGAGCTTGGCAGGAGAATAGGAGGAGGATGGAGGGAAAGAATGTACCAACAGAGGAAAATTGGGTCACCATTCCCTCAAAGGGCAGTGAATTGGGGATGAAGTCATATTTTCTGCACGTTCCTTTCTTTCCTCCTTGAACTGAGATGTGTTCAGTTGTAAATAACAGAAATCCTGACTCACAGTGGCTTAACCATAGGATGTTTCATTATCTCATAAGTGAAGAAGTTGGGAAATAGTTGTTTCCAGGGTTGGTCCAGGGGCCCTATGATATCTGGATTCTGAGTCTGTTTCTCTGCGGTTCTCATGGTCATCCCCTCGTGGTCACACACGGCTACATCAACTGCAGGATCAAAAGAAGGAAGTAATGGGACAAGCAGCCTGGGAAGCAGAGAGCCTGCCTTGTGTCCATCTTTCCTATTATAGGAGGGAAATTTCTCATGCCAGAATGCTTCCCCTTTGTCTCATTGGCCACCCTGGGTCACACATCAATCCCTAGCTGCAATGGAGACTGGGAAAGCAAGTATCTGACTTTCTAGCCTTTAAAGTGGGTAAAGAGTGAAAGCAAAGGGATTTGGAAATCACTGTGAATGGACAACAGCTGTGCTCACCAACCCTGCCTGGGCCAGGGACAAGCTGCCCAAGTTTGCTTGGGCTGGGCTTTGGGTTCACCACCTGACCCTCACTTTTAAGTTCCTTTCCTAACAGGACTCTCTCTAATGGCTCAACCAGGCCCAGTCAGGAGTGATTTCCAGGCCTAGATTTTCTTTTTTCTGGGCTATTGTTCTCCTACTGAATCCCAGTTCTGAGCTGCCTGTGTCAGTCAACATGTCCCTTAGCTGACCTAAACATTCTCTCCTATCATCGTATGGTTGCTGCTGTAGGCTGCCATCAAGTCAGCCCCTAACTCATGGTGACCCCATGCACAACGCAACAAAACGCTGCCTGGTCCTGCACCATCCCCGTGATCGATTACAGATTAGGCCACTGTGATCCACGGAATTTTCATTGCCTGATTTTTTAAAGTAGGTCATCAGCCCTTATTCCTAGTCTGTCTGTCTTAGTTATCTAGGCCTGCTATAACAGAAATACCACAAGTGGATGGCTTTAAAAAACAGAAATTTATTCTCTCACAGTCCAGGAAGCTAGAAGTCCAAATTCAGGGTGCCAGCTCCAGGGGAACACTTTCTCTCTGTGTCAGCTCTAAGGGAAGGTCCTTGTCATCAATCTACCCCACTTGAGGAATTTCTCAGCACAGGGACCCTGGGTCCAAAGGACACACTATTCTCCTGACTCTTGTTTCTTGGTGGTATGAGATCCGCCTGTCTCTTTGCTCACTTCTCTCTTTTATATTTCAAAAGAGATTGACTTAAAACGTAATCTAATCTTGTAGATTGAGTCCTGCCTCATTAACATAACTGTTGCTACTTCCACCTCATTAACATTATAGAGGTAGGATTTACAACACATAGGAAAATCACGTCAGATGACAGAATGGTGGACAATCACACAATACTGAAAATCATGGACTAGCCAAGTTGACACACATTTTTGGGGGACACAATTCAATCCATAACACCCTTTTAATCTGGAAGCTCCGCTGAAACCTGTTTAGCATCATAGCAACACGCAAGACTCCACTGACCGACAGGTGGTGGCTGAGCATGAGGTGCATTAGCCAGGAATCAAATCTCAGTCTCCACATGGATGGTGAAAATTCTACCACTGAACCACCACTGCCCCCATATCCTTGCTTTAGGAGATGACTATTAGTTCCTACTCTGCTACTTCCTTGCTGTTTGACCCTGGCCAGGTCACTCCTCTTCTCTGGGACTATAAAATGGAAGTAACAACACTTGCCTATGAAATCATTGTGAGATTAATTGAAATATTCTGTGTGCCTGCCTGGCACATAGTAAGCATTCAATAAGTGGTGGCATTCAATAAGTAAGTGGTGCTTCTCTTTCTCTTGGTTGTGTGCCAAGTTACTTCCCTCATCTCTCATACCTTCACTTAGGCAGTATATCAAAGGGTTTGGGAGCCCAGGCTGTAGAGGCAGGCATTACTCCACCTCTTCCCTGAACCCCTCAATTCCTTCCCTGTAAAATGGGGAAAAGAGCACCCACCTACAGGATGGTTGGGAGCACTGGTTGTTCAGTGGCTGAATTCTTGATTCTCAGCCAATGCACCTCAAGCACAGCCACCGTCATCTGTCAATAGAGGCTTGTGTGTTGTTGTGATGCTGAACAGGTTTCAGTGAAGCTTCCAGACCAAGGCAGACTAAGAAGAAAGGCCTGATGATCTACTTTTGAAAATCAGCCAGTGAAAACCCCATGGATCACAACAGTCTGATCCCATTGTGCATGAGGTTGCCATGAATCAGGGGCAAACTCAACTGCAGCTAACAACAACATTGGATGGTTTAGCAGACTAAATGAGATGATGTGTGTAAAGTTCCCGGCACACACTCTGAGCTCAATGAACATATGACTGGAAAATGGGGACAATATTCCCCCCTCACCTCCCCGCCTGCTAACAGGGATGTAACAGGGCTGTTAGGAGGACATAATGAACTAAGAGATGGGAATAGGTTTTATGGTGCCCTACAGAGGAGAGATTCCTCTTTGAATCAGGAACCTGAAGCCCCAGAAGGCCAGGGCAGGCGCCATCTGTCCTCAGAGGTGCAACTACCCGTTTACAACCTGGTAGAGCAATGGCCACACCCAGGGCCGTGGTCACTTAACCACAGGGACAAAAACCCTGCGTGGAGCAATGTTAGCACCGTTATCCTACCTGAAGTGCCCCCACAGATCAATACCAGTTGACCCCTACCCACTACCCACAGGGATAAGACCAGGGTAAATCTTGACCCCAGCTCAGCCAGTGAGACTATTCTTTCCTGAGAATCTTAATTAAGAGACTTGAGAACTGTAGTCAACCCATGTTGGGCCCTGGAACTATAAGGTCATGTAGCTTTGAGGCCCAAGCAAGGGCTTTGACCATGGAAACTAAAATTATGGGGGATCAATAAAACTAGTGATTTAGGAAGTAATATTATTCCCTGTCCTTGAGCATAGAGAATGTGATCCAGCTGGAGCTGGACCCACCAGGACCCACAAGGACTCACAAGGACACATCATCTGGGCCCTGAGGTATAAAGACAATAGCTTAGATAATCTTGGAAAATATCTTTTAGGGAAACTTTCACATAAAGCCAATCAAACAGAACACAAAAGACTTTCTACTCTTTTTCTATTAGCATTTAGTGAATAGAAATTTGTTGGACCAATGAAGACCCTCCTGACTGTCATTACTGAAACCTGTACCAATGATTGTTAAGAAAGACAATTCAAAATGTAGGATCACAGTTTCTGGCCAATCTGTGAAAAGGTGAAGCTTTCAATGGTTTTGCCTATTTGTAATGTTAATATATACTGATGGTTCTGTGATGGTTTTTGGACTTGGGCAGACATGGCTGTAGCAGCATGCTTGTCCGTTTTCCCATTCTTGCCTATTCTGTAATATTCTTTGGACTCGGGCAGACACGGCTGTGGCAGCATGCATGTCTGTTTCCCACTTTTGTCCTTTTGGTTAGCAGCCGAGCTCTTAACCATTTCACCACCAGGGCTCCTACACTTTTGTCCTTTTGAATATATTCCGAATAAAACTTTCTTTTTGCTTTACTAAACTTTATGATGTTTTTCCTCTACAACACTAGGGATATGTGTGTGCTCAAGATCAGTAGGGAGAAGCAGAAAAGAAAGAGAGAGAGAAGTTGCCTGAGGATTTTCTAGATCCCATAAGGCCAAGCTCTATGCCCTATCATTTGTTCCATGGGCTTCCTCAGTTTCATTGCATGAAGTCGTGCATAATTGAGCCAGTTGGGGCATTTCTGTTCCTTGTAATCAGAAGACCCTGAGGGTCTCCTCCCTCTCCTATCCCTCTATCCAATCAGTCTCCAGGTCCAGAACGTTCTACCACTCACCGTCTCTGGAATGTACATCCTCTCTCTCACCGACCACTCTCCATTGCTTCCACGATGTGGGCCAGGCTCCTTGGCATAATGTTCTAAACCTTTTATGACCGTACCTCCACCCACCTCTTCAGCCTCATCACCCAACAACACCACCATCCCTTCATTTATGCAGCCCACGCTCCAGCCCCTCCAAACTACTTTCTTCCCTGTTCACGCCTCGTACTTTCATCCTTCTGTGCTATGGAATATCCCTCATTTCCCTCCTGTCATGGGTTGAATTATGTCCCCTCAAAAATGTGTGTATCAGTTTGGCTGGGCATGATTCCTGGTCATGTGTGATTTTCCCGTATGTTGTAAATCCTGCCTCTATGATGTTAATGAGGGAGGATGGGCGACAGTTGTGTTACTGAGGCAGGACTCAAGTCTACAAGATTGGATTGTGTCCTGAGGCAAACTCTTGAGATATAAAAGACAGAAGTGAGCAGAGAGACAGCTCCTAGTCTGGGGTAAGATTGAAGAGAAGGCCGACAGAGAGAACGCCTTCCCCTGGAGCTGACCCCCTGAATTTGGACTTTTAGCCTACTTTACTGTGAGGAAGTAAATTTCTCTTTGTTAAAGCCATCCACTCATGGTATTTCTGTTATAGCAGCACTAGATGACTAAGACACCTCCCCATAAACAAAGTCCTACTTTGGCTTCCAGGCCCATCACAAAGGCACTCCCTGGCTCTCTCTCCACCCCAGGCTGAATGCATCGTTCCTGACTGGGTTTCCACAGAGCTAGTGGAAAGAGCCAGAATTGCAGAGGGGTTCAAAGCAGGGGCTTTGGAGCTGCTTATGGGAATCCTCCAGCTTACGTGGGACCTTGGAAAAATCTTTAACTTCCTGAGTCTCAGTTTCCTCATCTATAACCTGAAGGAAATAATAGTACCCACCTCACAGGGATGGCCCCTGGGTGGTGAAAACAGTTTGCACTCAGCTACTTACCTAAAGGTTGACTGTTTGAACCCACTCAGCCGTGCCTCGGAAGGGCCTGGTGATCTGCTTCCTAAAGGTCACTGTCTCAAAAACCCTACGTTACAGAGCAGTTCTACTCTGTAACATGTGGGTTGCCATGAGTCAGAAATGACTTGATGGCAACAGGTTTGGTTTGAGTTTTTCACCTCACAGGGCTGTGGTGAGAATTATTTGAGATGATGCATATAAAGAACCATAAGTGCCTAGCTGATACAGTTAACATGCTCAGCTGCTAACCGAAAGGTTGGAGATTCAAGTCCACCCAGATGTGCCTCAGAAGAAAGACCTGGAGATCTACTTCCAAAAAATCAGCCATTGAAACTCCATAGTGCACAGTTCTACCCTGACACACATGGGGTTGCCATAAGTTGGAATCGAATCAATGGCAACAGGTTATATAAAGAACCCAGCCCAGTGTGCAGAATACGGGAGGTATTCAACAAGCTGTGTTCCTTCTTGTCTTGCCAGCCAGAACTGGGGCATCATGCAATCTCAGAGATGCTGGGAAAAGATCCAAGTTTGGGATCCTGAGTAGTACTAGTGGTATAGAAACCAGCTTCTTCCCTCTGGGCAACATCCAGACCAGAGGACTTCCAATACCTCCCTCAAGACTCAGAGTGTGCGATGGCCAGGAAACTCTATACTCTGCAATTCCAACCACAGCCCTCAGGTGCACTACCTCAAACCCAGGGCCACTGCAGAGCCCAGGAAAAGACAGGAAATAATCCATGACAAAAGCCAGGGGTTTTTCACCAGAATCTTCCACTGTGCCACGTCATTCATTACCTTAATTGTTGTTAATTTTTTTTTTTTTTTCCCAAGCTGTCAGACTCAGCAGAGATCACTCACTCCAAAGAAGGCATGTTTTTTTTTATTTTGGTCAGATAGTGGTTTGGGTTTGCTCTGAATGAGAAGCTTCTTCCGGCTTCCTTTGAAAGATGCTATTTGTTACATATTCAGAGCAATGAGGTATTTTGGGCCATCAGATCCCAAAGCCCTTCTGCAAGACGAGGAGGCTATGAGGAAAATGAAACAGGGTACTGTGAGAATAGCTGAGGAAGGTTGAAGATAGTCAGGGAAGGTTTTTTTGAGCATGTGACATTTGAGCTGAGCCAGGCACAAGAAAATGAGGAGGAGCAGTGGGTGCAAACACTCTAGATGGGGACAAGCTTGGCTAAATCTGGAGATTAGTAAAAATGTTGTTATTAGTTGCTGTCAAGTTGATTCCAACTCATGGCAACCCCATGTGTGCAAAGTAGAACTGCTCCATAGAGTCTTCAATGTTATGACCTCTCAGAAATAGATCACCAGGCACCTCTGGGTAGGTCTGAACCACCAACCTTTTGGCTGGTAGTCTAGCGCTTAACCATTTACACCACTCAGGAACTCCTATGACTCCTTTTATGATGAAAGTGCCTACTGGCTTGCAAAAAGTTTTTACATCTAGTACAGAATTGGAAAGTTTTAGAGCTGGAAGGGGCTGCAAATGTCATCTCTGTCGTCTGGATGACCAATGCGTGACTCCTTTCCAGTAGTACCACTTTGTAGTCTATGAAGCATACCACTTCCTATTAAAGCCCTCCAGTGGCTACCCATTGCATTTAGGATGAAATCCACAGGCCTTACCACAGCCTACAAGGCCCTGCACCAATCCCACTTCCAACCATTGTCCCTCTCCCTCACTACACTTAGCCATGTTGATCTCCATTGTCCTCGAGGAGGCCAAACTTGTCCCCACCTACGGGATTTGTAAGGTCCCTGGGTGGTATAAATGGTTTGCTCTTGGCTACTAACCAAAAGGTCAGTGGTTCAAATCCATCCCGCAGTGCTGCGGAAGAAAGCCTTGTCTATCTGCTTCTGTAAAATTACAGCCGAGAAAACCCTACAGAGCACAGTTCTACTCTAAAGCACATGAGGCCACCATGAGTTGGAATTGATTCAACGGCAATGGGTTGGGTTTGGTTTTAGGTTACTTGCACTCACTGTTCCCCCCACATGGAATGCTGCTCCCCCTCATTTTCTCATGCCTGGCTCAGCTCAGATGTTACACACTCAGAAAAGCCTTCCCTGACTCTCTTAAACAAAGTGCCACTCCTATCTACTCTCAATTCCACTACCCTGTTTCATGTTTTTCATAGCAATTATCTGTAGCTGAAATTATCTGCTTTGTTAATCACTTCCCCTCCCTCAGCATGGCAGAATCTTGTCTATCTTGGTCATCACTGCAACCCACAGCCAACCCAGTACCTGACACAGAGTAGGTGCTCAATAAACATTTGCTGAATGAGTGAATGAATTTAGTATCCACTTGTTTCATCTGAGTCTCATCAAAACTCTCTGAGGCAGACATTTGTGGTATGCTCATTTTAGAGTCGACAAAATGGGCTCAGAGACAGGAACTGACTTGCCCAAGTCCCTTTATCTGGCTACTCGTTGTGGTATAACAAACCACCCCAAACTTACTGGCTTAAAACAACAAGGATTTATCATTTCTCTCAATCCTATGCTGAGTGTTCTGCTGGTCTCACCTGAGCTCACTCATGAGGCTGTATTCAGTAGATGGGTAGGCTGCAAGAGCTGGGACAGCTGGGCATCTCTCTCCACGTGGCCTTTCAAGGCAGGTGTCCTCACAGCATTGTGTTCTCTGGACACCGTCCAAGATGGTCAAAGTGGGAGCTGCAAGGCCTCTTAAGGCCTAGCCTTGGAAGCTGAACGGCATCACTTCTACTCTATTGTATTGGTCAAGGCAAGTCACAAGGTCAGTTTAGATTCAAGGGAAATGGAGATAGACTCCACGCCTTGTTGGGAGGAGCTGTCACATTGCAAAAGAGCCTGGGCTGAATTGTGGCCATCTTTGAAAATCTACTGCAGCCAGTAAGTGTCGGAACCAGCTTAGCCTGAACCTCTGACTCAGTAAGGAAGACCAACGGAAACAGCAATATCAAATGACTCCAAAAATCTTAAGGCTTACAGCAAAATTTATCTCTCACTTGTATCACATGTCCCATGTGGGTTGGCTATGGAGTCCCTGGGTGGTACAGTTAATGTGCTCAACTGCTAACCAAAAGGAAGTTCAAGTCCACCCAGAGGTGCCTCAATAGAAAGGTTCGACAATCTACTTCCTAAAATCAGCCATTGAAAACAGTATGGATGAGATAGGCAAATATATAGAAACCAAAGCTTATTAGTGGTTGCCAGGTATGGGAGGGAGGGGAAAGGAGTTATTGCTTAGAGGAGCACTGAGTTTATGTTACTGGTGATAGAATAATTTAGGAAAGGATAGTGATAATGGCTGTACAACATAAAGAATGTAATCAATGTCTCTGAGTTATACATGTAAAAGCTGCTCTAATGGCAAATGTTTCGTTACGTATATTTTAATCACAATTTTCAAAAGAAAAGAAACCCTATAGAGCACGGTTCTAAACTGACACACACAGGGTCACCGTGAGTCAGACTCAACTCAACAGTAGCTGGTTAGGTTAGTTAGTGGGTCTGGGACTTCACTGGGGGACCCAAGGTGATGGAGCAGCCTTTCCCCGGAACTACTCCTGGAACAGTGCCAGTCTGACTACAGAGAGGAAAGGCCAACATGCACTGGCCCTAAAGCCTCTCTCTGCTGGGAAGTGACACAACTCATTTCCACAACATGTCAGTGACCAAACAAGCCACAGACATACAATCGTCCCTCTGGGAGGGGCAGTGACTACGGTGGACAGTAATCCTGCCCACCCTGGAGCCCATTTCAGTCTCTGACTCCTTTAAAACAACATTACTGAGCCAAATCTCTTTCATTCTATGTCTACCTGGGTTCAAGTGCTTCTCTCTCATCTGCGCTCTCTGCCCAGAGAGCCCTGCAGAGAGGCAGAGATCACTGGAACCTTCTTTTTTCCAGGACATGCATCCTAGCTTCTGCAGTCACCACCCCCTCCCCCCGCCCCAGTTTAAAAGCCTGCCATGCCCTCCCCACACTCCATTGCTCACAGGATCAAGTTCAAACTCTCACCCAAGTTCTCAAAGCCCTCCATGATCCTGCTAGCCTCTTCAGCCTTGTCTGCTGCACTGCCTGCTCCCCACATCTTAGAGTGCAGCTCTGCCAACCCATTCTGCATTCTCTGAATGCTCCAGGCTGTTTCATGCCTCAGAGTCTTTCTCCACGCTGTTTCCTCTGCCTGAAAGGCCTTTCCCCCTCTTCTCCACCTCCTGAAATTTTGCTTTCTTTTAAGATCTGGTTCTAAAGCAACCTCCTCTCTAAAGACAATCCTCTTTTCCCCTTGGCAGGATCAGTCAACATTTCCTTTTTCAAAACCTCTCCATCATAGCATCTAATCATGCACTCATTCAACAAATATTTATTAAGCATCTACTATATGCCAGGTACTGCTCTAGTCTCTGGAATCCATGCTTAGCTATTAACCAAAAGGTTGGAGGCTCAAGTCTACCCAGAGATGCCTTGGAAGAAGGGCCTGATGATCTATTTCCAAAATATCAGCCATTGAAAACGCTATGGAGCAGTGCTACTCTGAAGCATGGGGTCTCCATGAGTCAGAGTCAACTCAACAGCAACTGTTTCTGGTTCAAGGCTCTGTGGAGACACAGTGAACAAAAAAATGTCCCTCTCCTTTGGAGATTATAATCTGGTGAGGCAAAACTGACAATAAGCATATAAACAAATGAATAAAATAATTTTAGGTAGTGGTAAGTGTTTTGGTTTAATAAGAACGGCTGGTGTGAAAAACACTGTGGGAAGGGGGTGACTGCCTTAGATAAGATGGTCATGATGGGCCTCTCTAAAGACGTGACATTTGAGCTGGTACTAGAATGAGTAGGAATCAGCCATTGGAAGATGTGGGGGAAGAGCATTCTCAGGAGAGGAAACAGCCACTGCAAAAGGCGTGTGGTATGGTCCTGCTTGGCCTGTTCCCGGAATAGGTAGGTGCGCTGAGGAAGGCAGAGAGCGGTAAGAGATGAAATCAGAGTTGGGCAGTGGCCAGAGCATGTGAGGCCTCACGGAGGTGATAAAGAGCTTGGATTTTACTCTTACTATAAGGGGAAGTCACAGGAGGGTTTTAAGCAAGGAAGTAGGGCAATGTGATCTCATTTACACTATTTTAAGATTACCTGGGCTGCTGTGTGGACTGCAGGTGAGCAAGATAGAGCCCAGTTAAGCCTGCTCCCTTTTACTCCCCTTCACCCAGCTTCCTCAGAGATCCTCTCCCAGGTATCAGGTTCCCTAGGCAACCAGGAGCACCTATCTAACATCTCGCCTACACTGAGCGGGCTGTCCTCAGCCCGGTACAATGCCCTTGGCCACCCTGCCCACCGAGGTTCCTCTCCATTGGAGACACTGAGGCCTTCCTGGTTAGCACAGCTAGGATAGGTTTTTCTATCTGAATCTCAATTTCCTCATCTGGAAGGTGGGTGTTATTTTTTCTACCCAAAAAGGCTTTTGTGAGAAAAACTCCCTTTCCCAAGGCCTTCCTCTCCACTTGTCTCTCTACATCCCTTCCTTCAACCAGAACAAATCCACTTGGGGATTTTATGAAATTCCACTGATTTGTTTTTGTTTGTTTGTTTTTAAATTTATTAAAACTAACTGGTTTCTATGAGCCCTTCAGCCTCAGCCCTCTGATTCCTAGATCTTAGATCCCAGAACTATTCAGGCTTTTCCCTCTAAACTAGCTCTTTCTCTTTTCTAGCCTGATTCAGGGTGGCAAGAAAGACCAATGGCTAGAAAAGGACATCATATTTGGTAAAGTGGAGGGTCAGCGGAAACGAGGGGACCGTCAATGAGATGGACCGGCACAATAGCCCCAACAATGGACTCAAACATTAAAGATCATGAAGATGGTGCAGGACTGAGAAACGTTTCATTCTGTTATACATAAGGTCGCTGTGATTCGGAGTCAACTGGAGGGCAACTAACAACACCAACAAGGTCCTGTGGGGGGTCGGGGGGAGAGGGCAAGATGACGGGATTCCTCCTCACCCAGTGGTGGGTCTAGCCTCCAGGGCCGGGGCTCCAGTTGTGGCTAGAGGCGAGTGCTGGACCACAGCTGGGACACCTCTTCCACTAAGCCCGTGTCCGCACCAGCTGTACGCCGGGCCTCAGGCCAGGCTGTCACCCAGCCTAGGGGACATGAGAGTGTGTGAGGGGGGGAAGTGGGCGGAGGGAGGAAGGAGCATGAGTGGAGGGGGAGCAGTGTGACAGAGATAAGAGAAGTATCAGAGTCAGAGAGGATGAAAGAAGGTCAAGGTGAAAGGAAAACAGAAAGTGAGGTTGTTGAAGTGAAGGTATGGGAGAAGGAGATGAAAGAGAAAAGCAAAGGAAAAAAAATGTGTGTGTGAGCGCGCGCGTCTACGCGCGCCGTGCATGAGAGACAGACTTGAAGAGGGAAGGAGGGGTTGAGAACGAAAAGGAGGAAGGGGGAGCGCGGAGCGAGTTGGGGGCGGAGCCGAGGAAGTGGGTGCGAGGCTCGCGCAGCCCTGGGCGTCTCTGCCAGGGCCACGCGCGCAGCCGGCGGAGGCAGGCGCGGGAGACTAGGGGACCCTGGCCGGAGCCCCACCTGGCTGCAGCTGCACCAGGTAAGCCGGTCCCCGCCTCCCTGCGGGGCCTCGCCCCGGGTGGGAGCCGGAGTGGGCGCGGGCCGCGCGGGAGAGGGCGGGGGCGCCGTGCAGCTGCTTCCAGACGCTGGCGGCCGTCGTGGCCGCGACTCTGGGTTCGAGCTCCTGCCCCCCACTCGCGGGCTGTGCCTGACCTTGGCCAAGTCCCTCTGACTCCGAACCTCAGGTTTCTTCCCTGTGCCCCGCGAGGGGCGTTCTGAGGATGGGATGCGGGTCCCGTCTGCCGCCGGGCTCGGGGCACAGGGTAGGGGTAATGTCACCTTTGCCGCCTGGGGGTGGGTTTGGAAAGTCCACTTGCGCCAAAACTGCCCCGGTTTTGCCCAGGTCTGGGCAGTGACATTTTTTCGGAGGGCAGGGTGTCCGTCAGAGCACGGAGCCACTTTCTCTGTTTAAGCAAGGCCAGCAGAAGCCAGGGATGGGGAGGAGGGTCCTCTTAGCTCCTTGGGGACCCCAGGCAGTTAGCTCCCATTGGTGCCCCGGAGCGGGAAGCTAGGACAAGCAGCGCTCGGCTGTCAGGAGCCCTTCCTGAAACATCTGGAGAGGGATTCGCCTGCCCGGTGAGAGGAACTGGTGGCTGATAGCCATTCGGCCTTTTAGTAGCCCTTTGACCTTGAGCGTGTTTGCCTCAGTTTCCTCTGCTGTGGAAAGAGGCATGTTAATGGACCCCTTTGAGGGGGTTCTGAGGGTACCGAGGTTGGGCAGGCAAGTGCCAGCCGGCTGTGGTGCCCCCAATAGCATCTGTCATCCCTAACTCCAGTGGCCTGAGAGTCCTGGCTCTGGTTGCCTCCTGGGAACCTGTTTGTATGTGCCAGGTCTTCTCCTTCTCCTTTGCCTGAGATGGTAAGTGGTTGGAGCGGGGTGGTGGCCCTCGCTGGGCATGAAGCAGGGCCCGGGAGACTTGGGGAGCTCAGGAACCCCCGCACCCACCCAATCCCCTGATGGTTCTCTAAGACCTGCCATCTCCCAAGTGATCATTTGTGTCCTGTAAACACCCTACCTTAACCTCTCTGAGCCTGAGTTTCCTTATCTGTAATACAAAGTCATGAATTCCTATCTGTTGGAAGTAATGAGTTCCCCATCACTGGAGGTTATCAAAAGCAATTGGATAGATTTTATTTATTGACATTTCTGACCCTGAGGTATAAGGAGAACTGAATGAAAGCACCGCTCAAACACCTACTAGGTGCAGACCTGTGCCCAGTGCTTTGTAAATGTACAGTGTTGGCTACAGTCATCACAACAGTCCTGGAAGCCGGTGCCATTCAACCCAAATTACCGATGAGGAAACCGAGGCTTACGAGGTGAATGGTTTCCACACAGTCACACTGGCAGGAAGGGCCTGAGCTGGGACCTCTAGGTCCGCCTGACTCCAGGGCGTTTACGGTGGTACCATGTGCCCTACAAGGTATGAGTGTGTAAGGTGCCTAGCATAGGGCCTGGCAGCCGGCAGATGTGGGATCAGTGTTGGTTTCTGGTTCCACATGTAGTGGGAAGAGCTGCTACTTATGACTGGAGAAGGTGGGTTGACAGTGGGCTTGGAACATCTTTGCCAAGTGCTTTGTCTAGGGGTCTGGAAGGAAGGAAGGTCATTTCTCAACACCAGCCTGCTAACTTCTTTTCCTTCTTCCACCACCTTGTCCTGGTTAACCTTTTCACCATTAACCTCAGCTAGGCTGACTCTCCTGGGTTCATGGATACTTCCCATTCTCCATCCTTGGCTGATGACTAACAGCTGACCCTTCCAGGCCCTGCGTCTTAGGGGAAGACAAGCCCAGCTGAGGTCCATGTCCACCAGTGCACCAAAGACAGGGAAATGGGATTAAGTTACAATTCCAAGAATTCGCTCAACTAAAAGCAAAAAAAAAAAAAAAACCCATTGCCATCGAATCAATTCCGACTCATAGCAACCCTATAGGACAGAGTAGAACTGCCCCATAGGGTTTCCAAGGAGTGGCTGGTGTATTTGAACTGCTTAACCACTGCACCACCAGGGCTCCAACTCAGCCTAGGGGAGGAAATTCATGATGCTGGGAAAATGGGTATCCAGGCAGGCTGGAGAAGTATATCCAGACAAAATGACAGGGATCCGAACAAAGCCTCTTTTAAATGCAAAGATATTCACCAATAATCACAGATAACCTAGAGGTCCAATAAGAGGGGATCAGTTAAGTAAGTTATGGGACAGCCCTATGATAGAATATCGTGTGGCTGTTAAAAACAGAGTTTGTAATGAATGGGGACGTGCTAATGCATATATATGTGTGTATATCTATGTACATATGTGTGTATCTATGTATATGTACATATGTTGGGGGGTGTGTGTGTGTGTATGTATGTATGTATGTATATGAGCCCTGGTGGCTCAGTGGTTAAGCCCTTGGCTGCTAACCGAAAGGTCAGTGGTTTGAACCCACCAGCTTCTCTGTGTGAGAAAGATGTGACAATCTGCTTCTGTAAAGATTACAGCCCAGGAAACCCTATGGGGCAGTTCTACTCTGTCCTGTAGGGTCACTATGAGTCGGAATCGATTTGATGGCAACGACTTAGCCAAAGTAACTACGCGTGTGTGTGTGTGTTGTTATTGCTAATCACTGTGGATTTGGCTCCAACTCATGGCAACTGTCATGGATTGAATTGTGTCCCCTCAAAATATGTGTCAACTTGGCTAGGCCATGATTCCCAGTATTGTGTAATTGTTCTCCATTTTGTGATGTGCTGTAAATCCTAAACCTCTACATGTTAATGAGGAAGAATTAGTATAGGATGTATCTTGAGTCACACCCTTACTTAAGTCACACCCTTACTCAAGTCACACCTTACTCAAGTCACACCCTTACTCACGCCTTTTATCTTACAAGAGATAAAGGGAGAAAGAAGCAAGCAGAAAGGGAGGGGACCTCACTATCGGCAAGAAAGGAGAGCCGGGAGTGAAGCACGTACTTTGGACGTATGGGTCCCTGGGCTGAGAACCTTCTAGATCCAGGAGACAGAGAGCTGTAACACCAGAAACGGCACAAGATGGCAAGAAGCAGTGGCAGAGAAACTGCTGGCAGCAGAACCAGGAGGCTAGCAGTAGATAGCGCAGTGGGTTGCTGACTCACTGGTGAGAGAGCTGAGCATCTTTTTGGGGTGCCTCTGGGCACTTATCAGTGGAGCTGCAGAGCTTTGTAAAGCTTGCCCAAGCAGGGCAGAGGCAAGGTTGAGGGAGGGCCGAGAAGGGTGCGGAGGAGGCCTGCATGCAGGCATGGCTGAGAAGCTGTCCTGACCAAAGAACTATATCCTGAGTCGTTGCTGATCCTGAATTGTAACCTGTTATGCCAAGACACATGGAGATCTCCAAGGAATATCGGGCCCACAGATGCTGAAAGGAGGTAAGGACATTCCCCCAGAGCCAATAGAGAAAGAAAGACTTCCCCTAGAGCTGGCGCCCTGAATTCGGACTTCCAGCCACCTAAACTGTGAGAGAATCAACTTCTGTTTGTTAAAGCCACCCTGTTATGGTATTTCTGTTATAGCAGCCCTAGATAACTAAGACAGGGCCTTATGTATAACAGAACAAAGCATGCCCAGTCCTGTACCATCCTTACAATTGTTGGTATGTTTGAGTCCATTGTTGCAGCTATTGTGTTTCCATCTCATGGAGGGTTTCCCTCACTTTCTAACAAGCATGATGTCCTTTTCTAGCAGTTGGTCTTTCCTGATGACATATCCAAAGTAACCGAGACACACACACACACGCGCGTGTGCGTATATATGCTTATGTATATATACATATACTTGTCTATATACTTATATGTGTGTGTGTATAAAACCAGTTGCCATTGAGTCGATTTTGACACATGGTGACCTCATGTGTGTCAGCGTAGAACTGTACTCATTAGGGTTTTTGATGGCTTATTTTTCAGAAGGAGATCACTAGGCCTTTCTCCAAAGGTCCTCTGGGTAGACTCAATCCTCCAACATTTCAGTTAGCAGCCAAGTATGTTAACTGTTTATACCACCCAGGGTGTCTCTCTCTCTACGCGTGTGTGTGTGTGTTGTTATTGCTAATCACTGTGGATTTGGCTCCAACTCATGGCAACTGTCATGGATTGAATTGTGTCCCCTCAAAATATGTGTCAACTTGGCTAGGCCATGATTCCCAGTATTGTGTAATTGTTGGAAGTAATGAGTTCCCCATCACTGGAGGTTATCAAAAGCCTCTGTCTCTCTTTTTCTGTCTGTCTGTCTGTCTGTCTCTCTCTCTCTCTCTATATATATATATATATATATACATGGGGGGGCGTGGTCAAATTTGTGGCAAAAGCTTAGAAGAAAGATCGGAAGGAAATAGTTTAGAGAATGTTAACCATGCTTGCCTGAGGATAGCAGGATTATGGGAGATTTAGTCCCTGACTTTATATTTTCTGAATTTTCCAGATTCTATGCAATGAGCATATACTTTAATAATTAGTCGACATAGAACTGTCTGGCTTTTGCTGACAGCAGGGAGGGGGATCCCTTTGTGGATCTATAAAATTGGTGACCTGTCTCAGGGCCTCCAGGCCCGTGGTAGTGGAGACTGAATTGTCTTTGAAAGGGCCCACCAGCGTTTGCCAGATTGAATTTTTCACCATTTCTCGTCTCCTGTCTTGTCTCTTCCAATTCTGATTCATTCTTCATCCCTTTGTCAATTTGATAATACAGATCTGAGAATAGTGCTCCCTTGCTCAAAAATATTCCACGGCTTCCCTTTTACAATTGGGTCAAGTCCGAATTCCTCAGACTGGCATACATGGCTCAGCATGATCTGGTCCCTTCCCAGCCTCATCACCTCCAGCTACCCTGTTCCACCCTCTGCTGCTCCAGCTACAACAATCTACGCTCAGCTGTCAGAATCAAACATGTTCTTTCCCACCACCATGCTTTTGCACAAGCAGCTTCTCCTGTCTGTAGTACTCTCCTTTGCTTGACAACCTCCTTCCTACTGATCCTTCAAGATTCCACTCAAACCAGATCTTCTGGGAACCCCACAGTCCACAAGTCTGTCTCTCGGCCCTGAGCTCATTGAAGATAAGGACAATGTCACCCACCCATCCCTTCCTTCTCCTCACCAGCACCCAGGACAGGGCTGGCACGTGCCCACTTGTGAATGAGGAGGCACTTCTGTATTAAGGCTTGGCAGGCCCCTCGGAAGACAAAAAGAATAATTCTATTATTAATACCAATAATAGCTGGCATTTGTTTTGTTCTTACTATACTGTATACTCACAATAATCCTATGAGGTTGTTGTCGTTGGTAGTTGCCGCTGGGCCAGCTCCAACTCATGGCAACCTTATGTATAACAAAACAAAACGTTGCCTGGTCCTGTGCCATCTTCATGATTGTTGGTATGTTTGAGTACATTGTTGTAACTGTTCTGTCAATCCATCTCATTGAGGGTTTCTTTCATTTTTCTTGGCCCTCTACTTTACCAGACATGATGTCCTTTTCCAGTGATTGGTCTTTCCTGATGAAGCATTCAAAGTAAAAAGTAGAAGTCTTGCCATCCTAGCTTTTAAAAACATGCTGGATGTATTTCTTCTAAGACTGATTTGTTCATTCTTCTGGAAGTATACACTATATTCCGTATTCTTCACTAACACCAGAGTTTAAATGCATCGGTTCTTCCTGGAAAGACCATGGCTTGAGTCAGGCACACCTTAGTCCTCAAAGCGATATTTTGCTTTTGAACATTTTAAAGAGCTCTTTTGCAGCAGATTTGCCCAGTGCAATATGCCATTCGATTTTGATTGCCGCTTCCATGGCCTTTGATTGTTAATCCAAGTAGAATGAAATTCTTGTCAACTTCATTTTCTTCTTCATTTATCATGATGCTGTTTATTGGTGCAGTTGAGGTAGACAATACTAATATCCCTGTTTTACAGAGAGGAAACCAAGAGTCAGATACATTAGACCACTTGCCCAACTTTGCAGAGGGTTGCAACCCAAGCCATCTAAATCCAGAGCCTACACTCTTAACCAGAGTCAAGTCAACAGAGTCAGCCGACCTTTAAGCACCTATCACAGGAACCCAGGGAGAAGCAATGCATCTCTGCATTTCACAGGTGAAGAAAGAGCTCAACAGTGAAGCCTCTGAGGTGCTAAACGGTGTGCTGGTTGCTGGGAACCCAAAGGTGCATAAAGTGTCATCTGCAGGGAGCTCACAGACAGTGGGAGTGGTGATGGTGTTGTGGAAACAGTGCCCCAGGGGCTTCAGTGGGGGCGGTTAAGAAACCGAGGGGCCTCAGAGGATGAAGGCTACCCAGAGACAATATTTGAAGTGGTTCCGGGAGGACAGGCAGGAATTCACTGGGTGAGAAGGAGAGGTTAGAACAGTGGTTCTGAACTGGGGACAGTTTTGCCCTTTGGAGGACATTTGGCAATGTCTGGAGACATTTTTAGCTGTCACAACTGGGAACAGGGTCTGCCGGCATCCAGTAGGTAGAGGCCAGGGACGCTGCTAAACATCCCACAGTGCACAGGAAAGCCCTGCCCCCCCAAGACTTATCCTGCCCAAAAGTTCGATAGTGCCAAGACTGAGAAACCTGCGTTAGAAGCAGAGGACGTTTCTGAATAGGGACCAGCACATGCAAGACACAAAGGCATTCACAAATATTTACTAAGTGCCTACTGTGTGCTGGCCATGATTGCATTTTCTTTCTATGATTGCATTGTTGGCCACCTGGTCTCACCACTTCTGCTTTGCCCCTACTGTTGTCCATTCTCCTTATAACAACCAGAGTGGTCTTTTTTTTTTTTTAATATAATAGCTTTTTTTATGTACAATACAATTCACTCATTTAGAGTGTACAATTCAATAGTTTTTAGTATATTCAGAGTTATGCAGCCATCACCACTATCTAATATTGGAACATTTCCATCATCCCAGTCGTTACTCTCCCTGTGCCAGTGCTTCCCCCTCCCTCCACACAGCCCTAGGCAACTACTAATCTACTTTCTGTCTCTATAGATTTGCCTATTCTGGACATTTCATATAAATGGAATCATGCAATATGTGGCCTTTTGTGTCTGGCTTCTTTCACTCAGCATAATGTTTTCAAGGTTCGTCCACACTGTAGCATGTATTAGTATTTCATTCCTTTTATGGACGAATGAGATTCCATTGTATAGTATGGATATGCCACGTCTGGTTTGTCCCTTCATTAGCTGGTGGAGTTTGGGTTGTTTCTACTTTTCGTCTATTATAAATAATGCTGCTATGAACATTCTTGTACAAGTTTTTATGTGGACATATGTTTTCATTTTTCTTGGGAATATTCCTAAGAGTAGAATTGCTGCGTTACGTGGCCACTCTATGTTTTACCTTTTGAGGAAGTGTCAGACTCCTTTCCAAAGTGGCTGCCCCATTTTACATTCCCACGAGCAACGAATAAGGGTTTTGATTTCTCCCACATCCCCGCCACTGAACCTCACTGAAGTTCTGATTTGCATTTCCCTGATGACTAATGACATTGGGCATCATTTCTTGCGCTTGTTAGCTGCTGGTAGATCTTCTCTGGTGAAGTTTCTCTTTAGATCAGAGTCATCTTTTAAAGTTTGCGTGTTATTCCTTTGTTGTTGTTGTTCGCTGCCGTCTAGTCAGCCCCCGATTCATGGTGACCCCATGCAAAATGGAACGAAACGCTGCCCAGTCCTGCACCATCCCCGTGATTGTTTGTGGATAGGACTGTTGTGATCCATAGTGTTTTCATATTTCCAGACGTAGATCTCCACGCCTTTCTTCCCAGTCCATCTTAGTCTAGAAGCTCCGCTGTAACCTGTTCAACATCATCGTAACACAAGCCTCCACTGACCGACAGGTGGTGGCTGCGCGTGAGGTGCGTTGGCCAGGAACAGTGTCCTCGGGGATTCCCTTACTTAGACTGAAAGCAAACTCCCCACAAAGTCTACAAGGCCCTATACAATCGTGCCCTGCCTATGACTTTAAATGTGTCTCCCATCTTTCTCCCCTCACTCTGCTCTGATCACACTGACTCAAAAGCAACAAGCTTGTTCCCTCATTAGTCCTTTGCACTTGCTGTGTCTTCTGCCGGGACCCCATTTGCATAGCATCCCTGTGGTTAGACTCAGAGACATCCTCCTCTCTTCCCAATCTCAAGTACCTCCCCAAACCTGCTCTAGTAGATCTCAAGGTTTCCTTTAATCATTTATTACTGTTTGATAGGATCTTTCTTTTATTATCATGGTAAATATACATGTGGACATACATACATATATACACATATATATAGTTGTTATTGGGTGTCATCAAGTCGATTCTGACTCATAGCGACTGTATAGGACCCAGTGAAACTGCCCCATAGGGTTTCCTAGGCTGTAATCTTTACAGGAGGTGATCGTCAGGTCTTTTCTTCTGCGCAGCCACTGAACCCACCTGGGTTCAAACCGCCAACCTTTTGGTTAGTAGCTGAGCACTTAACCACTGCATCACCAGGGCTTCTTATACAGAGCTATAGATAGAGATATATAGGTAGAGATATCCAAAAACCAAACCTGCTGTCCTTGAGTCGATTCCGACTCATAGCAATATAGATATAGATGTAGATATACACGCATGTAACAAAACAGTTGCCATTTCGACATTTTGTACACATCCAATTCGGTGACATTAATTATGTTCATCATGTTGTGCATCCGTTGCCACTGTCCATTTCCAAATTTTTCATCACCCTTAACAGAAGCTCAGTGCCCCCTAAACAGTGACACCCTTGTTTCCCCTCCCTTCCACTCCTGGTAATCACTAATAAACTTTGGTCTCTATACACTTGCCTATTTCATATAAGTGGGATCACACAGTCCTCTTGTGACGTATTTCACTAAGTGTAATATTAGCCCTGGTGGCAGAGTGGTTAAGAGCTTGGCTGTTAACCAAAAGGTCAGCAGTTCAAATCCACCAGCTGCTCCTTGGAAACCTATGGGGCAGTTCTACTCTGTCCTATAGGGTCGCTATGAGTCAGAATCTAGTTGATGGCAATGGGTTTGGTTTTTTGGTTTGGAATGTTTTCGAGGTTCCCATGTTGTGACACGTATCAGGACTTCATTTCTCTTTATGGCTGAAGAAGATTCCATTGTATGTACACACCACTCACTGTGTGACCCTGAGTGAGACACCATCCCTCTCTGGGCCTCGGCTTCCTCATCTGAAAAGCAAAGGACCTTTCTGACTCTGCCTTTCTCTGATGCTGGCTGCTGTGAGACTGGCTGCTGGGAAGCCGCAGGCCTGGTACCTTTGCAGTGAGAGAAGGGTCACTGGAGCCAAGTTGGTCACGGATAGGATCAGGCAGCATGACTGATTGTCCCTAGCCCCCGAGGGACAGTCTCCAAAGGCTTGCAGCAGCTTTGACCTTCTACCCAGTCCCCAGAAACAGCAGGGCAGATCTTAAAGCTCTACAGCCTCAGCGATGACTCTTACACCTTGGGGCCACTTTCAGCTCCAGAATTGCCCACTCTTCCTGGGAAAACAACCGTGCAGCCTCAACGTTCTCTGAACATCAGAGCCATTCATTCACTTATTCAGGCATTCTACAAATACTTCCTGGTCCCCTGCTTGTGACCAGTCTGGGCAGTGCACTGGAGACCTAGAGATGGATACATGTGACACCTGCCAAAGGACTCAGATCTAGTGAGGAGTGCAGACATGTAACATACAAATGATGCCATGGGGGGACAGATGCAGCCCATAAGCCATGTGCAGACCACAAAGAGCAGAGTCTGCTCCAGGCGGCCTGGGGGAGTCGGAAAAGGAATCGCACAGCTGGGTTTAGAGGTGAAGGGGAGTGCAGCAGGTAGACTAGCATGTCTGGATATTCCAGATGGAGAAAACACACACAAAGCACAGAGCTGCAAAACTGCCAAGAGCACTCAGGGCATTCAAAGCAAATTGCTTTTGCCCAAGGCCCCAGGGGCAGTGGATGGAGGTAATAGAGGGGTCAACAGCACCCAGATCTTGAAAAATCCTCTACACCAGGCTGAGGAGTTTGGATTTTGTCCTATGGACCACAAAAGTCATGGAAAGATTTTAGGCTGAGGACAGAGGTGAGCAGGTTTGCATTTTCTAAAATGCTCTTTCTGCAGACAGCAAGGAGGCAGGTGGGGCTGAGGAGGGAGCAGGAAGCCAGGAACCTAATCAGGATGCAGTTGCTCTTGTCCAGGTGAGCAACGAGGAAGGCCAGGGTACCACAGCTGGAGAGAAGTGAACAGATTTAAAAGCTGTTGTGGAGATACAATTTGCCAAAGGTGGAATGGGAGGCAGCAGGCGGGGTCCAAGTAGTGAAGGACACAGAAACAACTACCATCAGCCTTCTGGAGCCAGGCTGGACACTGGAGGCACAGGGAGCTGGGGGAGTGGCATTTTGCAGATGGCTGGGGAGGGAGAAGAGGCAGCAGAAGAAAGTGGTACAGACCAAGGGATTTGGCTTTTTGGAAACCCTGCAATCCACAGCTCCCTCTGAGAGAGTCCCAGCACAAGCTGGTGGGTTCAGTCAAGTTTGCAGTCGAAACCCCAGCTTGACTTGATTCACCCCTGTGAATTCACTTCCCAAATGCACAGATTCCTTTCCAAAGCAGCACCTTTAATAAACATCCATGGACTCATTTGGGGGAAATACTGCTTTTTTTCTACAGGTTTATTATCTGGCTGTGTTTTTGTCCCTCCCTCCTTTAATTTTTTGAATAGGTAAGACCTTCCTGTGGTTCAGAAGTACAGTACACAAAGAAGCAGGGTGAAAGGCCTGGCTCCCACCCCAAACCCCGTCTTCCAGCCTCCCTTTCCAAAGAGATGATCACTTCTGTTAGCTTGTTGTGGAGACTTCCAGACTTTCTTGATGCAAATACAAGCAGAAACAAATATATATGTATATATACAGTAAAACCTGTGAAAGCCAACCCCTGTATAAGGTGGAAAGTTGTCAGAGAAGGAAAACGACAGAAAAGTGTAAGACTGCAACCTGTCAAAGGCGGAAAACTTGTGAGACCTGGGAAAACAAGGCAGTCCCGTTGAGTTCCGGTTCTCACAGGTTTCACTGTACATGTTTTTATTTTTGACACAAAGGGAGCCGATTATACACACTGTTCGACACCTTGCTTCTTTTTTTAGTCACTGTAGAATCAATGCTCAAGGTAGAAATTTTTGAAAGAAGAAACGTAGGAAGAAGATAATAATCACTTGTTATAACACCATTCCAAGAAAGCCATATTACCATCCAGTCTTTCCTTCACAGCATAAATTTTAGTTACTATTGTTTCCCTGTAAGCTAAGAGGATAGGAGTTCATAGTGATAATCATTCTCTATGTACAATTTGAATCTTGGTGTTTTTACTTAAATATAAGACTTTTCCTTTATTGTTTCATAGTTTTCCAAATGTGATAGTAATGCTATATTAATTCCACTATGACATAATTTATTCAGCCATTCTCTTTTTGAACATACGAAGGTCATTTTCAATATCTGGCTATTGTACATAATCCAGTTAGATCTACAGTTTTTTAGGTATTTGGGATTGGGCTGATTGAGCTTCTCCAGAGAGCCTTGGCATCTGGACCAGAAGCTGAAAAGCCCATGGTTTGATCCTCCATGGCTAGGGGTAGGTAGGTCAGGTGTGGCATGGAGACAGCTCAAGGAAGGCAGGGAACCAGTCTGGGCCAAGCATGGTGCCAAGTGGTTGTGCATGACATACAGTGTTAGTATTTACTGAGCACCTACTAAGTGCTAAGCTTTATGCACATTTGCCTGCTTATTCCTCACAACAGCCATAGAACATAGGGACTGTTGTTATCTCCTGGGGGCAGTGGTGGTTCAGTGATAGAATTCCCTCCTTCCGTGCAGGAGACCTGGGTTTGAATCCCAGCCAATACTCCTCAAGCACAGACACCACTGGTCTGTCACTGGAGGCTTGTGTGTTGCTAGGATGCTGAACAGGTTTCAGCAGAGCTTCCAGACTAAAATGGACTAAGATCTACTTCTGAAAATCAGCCAGTGAAAACCCTATGCGTCACAATGGTCTGATCCACAACCAATCATGGAGATGGCTCTGGACTGGGCAGGGTCTTGTCCCACTGTACATGGGGTCACCATGAGGCATTGCTACAGCCAGTGTATAGTTAGAGAATCAGAGGTAGAGAGACACAGAGACATTGCTCAGGCTGCAAAGAGAAGCATAGAGCCAGAACCTAACCCAGGTATCTCGCTCTAGAAGAGCCTTGCTCTTAACCCCCAAAAATCACTCAACACCTTGGTAGGGATTATAATCCCCATTTGTTATGGATTGAATTTTGCCCCCCCAAAATATATGTTGTAAATCCCAGTAGTGTCACCAGGGAGGTGCAGGGGGTGCAAACTGCACTGGGTGACACTGTCAGAGGGGGTGACACTGAAGTGACTGTCTATAAAAATATCCCTGTAGTTATAACAACAACAACAAGAAAACATTTTTCTTAAGCCCAGTTTACATGTATCAGTATACCTACAAGGCTAAAACTCTATGCTGATTTACTTTTTGAACCTTCTAAGGCGCTCCGGCCAGAGCTGTCATTATTACCCAATTACAGTGATGTTTTGAATCACATGGTTTCATCTGCACGTGCTACAAGCACACCCTATTGTTTCTGTTGCTGACGTCGTTTTCATAGTCACTGATTTTGTCAAATTTTCTGGCTTTTTAGCTACAATATTGTGCTCATTAGTATTTGTGAAACTATATCAATAACTTTTTTGAGAATGAAGTAGTAATTAAAGGCAAAGAAGGAGTGATATACTGGAATTATCGTTTACAAGTAACATTAGTACAAAAAACATTACTAAGGATTCTGTATGGTTTGGTATGGGAGAAGGTCTGTGATGGGGGGGTGACATCATGAGTTTACCACACTGAGTGACATCAACCCTAGTGATGCCACTGGTAAATCCTAAACTCTATGTCTGGAGTTATAATCCCATTTGGGAATGGATTGTCTTTGTTATGCTAATGAGGCAGGATTAGTGTAGGGTGTGTCTTGAGTCAATCTCTTTTGAGATATAAAAGAGATTAAACAAGCAAGCTAGCAAGCAGAGATGGGGGAGGAGAGATGCCCAGCCACAGGAAGATCATCCAGGAGCAGAAACTCAAAAGACGAAGGACCTTCCTCCAGATTCAACAGAGAGAGAGCCTTCCCTTGGAGCCAGCACCCTGAATTCAGGGTTCTAGCCTCCTAAACTGTGAGAAAATAAATTAGTTTGTAAAGCTATCCATCTGTGGTATTTCTGTTACAGCAGCACTAGATAACTAAGATACCATTTTACGTGATGGGAAATTGGGGCTCCAAGCCAAGTCTCCTGGCCAAAATGGCCTAGCTGTAAGTATCAGAGCTGGGATTAGAACCCACTGCAGCAGCGTGAAAGGACCCTTTTGTTCATCAGGGGCCTGAGGTTGACGTGAGGGGCAGGCTAGGAGAAAGGGCTGAGGAGAATTCCAGAGTGCCATTCTGAGGGCTGACAAGGTCAAACTCATGTAATCACTCAGGTAGAGTGAGGTGAAAGGCATTCAGAGAAGCTGAGGGAGGAGAGAGCAAGGTCATGGGCAGAGCTGTCAAAATTTAGGGGGGTGGGGTGGGAGAAGCAGGGAGAGGACAGGGCTCAGCCCAGTGCTGAACTGAGGAGGAAGGTAGAACAGTGTTCATGCAGGGCAGTTCCCACACTTGCCCAGGGAAGGGTCCTGCTTGGTTAAAATAGTTTATTCTAGAAGTTTCCGAACCTACAGAATAGTAGGGACAAGAGTATGAGGAACCCCGTGCTCCCTTCCTTCTCCCAGCCACAACAGTCTCCACCTCTACACCCAGCGTCTTTCATCAAGCTCCTTACGCCACATATAAGTTTGTTTGCTCATTTGCATATTTTAAAGTAAATTCAAGACACCAAGGAACTTTGTTCATAAAAATTCTAGTGTTCATTTCTAACTAATGAGTTCATGACCCCTTGCCATTATTACACCTAAGAGAATTACAGAATGAGCAATGATTCCTTAGTACAGTCTGATCTTGCTGTGTGCTGTGGAGTTGATTCCGACTCATAGTGACCCTATAGGACAGAGTAGAACAGGCCCATAGGTTTTCCCAGGCTGTAATCTTTATAAGAGCAGATTGCCAGGTCTTTCTTCCCACAGAGCAGCTGACCTTTTGGTTAGCAGCTGAGTGCTTAACCATTGGGCCACCAAGTCCTGTTAGTATATTCTGATACCCAAGCCTTTATTAAATAGCTTTGTTCAGATCAGGATCCAAACAAGGTCCAAGTGTCACGTTTGGATGCGTTACGTCTGAAAGAACCTCTCTTCAAGCTTGATAAAAGCGTTCAAGTCCCAGTAAAGGAATTTTGCATTTTCTGTTCACGGACTGAGCAGAACCACAAAGGCCAGTCATGTCTGTAACTTGATATTCCTTTTCTAAGGAACCTGAATTTTATTAGCCACAGAAGCAGCTCCCTCAAGGTGACAAAGTCCGTTGTCTCAGAGGCCTGGCACTGGCAAGAGCCAGACCACTTGGGTTAGATTCTGGCCCTATTGCTTCTCTCTGCAGCCTGAGCAGTGTCTTGGTGTCTGTCTGCCTCCAGTTGCCTAACTGTATTGTTAGCTGACATCGAGTTGGCCCTCGACTCATGGTGACCCACGCACAATGGAATGAAACACTGCCCAGTCTTGCACCATCGCCATGATCAGTTGTGGATTGGACGTTTGTGATCCATAAGGTTTTCATTGGCTGATTTTCAGAGGTAGATCGCCAGGCCTTTCTTTCTAGTCTGTCTTAGTCTGGAAGCTCCGCTGAAACCTGTTCAGCAACACACAAGCCTCCACTCACAGAGGGGTGGTGGCTGCACATGAGATGCATTGGCCAGGAATTGAACCTAGGTCTCCCCTACGGGAAGTGAGAATTCTATCACTGACCCAGCACTGCCCCCCCTACCTTATCTGTAGACTGGAGACAATAATAGTCCCTATATTATATGGCCATTGAGAGAACTAAAAGGGTGAATGTGTGTAAAGCTTGGCACTTAGTAGGTGTTCAGTAAATGCTAATGCTGTATGTAGTATACAAGCGCTCAGCACCATGCTTGGTCCAGTCTGGTTATCTGCTTTCCTCCAGCTACTCATTCGCCTCTCTCCTGCCCCACCCTGCCCCCCTCCTTGCAGGATCCAATCCATGTCCCCTCCCTCAGTGAGGCACTCAGCAGCTTCTCCTATCCCTGTCACTCAAGGAAGCTTTCCTGGGGGCGGGGGAGGGGAAGCATGCCTGTCTTGCGGGGAGCGAAGCTACCACTCAGCCCCAACCCTCAGGGGCCTGGCACAACTGTGGGCCAGGACTGTTTTTCAAGAGAAGCTGGAAATCTGGATTTTTACACGAAATCTGATTTATTGAGATAAATTTTGGTCTTTCTCCCCCATAAACATGACTTGAAGCAAATAACACTCTTCAGTCTTTGCTGCCCATGCATTTGAAAACAGTTGAGATGCACATCACGGATTGTATCACCACACTGTGACTGATGTCCTCCCTGGTAATAACACGCTCGCCTCCTGCATACCCCCATGCTCACAGACATGCACACCTCTGCAGCCGGTGGGCAGGGAACCACTGGTCTGCACATGCTGGCGAAGGAAGGAAGGAGATTGACTTGACCTAGAGCAGAAGGTCTTGCTGGGTCCACGTCAATCACTAAACTGTGGGCTCCTCAGGGGCAGACAGGGTCTTACACAGCACAGGAGCTGCCACAGAACAGCAGTCAGCAAACGTCCACTGAGTGGGTAATCGGTTGGAGAAACTGCGGGTCTCTGGACTGGAGAAGCGTGGACCCCAGGATCCCACGAGCTCTTGGGGCCCCAGAGAGCTGAGCTGGGCCACGGCGGGGGGAATTGGCAGGCAGGAGGGCTTGGGCTCAGCGTGAGGGGACCTTGCTAACAGAGCTGCCCAGCAATGCAGTGAGCTGTCCCTTCTTCTACTCTGGAGATGTCAGGGAGAGGCTGGACTTGACTGCTTCTCTGAGCACGTCTCATACTTTTGCTTTTTAAATCCTCCCAACAATCTTAGGAGCAAGTTATTATTACCTCCGTTTCCTAAATAATAAAACTGAGGCACCAGGAGAGTCTCTGGTGATCTTATGAATAAGATCGCTAAAAGGTCCTTCTCACCATGAGATCCATTGCTCCCTAGTGTGGCCACAGGAAAGGGAATGACCTCCCCATCTTTGGAGGTAATCAAGGAGAGGCAGCCTGGCCATCCATCTGATATGCTAGACGGGGGAATCTTACATATTCAGCTTACTGGGTTACTTCCTGCTCTCGACTCAAGTAGTGTATGATTCAGAGACCCAGCAGCCACTCTCCCCTAACACACACACACACACACACTCTTTCTCACACCCTCCCCCTTATCAGATCAGCAGTGTGCCTGAGAACACGGAAAGAAAGAGCTGGGTTGCAAATGGCAAATGCAACCACCGCCTGGAGAGAAACTCTAAGACCCCTGAGCCCACCAGGAGCTCTCTGAAGAGTATACAATTCAAATCGCTGCTTAATTCCGTTCTCCCTAATGGCCAAAGACAGGCCACATCTGTGACTGCAAAAATCCCATGATTCACTTTGCCAAGCCCTGTTTGGACGTGGGCCTGTAACCAGTGCTTACTGAGCCTCGTGTGTGCAATGGGGGGCAACAGACATGGGCCTTGCACCCCCAGAGCTTACACTTGTCTAGCAAGGACCACCAGAGAAACAAGGATGAGCATAAATGGTGTTTAATTACAGGTACAATAAGTGCCATGCAAGAAAAGCAAAGAGTCTGACCTCTTTGGAGAGGGTTAGTGGAGGGTGGGTGATGCTTTAGGGGAAACGAAGAAGGCTGGTGTGGCCAGGAGCCTCTCAATAAGGGGAAGAGAAGTTTGGATTAATACTAGAAGGGTCTCCAGGGGCCAGATCACCCAAGTCTTGTGCACCACAGGACCAATAAACCAGTTGCCCTCGAGCTGATTCTGACTCATGGTGACCCCATGTGTATCAGAGTAGAACTGTGCTCCTCAGGGTTCTCAGTGGCTGGTGTTTCAGAAGCAGATCACCAGGCCCTTCATCCAAGATGCTTCTGGGTGGATTTGAACCTTCAGCCTGTCAGTTAGTAGCTGAGGGCATTGACTCTTTGCATCACCGAGGGCCTCTGGGCCACACGTGTGGGGCTGGTTTAAGCAGGAGAATTTTGACAAAGCTCACTCTGCCTGAAATCTCAGGGCATCTTGTTTTCTTTGTAGTCTCCTCCATATGTTCCGCTCTGAGAGCATGGTGGTGTCTTGGCCCCAGCTCTACACATTTCCTGCTACCTCCCACCCTGGCCTTTAGCCCCACTTCCTCACGGCCATTCCTCCGCTCCCAACCTAAACACAGTCCCTTCTGGGCCGTGCAGACCTTCCAGGGTGCAAAGAGCTGCACCCAGTACTCAGACCACTCCAAATGGACATCTGTGTTTTCTTGGAGGCCTCATGGCTTCTCCCCATCTGGTGACCTTGGATGCCTTCTTTCACAGGAAAGGCATCCAAGAGTTTCCAAGAGAAGACCAGAGAACAGCCGTGGGAAGGGAAGCGACGTTTGTTGAGGTGCCATTATGCATCTAGCACTATCCCTTTACTTTCACATTTCATCTTCCCAGCACCATATGCTGTGGTATTATGCCCATTTATGGATGGGTAAACTGAGCCTAATGGGGGCAGAGGTGGTTCAATGGTGGAATTCTCTCATTCCATGTGGGAGACCTGGGTGCAATTCCCGGTCAATGTACCTCGTACACAGCCACCACCCATCTGTCAGTGGAAGCTTGTGTGTTGCTATGATACTGAACAGGTTTCAGTGGAGCTTCCAGACTAAGATGGACTAGGAAGAAAGGCCCAGCAATCTACTTCCAGATATCAGCAATGAAAACCCTATGGATCACAAAGCTCTGATCAACAACCAATCATTAGGACAGCACAGGACTGGGAAGCATTTTCTTTTGTCATGCATGGAGTCACCATGAGTCGGCGGCCATCTCCATGGCAGCTAACTGCAACAACAAATAGCCTCAGAGAGGTTTAATGATTTGCCAAGCAACACAGTGAACAATCTGCCGAGCCAGCATCCAAACCCAGGTCTACTTGGCCTCTTTCCACTATACTGTGTCAGCTTTCTGGGATAAGGAAAATGTTTCCCCAAATGTAAGACAGGTGGCCCTAGGGTCCTGAGATGGATTTGGGTGGCCAGTGGTACAAATATCAACAAACATCCAGTCATACAGTGAGAAGGCTCCCCTTTTAGTTCTCCTCAAACTTTCTTCTCTATGTCAGAGACAGTCTCAGTTTGGTGGTAATACGTCTCTAACACCTTTACCAGATGCCGGTCTCCCTTTCTAACCAAAAGAGGGTTGGGCGGGGCCCTTCAGGCAGCAGAAGCTACATAGAATTTAACAACACTGGTTCTGTTTCCACTGTATTTATTTTTAGGGTGATGAGGCATTGGTGGTCAGTGGTAGAATTCTCACTTTACATGTGAGAGACTTGGGTGCGGTTTCCAGCCCATGTACCTCGTACACAGCCACCACCATCTGTCAGAGGACGCTAGTGTGTTGCTAGGATGCTGAACAGGTTTCAGTGGAGCTTCCAGACTAAGATGGACTAGGAAGAAAGGCCTGATGATTTACTTCCAAAAATCAGCCGATGAAAACCCTATGGATCACAACAAAACCAGTCCACAACTGATCATGGGGATAATGGGATGGCACAGGATCGGGCAGCGTTTCATTCCGTTGTGCATGGAGCCACGACGAGTCAGGGGCCAATTTGATGGCAACTGACAACATCTGAGGGAAAGTTATTCTGGTACTGTTTATTGTAATGATAAAACCATTCTTTTTGCAAAAAATTCAATCACTTTAAAGAAAAATGTAAATAAAAACTAGCATGGGAATTATGAATTATGTAGATATGGCACAACTCACTGAGGTGGTGCATGAACAAATGAGGTTTGGGAAATGCAAGAGGAGCAGGACAGGGTAAGCTGTAGGGAACTGGAAGCCAGGAGGGCTGGACTCCTCCAACTCTTCCTTTGAGCAGCTGTGTGACTCCAGCCTGGACCCTTGCTTCTCTGTGTCACAGCTACAAAATGAGCTAATAGTGACTGCCCTGACTAATTCACAAAGTCCTCAGGTAGGACTCAAAATGAGACAATGGGCATGTGGAAGGGCCTTGGAAAGTGGAGGAGGTCAGAGAAGATTAAATAAGATAACCAGTGTGTGCAAATGTTCCTGGCAAGTGTTACCTGTTTGCTACTGATATCCTTAAGGTGACCTAGCTGACTGCAGGACATTTGCCTGTAAGAGCAAGCTTTACCTTGCTGGAAGGGCAAAACCTGCATGGAATGAGAACTGGAGGAGAGGAAAAGAGAGAGGAAGGAAGAGAGAAGGGCGGGGAGGGAAGCTTCTGGTGCTGCTGCTGATGGTGGAGGTGGTGATAATGGTGGAGGTAGTGATGATGGCGGTGGTGGCAGTGATGATGGTGATGGTGAAGACGATGGTGATGATGGTGATGACAATGGCCATGATGATGGTAGAGATGATGATGATGGTGATTATGATGGTGATCATGGCAGTGATGGTGAAGATGATGGTGATGATGGTGATGACAATGGCCATGATGATGGTAGAGATGGTGATGATGGTGATTATGATGGTGATCATGGCAGTGAAGGTTATGATGATGGTGGTGATGGTGATGGTGATGGTGATGGTGATGATGATGAGTCCAGTTGGAGGACCCGAGGGCTGTTTAGTGTAGAAGAGTTAAGACCCAGGAATACATGGTATGCTTGAGGGATTTCTGGAAAAAGGGACTTGGACTTAAACTTGTACTCCGGGGTCTCAGAGTTTTTCAAGAATCTACAAAAATATTTGCAAACTGACCAAAAAAAAAAAAAAACCAGGTCCAAACTACAAAAAGAAAACCACAGAGTTGCAAGTAATAAATGTGTAATTGAGCATCTCCAAATGTAACATTACTCCAGCTAGTCTCTGGCAGCTTATTCTACTAAATAGAGATATATAAATTATATTTACTGTGGAATGTGCATATACTGTGAAGTATTTCCTATGCAGTGGGGTACAGCCTCCAGAAAAAAAGTGTGTAGGACCCTATAAATATCTTTAAATGTCTGTGACTGATTGGCAAATACCTTGTAAGATAGTGAGCCCCCCATCACTGGGGTCTTGCAAAGAGAGCTAGGATGACTGCCTCCCTGGGGTGGTGTAGAAAGGGTTCCTGAACACTAGTGACCACTGTGTTTTGTTTCTACTCAGAGCCCTCCTATTTTATTATTTTTAGAGCTCATGATTCCTCCCCCCATACACACATACACACACATATAAAAATCAGTTGTCATCAGATCCACTCCAACTCATGGCAACTCCATGTGTGTCAGAGTAGAACTGTGTTCTATAGAGTTTTCAATGCTGATTTTTCAGACATAGATAGCCAGGCCTTTCTTCCGTGGCACCTTTCTCCATAGAGTTGCTGGAAGAAACCTTTGACCTATTCTAAGCCCATGTCCTCATCTAACTGCTGAGGAAGCTGAGGCCCAGAAAGGGTGTGAAACACAGCAAGTCATACCAGGAACTCAAAGTCAGCATCCAAATTCCCAGCCCAATGCCCTTTCCACCCAGCTCCTGCCCCCTACCTCCCTGCCCAGCAGTTTTGCTCCTGGGTGGCAGAGATTTGTACCTCCTTACAGACACAAGCCAGGGCTCAACTCTCCCAGAAGAAGCAAGGCAGAACTTGCAGCTTTCCCAGCCCAACTACACCCTGGAAACTCCCTTCCCAAGCCTTCCTCACACTTGCCAACCCACTGCTAGTGGCAGACTTTGGCCAAGTCACAAAACACCCAAAAACCTCAATTTCCTCATCTATAAAATGGAGATAATGATACTCATGTAATAGGGTTGTTGCAGAGATCAAATGGGATAAAGTACGTATAATGTACTTAGAACATTGCCTGGCACTGTCCAAGTGCCCAATAAATGGGATATGATATTATTATTATGGTTATTTTCAATATTCATTTAGCCAATCCAATAAATATTAATCAAGCTCCATTAAATGCCAGACAAGGAATAAGACAGGGTGGGCCATGGCTCTGTGGAGCTCTCATTCCAGTAGGGAGAGACAAAAAGTGAGCAAATAGACACAAAAGAAAAGTACCAAGGGAAAACATGCTGCACAGAAGAGCGTATCAGGGGTAGGGGGAGGCATGATAGAGAGTGAAGGGGGCCACTTTTGGTAGTCACCTGCAGAGGTGATATTTACTCTGAGTGCGAACGCATAGATTGGGCAGAACATGTGCAGAGCTTTAAGGAGGCATGAATGTGGCACGTTCAAGGAACTGAGGCAGATCAGTGTGTTGGAAGCATCCCGATGAAGGCAAGGGAGGAAATAGGAGATCAGGGAGGTGGTAGACCAGGATCAGAGATTCTGTACGGCCTTGTGATTCAAGGGAAAGAGTGTGACGGCACAGCTTCAGTGAGATATGAGCAGGCAGTGGTGTTACTGGATTAAAAGGCTCACACCAGGAAGGTGAGTAGATGTCACAGAGCCCCAGGAAAGAGATGATGATGGGCTGGACGAGGATGGTGGCAGGTACAAAGGAAAGTAGATGTATTCAAGATATGGATATGTATGTATGTGTCTGTATTTATATTTGTATATATTTATATGGAGTCCCTGGGTGTTGCAAACAGTTAACATGCTCGGCTGCTAACTGAAAAGTTGGAGGTTTGAATCCACCCAGAGGCACCTTGGAAGAAAGACCTAGTGATCTACTTCCAAAAAAATCTGCCATTGAAAACCCAATGGACTGCAGTTCTACTCTGACACATACAGGGTCATCATGAGTTGGAATCATCTCGACAGCAACTGGTAAATAAATAAATAAATGTATATATTTGTTTTTGTTGTTAGGTGCTGTCAAGTTGGTTCTGACTCCTAGCGATCCAGCATGTACAACAGAACGAAACACTGCCCGGTCCTGCGCCATCCTCAAAATTATTGGTTTGCTTGAGCCCGTCGTTACAGCCACTGTGTCAATCCATCTCATTGAGGGTCTTTCTCTTTTTCGATGACCCTATACTTTACCAAGCATGATACCCTTCCCCAGGGAATGGTCTTTCATGATAACATGTCCAAAGTACGTGAGATGACATGTCGCCATCCTTGCTTCTAAGGAGCATTCTAGCTGTACTTCTTTAAAGACAGATTCATTCATTCTTCTGGCAGTCCGTGGTATATTCAATATTCTTTGCCAATACCACAAATGAAAGGCATCAATTCTTCTTCAGTCTTCCTTATTCATTGTCCAGGTTTCACAAGCATATGAGACAACTGAAAACACCATGAAATGGGTTAGGCACACCTTAGTCATCAAAGTGACATCTTTGCTTTTTAACAGTTTAAAGAGATCTTCTGCAGCCGATTTGCCCAATGCAATGCATCCTTTGATTTCTTGACTGCTGTTTCCGTGGGTGTTGATTACGAATTAAAGTAAAATGAAATCCTTGACAACTTCAATCTTTTCTCCGTTTATCATGATGTTGCTTATTGGTCGAGTTGTGAGGATTTTTGTTTTCTTTATGTTGATGAAGGCTGTAGTCTTTGATCTTCATCAAGTAAGTGCTTCGAGTCCCTTCACTTTTAGCAAGCAAAGTTGTGTTATCTGCATATCACAGGTTGTTAATGAGTCTTCCTCCAATCCTGATGCCAGGTTCTTCTTCATATAGTCCAGCTTCTCAGATTATTTGCTCAGCATACAGATTGAATAAATATGGTGAAAGAATACAGCCCTGATGCACACCGTTCTTGACTTTAAACCACACAGTATCCCCTTGTTCTGTTCTTGGTCTATGTACAGGTTCCACATGAGCACAGTTAAATGTTCTGGAATTTCCATTCTTTGCAATGTTATCCATAATTTGTTATGATCCACGTAGTTGAATGCCTTTGCATAGTCAATAAAACACAGGTAGTAGACATTTTTTTGGTATTCTCTGCTTTCAGCCAGGATCCATCTGACATCAGCAATGATATCTATCCCTAGTTCCACGTCCTCTTCCAAATCCAGCTTGAGTTTCTGTCAGTTCCCTGTCATTGTACTGCTGCAACTGCTTTTGAATGATCTGCAGCAAAATTTTACTTGGGTGTGATATTAACAATATTGTTCAGTAATTGCCGCATTCTTTTGGATCGCCTTTCTTTGGAATGGGCACAAGTATGTATCTCTTCCAGTCAGTTGGCCAGATAGCTGTCTTCCAAATTTCTTGGCATAGATGAGTGAGCACTTCCAGCACTGCATCCGTTTGTTGAAACATCTCAACTGGTATTTGATCAATTCCTGGAGCCTTGTTTTTTGCCAATGCCTTCAGTGCAGCTTGGACTGCTTCCTTCAGTACCATCTGTTCCTGATCATACGCTACCTCCTGAAATGACTGAATGTCGACCAATTCTTTTTGGTACAGTGACTGTGTATTCCTTCCATCTTCCTTTGATGCTTCCTGCGTCATTTAATATTTTCCCTCTAGAATCCTTCAATGTTGCAACTCTAGGCTCGAATTCTTTCTGCAGTTCTTTCAGCTGGAGAAACGCTGAGCGTGTTCTTCCTTTTGATTTTCTAACTCCAGGTCTTTGCACATTTTATTATAATACCTTACTTTGTCTTCCGAAGCGTCCCTTTAAAATCTTCTGTTCAGCTCTTTTACTTTATCGTTTCTTCCTTTTGCTTTAGCTACTCTACATTCAAGAGCAAGTTTCAGAGTGTCTTCTGACATCCATTTTGCCCTTCTCTTTCTTTCTTGTCTTTTTAATAACCTCTTGTTTTCTTCATGCATGATGTCCTTGATGTCGTTCTACAACTTGTCTGGTTTTTTGTTGTTGTTGTTTGTTTTTGGGGGGTCATTTATTATGCTATATATAATATAAATACAATATATAACATAATAACCCTTCCCAAAAAAACCAAACTCATTACCATGGAGTCAATTCTGACTCAGTGACCCCATAATATATTTATGTTTGTATATATTTTAGAAATATATGTACATCTTTCAGAGGTAGACTCCCAGGACTTTTTGATGGATTGGATGTTGGGAGTGATGGCAGAATGTGTAGCCTGAACCGCTAGGTGGACGAAGGCTGGAGGAGGAACACAATAGGAACGGAAGTCAGGTGCCTCCCACAGTCTCACACTTACCAATTTACAAACACATGTGCACCCAGAATATCTGGAAACGGTAGACCTATAGAGACAGAGAGCAGATTTTGGTTGCCAGGGGCTGGGGGAGGGAGGATGGGTAGTGACTACTTAATGGACACAGGGTTTCCTTTTGGGGCAATGATAGTGCTTTGGAACTAGCAGTGGTGGTTGCAACACATTGTACAACTGCTAAGTGCCACTGAATTGTTCATTTTATTTTATTTTTTATTTTTTCCCATACAGGAATTTATACATACATTGTTATGTGACTCTAATTGCTCTCCCCATACTGTGACAGCACACTCCTCCTTTCCACCCCTGATTCCTCGTGTCCATTCAACCAGCTCCTAACCCTCCCTGCCTTCCCATCTCACCTCCAGACAGAAGCTGCCCGTTTAGTCTCTTGTATCTACTTGAGCTAAGAGGCACACTCCTCACGAGTATCACTTTATGTCCCACAGTCCAGTTCAATCCCTGTCTGAAGAGTTGGCCTAGGAAATTGTTTTAGTTCTGGGCTGATAGAGAATCCAGGGGCCATGCTTTCCAGAGTTCCTCCAGTCTCAGTCAGACCATTAAGTCTGGTCTTCTTACTAGAATTTGAGTTCTGCACCCCACCTTTGAATTGTTCACTTTAAAATGATTACTTTTATGTTATGTAAATTGACCTCTATTTAAAAAAAAAGAAAAAGTGAAGGGGAAATAAAGACTTTCTCAGATAAACAAGAGCTGGGGGAATTTGTCCCTAGATGTGGGTTTAGGTTTCCATGTGAATCTACAGCAGAGGCCCCTATCTCAGTGACGAGAAACAGCTCAGCCAGAACCAGTCCCACAAGGAGCCAGTGACTGAGCTAGACCATATCTGTGTGTTCTGGGGGAGCAGTGCCTGCCTCATTACCAGCTGTGTGGCCTTAGACAAGCAACTTAACCGTTCTGAACCACAGTTTCATCATCTGTCAAATGAGTATGATAATAACCTCTTCCTGGCACATGGTAGGCACTCAAAAAATGGAAGTAGTGGGTGTCCCGGCTTCTGGTCCAGGTCCCCTTCCCCCTTACTGTGATGCCAAAGTGGTGGCATTCATCATAATCAAGTGTCCACTTTGACCACACGATCCAGCTCTGGGCAGACAGATACCCGTCCCAGGGGCAGGTGGGACTCTTCCTCACCAGAACCTGCCTCAAATTCTAGACAATGTGAGGATCACCTTTCAGCCTGTGCAGAGGGGCCCCACCGAGGGGGCTCCCAAGCTTGGAACAAGCTGCACTTGAGAACAGAAGCAAAGACAGCCCTGGCTCTGGGTTTCCTGTGGCTCAGCGGAAACGAAAGGGAGGTAAGAGGCTCTGACCTACTGGGAGGCCAGGGCCCTTCTTTCTAATGAACTGAGCCTCCCCAAGAAGTCCTTTCCTGCTGTCAGGGCTTTTACCAAATGCCCAGCCCCCTGCGGAGAAGGAGTTAGAGATCTGCAACCACAAAGATGACGGTGGAGAAGTGTTCTGTGCTGCAGGTGCACAGGCAATCCTGCCATCGCTTTTAAAAGCCAACAGGATGGTTTCCATCTCTGTATGAAAAGTCAGATTTGTAGTGACAAAGAACAGGAAGTCTGGAGTCAGACAGACCTGGGTTCAAATCTTGACTTTTCCACTGACTGGTTATGGGACTTTGGGCAAGTCCCTTAGTTTTTCTGAGCTTCTGTCTCCCCAGTTGTAAAATTTGGAAAATAAGAAACTCTTCCTTCACAGTGTTGTGGTAAAGATTAAATGAGGTAACGTATATAAAGCCTCAGGCCTCGCATGGAGGAAACATTCTATATATGCTAATATCAGCTAATTAGCAATGGTATTATCCTTATTGATAGCTGCCTCGGATCTGACACTCGTCCCCTGAGCTGCCATTGGAACCTTTGATTGAACCTTCGATAGCTCCCTATTGCCTTCAGAACTAAGTCCAAACTCCTTAGCACTCCATCCCTAGCTACATTTTCCTCCTGAGAATTCCCTGAAGAAGGTGGCAAGGCCAGACCCCACAGGGCATGGCAAGCATTGTCATCTTTATCCAGACACTAGGAGAAGCATTGGAGGTCCTGGCATGATTAGAGATGAATGCCACCACTTTGGCATCACAGTAAGGGGGAAGGGGACCTGGACCAGAAGCCGGGACACCCACTACTTCCATTTTTTGAGTGCCTACCATGTGCCAGGAAGAGGTTATTATCATACTCATTTGACAGATGATGAAACTGTGGTTCAGAACGGTTAAGTTGCTTGTCTAAGGCCACACAGCTGGTAATGAGGCAGGCACTGCTCCCCCAGAACACACAGATATGGTCTAGCTCAGTCACTGGCTCCTTGTGGGACTGGTTCTGGCTGAGCTGTTTCTCGTCACTGAGATAGGGGCCTCTGCTGTAGATTCACATGGAAACCTAAACCCACATCTGGGGACAAATTCCCCCAGCTCTTGTTTATCTGAGAAAGTCTTTATTTCCCCTTCACTTTTTTTTTTTAATTCAAAACCTGTGTACATTTTAATCCTATGAGCTTGGGGTGGAGGGCTTGTTATAAAGGGGCTCCTGGGAGCCCTGGTGGTGCAGTGGCTAAAACGATCAACTGCTAACAGAAAGGTCAGCAGTTCGAAACTACCAGCAGCAACGCGGGAGAAAGATGTGGCAGTCTCCTTCCATTGAGAGTTACAGCCTTGGAAACCCTATGGGGCAGTTCTTTTCTGTCCTGTGGCGTCTGCTTCCATGAAATTACATTGTTGGAAACCCTATGGGGTCACTGTGAGTCAGAATCGACTCAGCGGCAGTGGGTTTGGTTTTTTTGGTTTGGACTTAGCAGACCCAGCGCTAGCCCAAGCCTAGAGCCTTTACCCACCACGTGGCTCTGTCGCACTCCTAAGCATGATCTGACCCTCAGCCCCCATTGCTCTGCACGCTGTTCCCTCTGCCTAGCATACCCTTTACCCTCCCTTCACCTGTCAAACTATTTCTGTGGCTATAAGGCTTTAAAGAGGAGATACATACACAAAGTAAAAAAATTCAAAAGGTCCCAAAGGGGATATGGTGAAAAATAAGTCTCCTTCCCAACCTTGTCCCAGCTACCAGCTTCCTCCTGGAGGCAGCCATTGTTACCATTTTCACAAGTGTCCTTTCTGAGCTAGTAGATCCTGCCCATGTAAATGCATGTAGATGCATGTGCACACATACGTATTTCCCCCTTTTTAATACTACACTTTGCAGGCTTGTGGTAACCATCCCAGCCCAGCCCAGACAATCGCCAAGTCCAGCGTTTTAATGGCTGCATTGATTCTGCTGTGTGCGCTTTTACATTGTTCTCAGCCTTTGCCACTATAAAACAGTGTCAGGGTGGACCACAGGACAAATTCCTACAAGCGCACTTCGCTGCCATAACAGAAATACCATAAGTGGATGGCTTTAACAAAGAGAAATTTATTGTCTCACAGTCTAGTAGGCTATAAGTCCAAATTCAGGGTGTCACCTCCAGGGGACAACTTTCTTTCTTTGTCGGCTCTGGAGGAAGGCCCTTGTCATCGATCTTCCCCTAGTCTAGGAGCTTCTCAGCACAGGGATCCTGGGTCCAAAGGACATGCTCTGCTCCCGGTGTTGCTTTCTTGGTGGTGTGAGGTCCGCATATCTCTGTTCACTTCTCTCTTTTATATCTCAAAAAAGATTGACTTAAGACACAACCTAATCTTGTAGATTGAGTCCTGTCTCATTAACATAATTGCCAATCCCACCTCATTGACATCATAGAGGTAAGATTTACAGCACATAGGAAAATCACATCAGATGACAAAATGGTGGACAATCACAATACTGAGAATCATGGGACTAGCTAAATTGACACACATTTTTGGGGGGACACAATTCAATCTATAACACTGGGTCAGTAGTCTGAGTGTTTTTAATGTTAATGAATTTTCCAGGTTTCACACATGCACACATACACACACTCACACACATGCACATACATACAAACACATATCCACATGCACACATATGCACGCACACACATACACACACACGCACACACACAGCTGTTCCCTACCTACCAGTGATACAGATCTCAACTCAAATATCACTTCCTTTGAGAAGCCGTCTGTATCCCTCAGACCAGGTCAGGTCCCCCCATTATATATTCCTGTGGCTCCCTGCACTTCCCCCTTGTATTTCGACTCATAGGGACCCTATAGGACAGAGTAGAACTGCCCCATAGGGTTTCCAAGGAGCAGCTGGTGGATTCAAACTACTGACCTTTTTGATTGGCAGCCAAGCTCTTAACAACGACACCACCAGGGCTCCTTGCATAACTCTTAGCACAACTAAAATTAAGTAGGCAGCTCTACAGTCGGCTACTAAATGTTTGTCTCCCCCACTTAATAGAAGCTACAAGATGTATCTGTCTTGCTCACTGCCTATATTTGTTTCCTACAGCTGCTGCAACAAAGTATACAAATTGGGTGGCTTATAAGAACAAATTTATTGTCTCACGGTTCTCAGGGCTGGGAGTCTGAATTCAGTGTTGGCTATGTTGATTCCTTCTGAAGTTTTGAGGGACAATCTGTTCCATGCCTCTCCTAGCTTCTGATCACGGCCATCTTCCCTCTGTGTGTCTGTGTCTCTTTTCTTCTTATATAGGACAATACTCATATTGGATTATCATTGTTGTTAGCTGCCATTGAGTTGGCTCTGACTCATGGCCACCCCATGTTCAACAGAACAAAACACTTTCTGGTCCTGCACCATCTTCACAATCGTTGGTATGCTCGAGTGCATTGTTGCAACCACTATGTATTTTGAGGCTCTTCCAACCTAGAATCTCATCTTCCAGCACTGTATTGGACAGTATTTTGTTGTGATTCATAGGGTTTTCGTTGGCTAATTTTTGGGAGTAGATTGCCAGGCCTTTCTTCCTAGTCTGTCTTAGTTTGGACGCGCCACTGAAACCTGTCCACCATGGGTGACCCTGATGGTATTTGAATGCCAGTGGCATAGCTTCCAGTATCACAGCAACACACAAGTCACCACAGTATGACAAACCGACAGATGGATGGAGGCATATTAGATTAGGACCCACCCTACTCTGGTATGACCTCATGTCAACTTCACCAATAACATCTTCAAAGACCCTATTTCAAACAAGATCATGTTAACAGGTACCAGGGCTTAGGATTTAAATAGATATTTTTGAAGGACACAGTTTAATCCATAACACTGGGGTATCCGTAGGACCCATCACAGTGTCTGCCCCTGGAAATCACTCTGTAAATATATGTAGTGTGACAGATGCTACTTCCTGACCACTCAGCTTTGGGCAATAATAAAAATAACGTGATGAGAACCTACCATTCCAGGCACTGTTCTAAGCATTTTACATGCCTTTACTCTCTTTATCTTCATGTTAACCCAGTGAAGGAGGGGATATTATTGCCCCCATTTGCAAATGAGAAAACCGAGGCTTGGGGAGCTGTAATAAAGTGCCCAAGGTCACAAAGCTGTTAAATGCCAGAACCAGAATTAGAACGAGATCTGTCCAATGTCACTGTTCTTGCTGTTAAACCCTGGGGCTTCCCTTCACTTCTCTGAGTTTCAGTTTTGTAGAAGAAGGCTATCTACTTCACAGGGTAACTGGAGACATGCCAAGCACATAGTAAACCAAAAAAAAAAAAAACAAAATTGTCTTCCAGTCAGTTCCGACTGATGGCGACCCCATGTGTGTCAGAGTAGAACTAATCCATGGGGTTTTCAAGGCAGTGACCTTTCAGAAGCAGATGGCCAGGCCTTTCTTCCCAGGCACCTCTGGGTGGGTTTAAACCGTCGGCCTTTCGGGTAACAGTTAAACACTTAACCATTTGCACCACCCAGGGGCTAGCACATAATAGTTGTTCAATAAATGCCGTTTTCTTTTCCTATTGTAAATGACTGCCTGAAAAATCAGATTCATCTTTCAGGCAGAGTAAGAAATCCAATCAAACTAGCTTGGGCTGATTCCTCAAATTGCTGGCAGCTTGTGCAACGGCCAGTCCCCACATGGCTGTGAATGGGGTTTTAGGGACAGAAGCCACAAAAGGAGAAATTGATAGCACGCCTCACTGAAAAGGGAAAAGAAAGTATTGGACTCCAATTTGATCACATTGAAAGGGGAGAAGACCTCAGGCTCCAGACTGGTTCCTTTTTTGGTTAGCCGGGTCCTTCTGGAGAACTGTCATGGAGTTTAGTAAAATGAAGGTGTTTGGCAGACAGAATGTAGCAGAAGCAGCATTTCTTCGGGGCTTTCATGGGTGAAGAGCAGAGAGGGGAAAGCTGTGTATCAGGTAGACCTGGGGTGGCCTCCAGCTCTGCCACTGCTGGTGAGGTGGCCCTCGACTCCCCGAGCGCTAGGTAGAAGGATGGAGGAGGGAAATGGTATTCTTGATCTCATTGCAGCTCACTTCCTGGGAGACACATTTAACAGTGAGCCACAAGGACCCCTGTGTATAGGGGGAGTGTTCTCTTGTGGCCCAGAAAGCTCAGGACTCCATCCAGTGGAATTAAAGAACTCCTCTTTCCTGTCCACCCTAGGAAGCGCAAGCCTCTGCCAGAGTGAGTGCAGCTGGGAGGTAGAAATGAGAGAGCATGGAGCAATTACCTCTGGAGGACTTCCTGGAGGAGGTGACAGACGAAGTCTAGGCTTGAAGAAGGAGTAAGAACTCACCATTCATGCAAGAGAGGAAGGGCATTCCAGGCAGTGGGAGCAGCACATGGAAAAGCAGAGTCAGGAAGGGCCTGGCTCTTTTCAGAACCTGGAGGAAGTAAATGCCTCTGGAGCAGTGTTTCCCAAAGTGCTGTCCAAGGACACTACAGGACACTTGGCAGGTAGGAGCCAAGACTAAAGAGGAAGACAGGACCAGGCCACAAAGATTCTTGAACGCCAGGCCAAGGATCCGTACCTAGAGACAAGCAAGGCTACTAAGTAGGGAGATGACCAAAAGAAATTTCTCCACACAGAGCCAAAGATGGGTTTAATATGCCTCTGCTGAGAGCTTTGAGGCCTCAACTGCCATCATTCTTGGGGATGAATTAACCACACACAGCCTTAGAGAGGCATGCAGTGAGGCAAACGCTGAGCTGCTGGCCCCTGCTCTCTGTCACTTCCGCAGTTGCCTAGTGGTGACTATAGGTAAAGGTCAGAAGTCTTTCTGGGAGAGTAGGGTGTGTGGGTAGGGAGGCACTGCTTCCCATGAGCAGAAAGGGCCTTTTCAAACTCTGTTAAGGCAAAGATGAAAAGATGTAAGAGGAAGCAGTGTGAAATGTGCAAGGACACATGTCTGCCCTGCCCTATGGGTAGAGGAAGTGGTTGAAGACTTTTTAAGTGAATTTCATGTAAATTTCACACACACATACAGAGAAGGAGAGAGAAGGAATGAGAGGTATGGCTGACCATGGTTTAGTTTGAGTGAACAGTTGAGCAGGATGTAATGCTGATTGTATTGTTTTCTCAGCTTTCTTTGTGTGTTGGAGAATTTTCGTTATAAAAGGTTGGCAAAAATAGATCCACTCTCACATGCCCATTTAGACATACCCATGAGACACATTGAATCCCAGGGTGAACACATCTTAGGCTTCCAAGGTGGGGAAACCTTATATACGTGTGTGTGTGTGTGTGTGTGTTTTTGTACACATATGTGCATGTGCACATACACACACACACAGTGTACCCAGTGCCTCACCCATTATATAGACAACAGGAAAGGTTTACTGGCTGGCTGGCTGGTTGGATGGATGGATGGATGGATGGATGGGTAGAGGGATGGGTGGGTGGGTGGATGTGTGGGTGGGTGGATGGATGGATAGATGGACGGACGGATGATGGATGGAAGGATGGATGATGGATGGACAGACGGACAGACGGATGGATGGATGGATGAAGGATGGATGGATGGATGGATGGATGGATGGATGGATGGATGGATGGGATTGATAAACAAGATCCAGTCCCTGCCCTAAATGGTTCCCACTCTAGCTGGGGGACAAATGGAGAACTCTATTAACAATACAAGGCAGCAGGTTCTACGAAGTGTAAATCAGTACAAAGTGCAGGGGAATCCCAAAGGGAGATCACTCCTGCCTCCAGGCACTAAGGAAAGCTTTAAGGAGTTGGAAGGTATTTTAGCTGGACCTTGAAAGGAGAGTAGCTGAGGTGAATGAAAGGAAGAGTGGAACACCCAGTGAAGGGGACAGCAAAGGCAGAAGTGAAAAGGCATGCTCCATTTGGGGAAATGTTCGGTGGCCTTAATTGGTAAAGTTATGGGACACATAGGAGCCCTGGTGGTGCAATGATTAAGTACTCAGCTGCTAACTGAAAAGCTGGCAGTCCAAACCCACCAGCTGCTCCATGGGAGGAAAGACCTAGCGATCTGCTTCTGTAAAGATTACAGCCTAGGAAACCCTGTGGGTCAGTTCTACTCTGTCCTGTAGAGTTGCTGTGAGTTGGAATCAACGTGACGGCACACAGCAACAACAACAGTGGGACAAATACACAGGTGTTTGGTGAGATCCAACTGGAAAGATGTGTTGAAATCATATAAAAGAAAAGGTATTTAAGGCTGGCTGAAGGAGTTTGAACTGGATTTGAATCCAGACTGCCACCTAGGAGTGTGATGTCACTTTGCCTCTGAGCCTCACTTTCCTCAACTGTTAAATGGAGACAGTCGTTTCCCTCACTCATTGGGTGGTTGTGAAGATTAAATGATATCATATATAATATAGGTAATATCACTCTACCCAGGACTATTCTACAGTGTAGGACTATCCTTCAGCAGAGCTTCCAGACTAAGGTAGACTAGGGAGAAAGTCCTGGTGCTCTACTTCTGAAAATTAGCCAGTGAAAACCCTATGGATCACAATAGAGTATTGTCCAATATAGTGCTGGAAGATGAGCCCCCGAGGTTGAAGATTCTACACAATAGCCACAGCATGGACTCAAAACATACCAATGATCGTAAAGATGGTACAGGACTGTGTGATATTTTGTTCTGTTGTACATAAGGTTTCCATGAGTCAGAGTGGATTCAATGGCAACTAACAACAACAAGAACATTCAACAAATGAACCATCATTTATTCAACCCGCCCCCTACTGATGGATGTTCAGGTTGTTTCCCATGTATTGCCACTACCCAGCCTGCTGCCACAGGCATTCTTGTCCATAATATCTTTACATGACAGTGGTAGTCTTTCCACCCATGAGATTCCCAAAAGAATGAGTTAGAGCTAAGGGACCTAGAGGGGCATCCATTATATATTTCAACCCCATGTACAACAGAACGAAACATTGCCCGGTCCTGCGCCATTTTCACAATCGTTGCTGTTTGAGCCCATTGTTGCAGCCACTGTGTCAATCTATCTCATTGAGGGTCTTCCTCTCTTTCAGTGACCCTCTACTTTGCCAAGCATGATATCCTTCTCCAGGGACCAGCCCCTCCTGATAACATGTCCAAAGTAAGTGAGACAAAGTCTCACCATCCTCACTTCTAAGGAACATTCTGGCTGTACTTTCTCCTAGATATGTTTGTTTGTTCTTCTGGCATTCCATGGTATACTCAATATTCTTCACCAACACCATAATTCAAATGCACAGAGGAAATGGCTGAGTAATGTGTAGTGTGTATATGTATGTGTGGGCACAGAGAAAGCATGGAAGGCCCCAGTCATACCATATCATCAGCAATGGTCACCTCCTGAGGGTGAGGGCTTGGATGTGATGGCCCAGATGGTTGCTTTTATCTATATACCTCAGTGATATTTGGCTTAGTGTAATGAGCGTGTTATTCCTTGGAGGTCTGAAAGGAAAGTTTAAGAAAGTGGGTTTATTTTGTTAGCTGTGATTGTATTTGTTGGCAAAGAGAAGCCATTGAAGAACCATGTCCATAAGATGGTGACATGCACTCTACAGCGGTAATTTGGCCCCCAACATGTGGTATGGAACGAGCTCCCCACAGAAGCCCCTTTTTCAAGATAGTCACTTGAAACTTCTGGGAGCTGGGCTTTAAAATAAAAATATGACAGAAGTAGTTATTTGAAACTTCGTGAAGAAAGGAACCATGGCTTTTTTTGCTCATCATGTCCCCCCAGAATCTGGAAAAGCATTTGGCAACTTGTAGGTTCTCAAGAAGGAGTCCCAAGTGGCGCAAACAGTTAAGCACTCGACTACTCACTGAAAGGTCAGCAGTTCAAACCCACCCAGAAACACCTGGGAAGACAGGCCTGGCGATTTGCTTCCAAAAAGTCATAGCCTTGAAAACCCTATGGAGTGGTTCTACTCTGCACACATGAGGTCTAGTCAGAATCAACTTGATGGCAACTAACAACAACAGTAACAGGTTCTCAAGAAATATATATTGAATAGAACAGAGGGGGGAAGGGAGGAAGGATAAAGAAGGAAGGAAGGAAGAGAGGGAGGGAGGGAGAGAGGGGAATGACAGAGAAGGGAAGGGAAGGAAAAAGAGGGAGGGAAGGACTTCTCATTATATGAGAGGCTGATCCATTCAGATTTGAAAACCCCCAAGCTTTAGTTAAAAAGACAGTTCAATGCCAAAATATCTCTACCTGGCTGTTAAGGAAATACAGAAAACTTTGAGCAGAAATAAGGATTCTCAAAAAGATACCTTTGCTGCCACCCCCTTCAAAGTTAATTAAGTGTGGCGGTGAGACCCATGCTGTTGCAGATATTTATGTAATGAAAAGATCTTCTAAAAATAACACCCAGAGGCCCAGCTTGCTAGGCCAGTGGCTGAGCCAGCTGGAGCAGCAGAAGGTGATCGGTCATGATCCCAGCATCCACACAGTGGTTATGATTAAATGAGGCTTCTCATATTCAGGTTGCAAAACCGCTCCAGGCAAGAGCCCAGGAGAGGCTTAATTTATGTCATATGGAGACTAGCTTGCTTCTGAAAGGGGTTCCACTGTCTACTCGATTTTTCTGCACACCCCGTGACTCAGGAGATCGCCTGCTACTTGCTCTCTGAAAAATCAGGATCAGCTTTTGTGAAAGGGTCCAGGAGCTGAGCTGGGCCTTAGCTCGCTTCTCATCCATGGAAAGCATAGAGTAGCAACATTAGGAAGGAGTCTTTGGGGACACTGGTGCTTCAATGGTAGAATTCTTGCTTTCCATGCGAGAGACCCAGGTTCTATTCCCGGCCAATACACCTCATGCGCAGCACCACTCATCTGTCACTGGAGGTTTGTGTGTTGCTATGATGCTGAACAGGTTTCAGTGGAGCTTCCAGACTAGGTGGACTAGGAAGAAAGGCCTGGATATCTACTTCCGAAAATCAGCCAATGAAAACCCTATGAATCACAGTGGTCCAATCTGCAACTGATCATGGAGATGGTACAGGACTGGGCAGTGTTTTGTTCCATTGTGCATGGGGTCACCATGAGTCAAGGGCCAACTTGACAGCAGCTAACAATGTCAGGAGTTTTATTTAACCAAGAGCCAGTGTGCAGCTATTTTGTTGAAGTAGTGTTTGCAGTGGGAAGAAATGAAAGAAGGAGGGAGGGAGGAAGAATAAACTGGAAACCATCTGAATGCCCATGATAAGGGAATGGTGAGATAAACTATGGCCAGCCTTTCCCTCTCTCCCACTGTCTTACTTATCTAGTGCTGCTATAACAGAAATACCACAAGTGGATGACTTTAACAAACAGAAATGCATTGTCTCACAGTCTAGGAGGCTATAAATCCAAATTCAGGGCACCAGCTCCAGGGAAAGGCTTTCTCTTTCTTTTGGTTTGGGGGAAGGTAATTGTCATCAATCTTCCCCTGGTCTGGGAGCTTCTCAGCACAGGGACCCCGGGTCCAAAGGACATGCTCTGCTCCTGGCACTTTTTTTCTTAGTAGCATGAGATCCCTCTCCTCTCTGTTCGATTCTCTCTTTCATATCTCAAAAGAGATTGACTCAAGATACAGCCTAATCCTGTAGATTGAGTCCTGCCTCATTAATGTAACTGCCTCTAATCCTGCCTCATTAACATCATAGAGGTTAGGATTTACAACCCATAGGATAATCACATCAGATCACAGAATGGTGGGCAACCACACAATACTGGGAATCATGGCCTAGCCAAGTTGATACACATTTTTTGGGGATACAATACAATCTATAACATTCCCACCCTTTGGCCCCCCAAAATTCATGTCCTTGCCACATGTAAAGCACATTCACCCCATCATATCATCCCAAAAGTCTTAAATCAACTCCAAGTCCATAATCTCATCTTCTGCAAAATTTCTCTTCATCTATGAAATCTAGAATGCAAGTTATCTGCTTCCAAAGTACAATGGTGGAACAGGCATGAGGTAGACATTTCATTACAAATGGGAGAAATTAGAGGGAAAGAAGGGATAACAGGCACCAAACAAGTCAGCAGAACATATTGCATTAGCTCTCAGGGCTTGAAAATAATCCTCTGTCTCTGAGACCATTTAGACAATGGCCCTACCCTCCAGACTCAGGTGTTGGTCACACTCTCCAGATTCTGGGTGGAGGCCCCTTGGCCCTGGGCTTCAGCTCTGCCTTCCAGGCCCACTGGAATGGGAACTCTGCTCCCTTGCGTTTGGGTGGCCCCATTCTCCTAGTCCATGTTAGTGGCAACCCTACCTCCTCGGCCCTGGCAGGCCAAGTTCTTCTGCCCCTTGGGCATGGCAGCCCAGCCCCCTCAGCTTTAGGCCGCAGATCTGGCCCCATCCCGCTGGCACTTATGAAAGGCAGCCCCACACTCGGAACTGAGTTGGTGAAGATTTGACTCTTTGAAAACTAGGAGGCTGTGGCCTCACCCTTTGAAACCTCAGAGGCAATGGTTCCACCCTTTGAGACTCCAGTGGCCCTACCCTTTGAGACTGAGGCAGCTCTGCTTCCTGTGTTCTCTGTCTCTTCAGCTTCTGCTTTGTAGTTCCTTGGCCTCTCAGCCCCTTGTGCTTCTTGGGCCTGTACAGCATCTGCCCTGCTCAGGCAATTGTTCCAAAGCTCTTTAGCTCTACTGATAAATGTCTGGAGGCACCCCACTCCACCAGTAAACCTCAGCTGGAAGGCACTCAACTCTCTTGCTCCATGGATCAGCAAGGCTAGCTTCATAGATAAGTGCCTGAAGGCACCCTACTACACCAGGAAGCCTCCTGCATAAAGGCACTCCACTCTCTTGCTCCATGGGTCAGCTCCCATGCCGTCTTATGCCAGTCTCCTGGTTCTGCTTCTGCCATTTGCTGCTGCTTCTCACCATCTGCACCATTTCTGGTGTTACAGCTCTCCTCACTTGCTACTGAGTCCTCGCTAGAATTGTCTTTGATGTCCATAATTCCACCAACAGTCTCTTCAAGGCAATCTAGGCTTTTACTATTAGGCGCTTTAAAACTCTTCCAGCCTCTACACATTTCTCAATTCGAAAACTGCTTCCATATTGTAAGTATCTGTTACAGCAGCATCCCACTCCTGGTACCAAATTCTGTCTTAGTTATCTACTGCTGCTGTAACAGAAATACCACAAGTGGATGGATTTAACAAACAGAAATTTATTATCTCATAGTCTAGGAGGCTATAAGTCCAAATTCAGGGTGCCAGCTCCAAGGGAAGGCTTCCTCTCTGTGTCAGTTCTGGGAGAAGGTCTTGTCAACAATTTTCCCCAGTCTAGGAGATTCTCAGTGCAGGGCCCCTGGGTCCAAAGAACACACTCCACCCCTGGTGCTTCTTTCTTGGCTGCATGAGGTCCCTCTCCTTTCTGCTCAATTCTCTCTTTTATATCTCAAAAGAGATTGATTCAAGATACAACTTAATCCTGTAGATTGAGTCCTACCTCATTAACACAGCTGCCTCTAATCCTGCTTCATTAACATTGTAGAGGTTAGAATTTACAACACATAGGATAATCACATCAGACACAAAAATGGTGGACAACCACACAGTACTGGGAATCATGGTCTAGTCAAATTGACACACGTTTTTGGGGAACACAGTACAATCCATAGTATCCATGGACTGTTATACAGTGCTTAGGAGGGGTGAGTGAGTTCTAGACAAGCTGACCTGAAAAGGAAACCACAAAACTAAAAAGAAAAAAGAAGGAAAAAAACAGTTGCATTTAGTCAATTCCAATTCATGGCAATCTCATGTGTGTCAGAGTATAACTGTGATCCATAGAGTTTTCATGGCTGTGACCTTTCGGAAGCAGATCACCAGGCCTTTCTTTTGAGACATTTCCAGGTGGGTTCAAACCGCCAACTTTTCAAATAGTAGCCAAGCGCTTAACAGTTTGTGTTACCCAGGATCTGCCAGGAAACCACAACGTGCTGCTAAATAAGAAAAAGAAGATTCAGAGATGTGTTTAGAGTAGGGTGGTGGGGCAAGAGGAGGGCTGGTTTTATATAGCCTACAAACTAAGAATGGCTTTTACATTTTTAAATGGTTGGGGAAAAAGTCAAAAGAATAACATTTTGTGAGACGTGAAAACTATATGAAGTGCAAATTTCAGTCTCCATAAATAAAGTTTCATTGGCACACAGCATGCCTATCCATTTGCATGTTGTCTATGTCTGCTTTTGTGCTATGATGGCAAAGTTGAGTAGCTGCAACAGAAACTATATAGCCTGCAAAGCAGAAAATATTCACTATCTAGTCCTTTTCTAAAAAGGTTTATTGACCCCTTGTCTTAGTTATCTAGTACTGCTATAACAAAAATACCACAGATGGGTAACTTTAACAAACAGAAACTTATTTTCTTACAGTTTAGGAGGCTAGAAGTCTGAATTCCGGGCAGTGGCTCTAGGGAAGGCTATCTCTCTGTGTCAGCTCTGGGGGAAGGTCCTTGTTTCCTTTCAACATCTGTGGGCCTGGTGTTCTTTGATATCTTCATATGTCTTGCCATCAATCTTCCCCTGGGTTTAGGAGGTTCTCAGCACAAGGAGCCCAAGTCCAAAGGATGTGCTCCACTCCTGGCTCTTCTTTCTCAATGGTAGTAGGTCCCTCACCTCTCTGCTCACTTCTCTCTCCTTTTACCTCTTGTAAGATAAAAGGTGTGACTTAAGCAAGGGTGTGACTTGAGTAAGGGTGTTACTTAAGTAAGGGTGTACTTTGAGTAAGGCAATGGCTTGAGTCACACTCTTTAGTAAGGGTATGACTCAAGATACACCCCACCCTAATCCTGTTTAGGACTTATAATGCACAAAATAGAGAATAATTGCATAATACCACAAAATGGAGGATAATTACATCAGATCACAAAATGGAGGACAGTTACACAATACTGAGAATCACGGCCTAGCCAAGTTGACACATATTTTGGGAGACGTAATTCAATCCATGGCACCCGTGGTTTGCAGCAAGATAACATTTTATAAAACAGCAGTGATAGACACCATTCTAAGTACTTTGCAAGAACACATTCATTGTATTTATTTATTCATTCATTCATTTTATCATTTATTCATCAGATGCTTAATACCTATCCCCTGGGCCAGGCACTGGGCACTGGCAGTGAACAAGCAGACATGGCCCTTGTTCTCCAGGAACTTAAAGTCTATGTCTAGATCTTTCTTTTTCCAATATAAACAATCCTAGTCCCTCCAAGGAAACCCTGGTGGAGTAGCAGTTAAGAGTTCAGCTGCTAACCAAAAGGCCGGCAGTTCGAATCCACCAGGCACTCCTTGGAAACCCTATGGAGCAGTTCTACTCTGTCCTATAGGGTCGCTATAAGTCAAAATCGACTCGACAGCAATGGGTTTTGGTGGTTTTGGTTTTAGTCCCTCCAACTGTTTTTCACAAGACTTGTTTTCAAGCCCCTTGCAGTCAGCCTCCCTCCCTCTCCCCCACTATATATCCCAAAAGTCTCAGTCACTCCTAAGGAGGGTACCCAGAATTGTCCCCAGGCCTCCTGATGTCTCACAAGCAGATAGTTTTCCAGAAGGACCTACCTTGGACTGGGCCATGCTTTCAGTCTGGCTTCAAAGTGCTCACCATCCAACTTTTTCCATTTGCAGCCTCAGCTCTCCAGTGTCCCCCAAGAGGGGAGGTACCCCAGTCCTTGACCCCCTTCATGTGGATGGGAGCAGGTGCCAGCTATGAAGAAGGATGTGGCCATGTCTTCACATGACCCCTCCTGCAGAAAACCAAAGCTACCTCCAGACCCATGTCCCAGTGCCCGGGTCTCTATACAATACAGTCCCAGGACAAAGCCAGCTCTTCACTGGATGATCTGAAAACTAGAGTTTGAGCCATGAGCTTCAAGACTTTCCTTTACCTCTTCTTCATTCATATTCATGCCCACTCCTTATTGCAGACTATTTACTTCTAGAAAAACAGCCTTGGATCAGTCCTTGAAGGCCTCCCCAAATCTGGACCCTTTCTTTTGGCTCTGCTGGGGCCCTGAAATCCAGTGTTTGGCATAATTGTTACTTTGGGGTGCTGAGGAGAAGCAGCCTTGGGTTGTGGCCTGGGGAAGGCACTGCAGGGTCCCAGGATGGCGTCCAGTGACACACCCTCTTCCACTGCATCCAAGATCACCATTAGCGTGATCCTCACAGTCCTCATCCTCATCACCATCGCCGGCAATGTGGTTGTCTGCCTGGCCGTGGGCCTGAACCGCCGACTCCGCAGTCTGACCAACTGCTTCATCGTATCCTTGGCCATCACTGACCTGCTCCTTGGCCTCCTGGTGCTTCCCTTCTCTGCCATCTACCAGCTGTCCTACAGTTGGAGCTTCGGCCAGATCTTCTGCAACATCTACACCAGCCTGGATGTGATGCTCTGCACGGCCTCCATCCTCAACCTCTTCATGATCAGCCTCGACCGGTACTGCGCCGTCATGGACCCGCTCCGCTACCCGGTGCTGGTCACCCCCGTGCGGGTCACCATCTCCCTGGTCTTCATTTGGGTCATCTCCATCACCTTGTCCTTCCTGTCTATCCACCTGGGGTGGAACAGCAGGAACAAGACCGTCGGTAGCAACCACACCATCTCTAAGTGCAAAGTCCAGGTCAATGAAGTATACGGCTTGGTGGATGGGCTGGTCACCTTCTACCTGCCTCTGCTCATCATGTGTATTACCTACTACCGCATCTTCAAGATCGCCCGGAATCAAGCTAAGAGGATCAATCACATCAGCTCCTGGAATGCAGCCACTATCAAGGAACACAAAGCTACAGTCACCCTGGCTGCTGTGATGGGGGCGTTCATCATCTGCTGGTTCCCCTACTTTACTGTGTTTGTCTACCGTGGGCTCAGAGGGGACGAGGCCATCAATGAGGTCACTGAAGCTATTGTTCTGTGGCTGGGCTATGCCAACTCAGCTCTGAACCCTATCCTTTATGCTGCATTGAACAGAGACTTCCGCACTGCATACCAGCAGCTCTTCTGCTGCAGGTCCACTGGCCACAACTCCCATGGCACTTCTCTGAGGTTTACCAACTCTCAGATGTCCAGGAGCCAAAGCAGAAAGCACAAGGGGCAGGAAGAGAACCCCCTGAAGCTACAGGTGTGGAGTAGGACTGAGTTTACGGCCCCACAGGGAGCAACAGACAGGTAACAGCCTCAGCCATTTATGCGGGGGGCCCAGGACAGTGGTCACTGGAGGGGGATCCTACTAATGGTAGTAATGATGATGAGATGGCTGAGTTCACGTGGTGTCGGTTACCTGCCGGGCAAGCAGTCTTCACCAGCACTTGGCAAACCTTGTCTCATTTAATCCTCACAAGGGCCCCCTAAGGTAGAATTTTTACCTCCATTTTAAAAGGAGCACATTGAATCTTAGAGAACTTGGCCAGGATCACATAGCTGGGACCTGGACAGAGTCCTCCTGACTCCGGAAATTCTAAGCTTTTCTTTCTAGCTATGTTGTCCTTACAATCGGGAGTCCTAAGTTCAAAGTCCAACTCTGCCACTTCTTGGTCATAAGTGGTCATCTAACCTCTCCAGGACAGCACTCAAGTACCACCGGTTGCCTTCAGGTTAACTCTGACTCCTGGCAACCCCATGTGTGTCAGAGTAGAACTGGGCTCCATAGGGTTTTCAATGGCTAGATTTTTTGGAAGTAGATTGTCAGGCCTTTCTTCCAAGGTGCTTCTGGGTGGACTCAAACCACCAACCTTTTGCAGCTGGGTGCGTTAACCGATTCACCACCCAGGGACTCCTCGGCACTCAAATAGCCATGCAGTAATGCTACCACCCGATGGGGGTGTTGTGGGGATTAAACGAGAAACCCAGTGGGGTTCAGCATTTATTGAGCATCTACTACTGCATCAGCTCTTACCTAGGGAAAGCTCGGATTGGTGGGGATAGAGGAGTGGCAGACTTGGGAGGGCCTTGAATGCCAGGCTAAGGATTTGGGCATTATTATTGTAGATCTTAGGAAAATACAGGAGGGTTATAGCAAGAGTGGGGGAACATCAGCAGATCTGTGCTTTGGAAAGAGGGCTCTGGTTGTAGTCCAAGACATGGACGGGAAGGGCAAGACTGCAGACGAGGACATCAGTGAGGAGGCTGTGGCCCTAGTGTACGGAGAGAAGAGGATAGAGCAAAATCTGGAAGACTTGGAGCCCTATTGCATGTGCAGGGTGCAAGAGATGCAAGAGGGGAGAGTACCCTGGGCTTCCACCTCCAGGAGTGTCCAGGCTGAAAAGATAAACAGGACCTGAATGAGACTTAGATAAATTCACTGGTGACAAGGCCAGTGCTGTATACAAAGGGAAACCGCAGCAAAGATTTGAGGCTCCATGAGGAAGCTCACTCTGTAGAAAGGCAGGTGTGAGACTTAGCTGCTGAGGACCGTACAGGAAAGAATACACATAGTGTCCCAGCACACAGAAGTTGCTCAGTAAATGTTGCTTTCCTTTCTCTTCCCAAAGTCCATGCCTTTGCCCCATAGAATGCTGGTCAGGGAGACTGACCCATTCCATCTGTCCATCCACCATTCATTCATTTGTTCATTCATTCATTCAGCAAACATGCCAGGACCTGTGCTGAGCAGCAGGGATGTAGAGATGACGTATTTGGGATTTATTGTGATGAACAGTTTTGCGAAGTTAATGGCGTCACCCTGGCCGTAGCTCTGCCTTCATTGTTCTGTAGTTTAAGCAAGTCCCTGCTCCTCTAGGGCCTCAGTTTCCTCCTTCTATAGAGTGTTGGGTTTGTCCCATGCAGCCTGCCCTGCTCATCTTCAGAGTTTCCGGAAGCTCTACGAGCTGAGGGATGCAAACACACTTTGTGACTCCCAGATGGGTCACACGTCCACTCTCGAGCATGAGCATCGATCTTAGAAAACACTCGAACAGACATGGCAGGTCCACACTCTAGGGTCTGGATTCTGGTCTGAGAGTTGTAGGAGCTGACCCCTGGGACCATATCCCCTCCAGTCCTTGCAGCTGCCACCTCTACCCCCACCTCAGGCGTGGCATGCCCCCGCCTCAAAGACTTAGGTCCCAGGCCCTACACCCTCATGTCTCGTGCACCCCAACTATTGCCTCACTTTCTCCCTGGCATTCTGACCTCTAGACTCTCCTTCTAAAATCCATCCTCCAAACCACCGAAAGGTGTCTTTTCAAAATGCAGATCTGGAGACTTTTAACTTCTGGTCACGATGGATAAATGCCGTCTGATCGTGTCCTTCCACACTCCCTCGTTCAGGAAGCAGCGTCAAGTGCAAAGCTAATTTAGTTCAGTAAGGAAAAAAGAAAAAAAACATGGGGCATGGACCATATCCAAGGAAACAGATGACACGATTCAGTTGAGTAGTGTGTATCGTTCATTGAAACGTGGCTTTGTGCTGCTTTTGCCTGTGGAACTCCTGGGGTAATCAGATGCCTTCTAACCCCACTCCTTAGGGGAACTCATTTATTCAACAAGCACTTAACAATGATAATAATAGCTAACACTTAGTGAGCACCTATTATTTGCCAGTTTTACCTTTTTTGACGTTGTTTATGTGTATTAATCATTCTGTGAGGGCATCCTATTCCCCCCTGTGGTAGGTGCTAAGGGTGCAAAGGGAGATAAAACACATCCCATACCACACCACCACCCTTGCCACCTGTAATTGCTCCCAGTCTTGTGGGGGAGCAGACAGGCCATGGTTCAGTGCAACACGTTCCAAGGATTGAAAACCAGTGTCCCAGGCACCCAGATGAGGCCACACTTGGCCCAGGTAGCCTCCCCAGAGAGCAGACCCCTGGGCCTTAAACAAAGAAGGACAAGACCCGTTCATCCAGGGTGATGCTAGGCCCTGAGACTTGTGGCCTCATTTCATTCTGAGCACAACCCTATGAAGTAGGTACTTATTTCATCTCCACTGGGCAGATGGGAAACTGAGGCTCAGAGAAGTGAAGTGACTTGCCCCAAGTGACTCACGCTTGTAAATAGGCCAAAACTAGGATCTGAGCAGCAACAGCAGCAATAGGAACCCTTATTATTGACGGTCTTCTGGGTGCCCACATGCTGAAGGGTGTGGACCACGGCGCTGAGCAAGGTAAGGAGGAGGGTTGTGAAGAAGCCAAGGCTGGCAGAGGAACAGTGTCCACCAGGTCACGCAGTATCAGCAGAGCCAGGACCAGATCACATGCTTTTTATGTCCGTGTACAGCAGGCTCTCCTCCAGACCCTAGGAGCAGGGGCCAGGGGGATTTGGCAGAAAAGGCTGGGAGAACCAGTCATCCCCGAGGGCCTCTCACCATGGTTGGGCTGGTGGGTACAGGAGGCCCACAATAGTCCCAGGTTGATTTTCCCCTGAGGCTACAGGGAGTACATCCTTGGATAAGGTCAGCTCGCAGCTTCCCAGCTCACCTGTAGTGTGTCCGTCCTGCTCTCTGTCTGGGGACAAGTGCCAGCGCTGGCCCTGAGCCCTTATCACTGCCAGGGTGGGGTGTCTGCCTGAGTTGAGAATTCTGGAGGGGACAGATCAAATCCACCCTGGGTAGAGTAGGAGCTCCAGGGGAGAAAGTGGCCGAGCTGGCCCATCCTGCCTTCGTTTCCTGCAGCCAACCAGCAACCATATTCCTCCAAATTTCCCCCAAATGACCCTCTGTCTGCCCCCTCCTTGGCCCCTAGTGCCCCATCTTCATCTGACCCTGGACAGCCTCACCAGCCTCCTCACTCACCCCTCTGCCCCCAGGCTCATGCCCTCTGCTCCTTCACTCAGTGAGTTTTCTGAAGCACAGATCTCACCCAGACGCCCCTGCTCTATAACCTCCACCGCTTCCTATGGCCACTGGGTACCAACCTGTGTTCGTGTCCTAACCAGTTGCCGTGGAGTCGACTCTAACTAATGGTGACCCCATGTGTGTCAGAGAAGAACTGTGCCCCATAGGGTTCTCAGTTTCTTTCTTCTGAGGCACTTTCTGGGTAGACTTGAACCTCCTACCTTTCGGTCAGCAGCCTAGACTGTTAACTCTAGAGTGTTTGCACCACCCGGGGCTCTAATTAGTGTCCTACGGCTTTAAACAGCGCACATTTATTCTCCTGTGGTTCTGGAGCCAGAAGTCTAAAGTCAGGGTGTAGGCAGAGCTGCATTCCTTCTGGAGGCTTCAGGAGAGATTCCATTCCCTTGCCTTTTCCAGCTTCTAGAGGCTGCCCACATTCCTTGGCTCACAGCTCCTTCCTAATATCACTCCAACCTCTTAATTCTGTCCTTACATCTCCTCCTCTGTAGTGAAATTTCCCTGTGCCCCGCTCTTTTGAGGATACTCATGATTACTTGAAGTGCCCAGAATAATATCCCCACCTCAAGTTCCTTAACTTAATCATATCTACAAAGTAACATTCACTCTATAGACCGGGATGTAGATATCTTTGGGAGTCATTTTCAGCCAACTGCAAGTTTCATGGCCTTAGCCGGGCATTAGAGGCTCTTTGTGATTTGGTACCTGGCCATCTACTGCTCCATTTCCTGTCACCGTAGCCAGGCCCAGGCCTACCCTCCACCACACTCTGCCCCAGACAAAATAAGCCACTCAGTTTATTCATTCTAAAGCACTTGTCAAGGACTTGCTATTTGCCAGTACTATTTGGGGTATGTCGTTAGTTGCTGTCCAGTCATCATCGATTCATGAGGACCCCCATGTACAATAGAACAAAACATTGCCTGGTCCTGCTCCATCTTCACAATCATTGGTTTGCTTGAGTCTACTGTTGCAGCCACTGTGTATTTTGAGTATCTACCAACCTAGGAGCCCTGGTGGCACAGTGGTTAAGAGCTCGGCTGCCAACCAGAAGGTTGGCAGTTCGAATCCACCAACCACTCCTTGGAAACCCTATAGGGCAATTCTACTCTGTCCTATAGGGTTGCTATGAGTTGGAATCGACTCTATGGCAACGGGTACCAACCTAGGGGACTCATCTTCCAGCACTATAGTGGACAAAATTCTGTTGTGATCCAAAGGGTTTTCATTGGCTAGTTTTCTGAAGTAGGTTGCCAGACCTTTCTTCCTAATCTCTCTTAGTCTGGAAGGTCCTCTGAACCTGTACACCATGGGTGACCCTGCTGGTATTTGAAATACCAGTGGCTTAGCTTGCAGCATCACAGCTGCACGGAAGTCACCACGGTACAACCAACTGACAGACAAATGGTAGATTTGGGGGATAGTGGTGAGCAAAGCAGAGACGTCCTCTCATAGAATTATATTCTAGGGCAGTGGTTCTCAAAGTGTGGTCTCCAGACCGGCACTGGGCTCCCAGAAACAAAGTGACCGGCTCCAGGCCACACAGCCTCATACGAGGCAGAGCTAGGATTTGAGACCAAGCCATCTGACCCCTATGCCTGAGCTCTTTCCAGGATGAACAGCTGCCTGAACTTGAACTTGGCCTTATTTTTGGCACTGATATCAGTGCTAGTCATATAGATACCAGATGGGGAAACCAAGGCACAGGGAGGCAAGTACCCTGTCTGAAGCACACAGCAAGCCGGAGGCCAGGTTGGGAGTAGAGCCTGTTTCTCTGGGACCTGCCCAGGGCTATTTGGGTTCCTTTCGTGCCCACTCCTTGCTTGCCTGATAATCTTCCAAGATGGGAGATAGTATTCATAAGCACCATGGTATCCAGAGTCTCTCTTTGGGCGTGGCACTTCCTCATTCCTGTGTCTGGGTCTGCGATACTCCCAGGAGCCTGGAGTTTTGGAGTTCGGGACAGCCTTAGAAGGACCTAGAACGACCTCTGAAAGAACAGGTGCAAATGGAGGTGGGGGTGGCTCCCCACCCTTTCCATCCAGCTCTCCTCCCCACAAGGGGCTCCTGTTGGAGCACCAGCCCCCTACCACCACTGGCCCCTCCACATCTGCTCTTCTTCCTTCTGGAGCCAGAGAGAACTTTTCCAAATGGAAATTGCATTATACTCTGCCCCTGCTGTTCCTTTTGGCATAAACTGTTGTTGTTAGCTGCCTTGTCCCATGCCCAAGGGAACCAGACCATTGTGATCCATAGAATTTTCATTAGCTGATTTTCAGAAGTAGATCCCTAGGGCCTTTCTTCCGAGTCTGTCTTAGTCTGGAAGCTTCGCTGAAATCTGTTCAGCATCATAGCAACATGCAAGCCTTCACTGACAGATGGGTGGTGGCCTCATATGGGGTGTGCTGGCTAAGAATCGAACCCAGGTCTCTCTCATGGAAAGCAAGAATTCTACCACTGAACCACGACTGTCCCCAAGTCCTTATGGCAGCCTCCAGGGCCCTCTACCACCTGTCTCCCACAACTGCCCCAACCCCCTCTCCCGCCCCTCTGGCCCACTTCACTGACCACAAATTGTCCTACCCCAAGGCCCTTCCCACAGTCCTGGGACCCTCTTCTTACCCTTCTCTCTGCCTGGCTCACATCTCTTCAGCTCCAACGTTACCTCCTCGGTCCTCTTCTCTTTGGATTACCCCCCTTATCCTCTTAAACCAACTTGTCATGATGCCTTTTATTTGTTTAATCTCTGCTCCCCTGAAACCATAAGTTACTGGAGGGCAGGTCCATGTCCCTACTGTACAGTGTATCCCTACTGTGTCCCTAACACCTAGCACATTGTTGTTAACTGCTGATGAGTCAGTCCCAACTCACGATGACCTCGTGTGCCAGAGTCGAACTGTGCTCCATAGGGTTTTCAATGGCTGATTTTTTTAGAAGTAGATTACCAGGACTTTGTTCTGAGGCTCCTCTGGGTGGACTCAAATCACCAGTCTTTTGGATAGCAGCCTAGTGCATTAACCATTTGTTCCACCCAGGGACTCCTGGCACATAATAGACCCAGTAATATTCGTTGAATGAATAAAGGTATTTATTCTTAGGTTCCTGTAAGCCTCTGGTCACAACAATTTAATCAACCGATCAATACATAATCTTGTTTTATGTGTACTTCTGTTTAAAGACACCTTATGTATATATATATTACTAATGCATTGACATTGAACTCACAGCCAACAGTACTATAACTCTTGCCTGAACAAAGCTTATCCAACACACGTCTTTTCTCCATAAGGCCCACTGCAGTCTTGCACGTAGAACATGAGAAAGCACTTCAGAAGTTCACTTGGGGGCCATTTTAAATAGCAAAATCACCAACAAAAAGCACAAAAATGAGAAGAAAGTGCTACTAAATAGACCGTGAGAAGGACACTTGTTTACGGTATGAGAGCTGAAACAAGAAAGCAGAGCATCACCTTGTTGGACATCAGCTGGGAACCTGGGTGTCAGCAGACTCAAATTTTTAGCTTCTCTGCACACGTCTAGGAATGACTGTGAAAGCGATTACAAATAAATTTTAGTGAGTAGGCAAATTCCAATATATGGAATCCATAAATAAAGAGGATGGCTGTGCTAGCTTTGCAGAGTTATAAGAATAACACGGACTATAGGATACAGGCACTCAGCACAACTCCTGACGTGTTTAACAAGTGTGGATTTTCCTTCTTCACCATCCATAGTTTCTCTCCTTCTTTCCTCTTGTTTTGTCTGTTTTTCTTTCACTTTCTTTTTTCCTTTCTCTTTTGTAACAGCTTTCTCGAGATATGTAGCACATACCTTACAATCCATGTGTTTAAAGTGCATAATTCAGTGACTTTTTGTAAACTGAGAGCTGTGCAACCATCACCACAATCAATTTCAGAATATTTTCATCACCCCAAAAAGAAACTCCTTCCCTTTAGCAATCACACCCCTATCCCCCAATCTCCCCAAGCCCTGCCGTGGTATGCCACTGAGTCATTTCTGACTCATAGCAACCCTATATGACTGGGTAGAGCTGCCCCAGAGGATTTCCGAGGCTGCAATCTTTACTGGAGCAGATCACCAGGTCTTTTCTCCTGAAGAGCGGCTGGTGGGTTCGAACCTCTGACCTTTTGGTTAGCAGCCGAGCACTTAACTGTTGTGCCACCAGGGCTCCTCTCCCAAGCCCTAGGCAACCATTAATCTATTTTCTGTCTTTATAGACTTGCCTATTCTGGATATTTCATATACTATGTGGTCTTTTGTGCCTGGCTTCTTTCACTTAACATAATGTTTTCAAATTTCTCTCTTTTTTGCTTTTTCTTCCCTCATTTCTTTCTTCCATTCTTTTCTGTATGTTCTTTCCATCCCCTCTCTTTCCTCCTCTTCCTTGCATCCATGTTCCATTTCTCTTTCACCCAGTGCTTGGGCTCTGTGGTGGCTCTGGGACGTTTGTGGCTCTGGGTAGAGAACTGTGGGCTTGAGGCTGGTCATGGGCCATCCCGGTGGCCCAGGCTCCTCCCTCCTGCCCGAGTGGGCATAGAGCACCCACTCTCAGGCCACGGGACTGCACTTCTGCATGGCTGCCAAGCAGAGAGGGGGCAGCATCAGGAGTTAATCCTTTCCATCTTTGTCTCTTCAGAGAGTTTGGGGAGTGAGACTCCCACCCCCGGAGAGGAAGTCAGGAGAAGGAGACAGAGGGAGAGGAGGTGGGAAGCCTTTTACAGCCTCAAAGATCAAGGAGAATAAACCGTGGCCCCCCAGGAATCACTTGAAAGGTAGAGTGTCCTTTCTGTGTCTGCAGGTTGTGCCTTTGAAGCCAGCTGGAGGCCCAGCTTGTACCTGTGCATGTCCCCTCCTTCCCTCCGGCTTCTCACAGACCCCTGCCCGTGCCCTCTCCCTGGTCTACACCTCCTGGCTCCTTCTGATGCAGGTCTGACACAGGACATGCTCGAGTGCTACCGTCCCTGGGGCTGGGATGGGGAGGGAAGGACAAGTATACCGTCAGGGCCACTGCTAGTATTGTCATTGTTCCTGTTAGCTGCTGTCAGGATGGCCCCTGTCTCACGGCAACCCTGTGCACAGCATCCCCATGGTCAATTGCTGATTAAACCATTGTGATTCATAGGTTTTTCACTGGCTGATTTTTGGAAGTAGATTTGTCAGGCCTTTCTGCCTAGTCTCTCTTAGTCTTGAAGCTCTGCTGAGATCTGTTCAACATCATAGCAACACACAAGCCTCCACTGACAGAGAAGCCAATGGCTAGTAATCAATGAGGTATTGGCTGGGAATCAAACCCAAGTGTCCCACATGGTAGGTGAGAACTCTACAACTGAACCACCACTGCTCTCAGTATTGTTGTACCCATACGAAAAAGATGCACACCCTAGAACAAATTAGGAAAAGGCCCTTCCTCCAGGGGACCTACCCCAGGACACACAGCTTGGCAAGTAGGAGGAGGGCTGGATTTCATCCTTTACTCACCTTGTTGACCTGATTCCCTTGGGCAGTGAATGTCCTGTGCAACTGTATGGGGCCCTGCATACCTTCCCCCACGGGCCTTTTGGGGGATGGCATACTGTAGGGCAGGGGTCAGCAAGCATTTTCTGCAAAGGGCTAGGTGGTAAATATTTTAAGTTCTGCAGGTCATATGGTCTCTGTCATGACTACTGAACTCCCAGGGTAGTGCTAAAGCAGCCACAGACAATACGGAAATGAATGACGGTGGCCATGTTCCAATAAAACTTTATTTATGGACACTGCGATTTGAATTTCATATCATTTTTATGAGTCATGAGTTCTTTTTACTTTCTTCTTTCAACCACTTCAACAAAAATAGATGGTAGCTGGATTTGGCCCACAAGCTATAGTTTGCCAACCTCTGGTGTAGTGGAAAGAACTGGGCTCCAGTTCCAGCCCCAGCACTTGTTGGCTCTGTGACCTTGGGCAGGTGGCTTGCCATCTCTGAACCTCAGCTTGTTCATCCAAAAATGGAGCTAGGAATCCCTCCTTGTGAGGGTTGTGATGAGGCTTAGCAGCAATTTGTGTAAAGTGCTGGGCACAGAGTAGATGCTTAGTGAGTGGTAGCTTTTTCTTTTGCCCCCTCTCAAAGGAGCAGCTGAAATGTTCAGGGCCAACTTTGTTGGTTAGTGTCTCAGCTGTGCCATTCAATAGCTCAGGTTGGGTCCTGACCCTGGGCCTCTTGTCCCTCATCTGAAAATGGGGGGCTTAGAGCAGTCTCAAGGGACCATTCCAACTCCAACTCTGTATGAATGCTTAGCAAGGGAGATAAATTATGCAAAACCCCAACTGTGTTTGTGTCAGGAATCTTCTTGCAAGGGCGGTGAGGAACATGTTTTCCATACTAATGAGTCGCTCTGACTGTGGAGGAAATTCAATAGAAAGTGTACTTGTCATGACTTGAAGCTGCTGGTGCAGGGGCAGGAGTAGTGGGGTGCAGGGGAGGCACAGGGCGGGTCTGTGGGAGACCCTGACCTGGCGAGCAGGGCAGAGTGGGCTGCTCACTGCCTCTGCCACTGGTTGCTGTGTGACCTTGAGAAGATCACGTCCCTCTCCGAGCCCCAGTTTTCTCATCTACAAGAGAGCTGACATCTGGTGGCTGTCACTGCCCCTGGAGAAACAGAAGGGGGTCACTCTGTTTGGGGGAGACTGGTATTCATTATACACAGCGGCTGTTTGTGGTCAGTGTGGGTTGGGGGAGGCAGGGATGGAGGTGTGTCTGAAACCTGCTAGGCCTGCAGCTCCACACTCATACAGGCTCTCCTGGGCTGGAAGGAGCCACTTCCCTGCCCAGAGATGGGAAGATGAGGGGTTGTCCCAACTGCCAAGAAGTGGCTGCTGGCACTAGCTGTCAAACCATCGGTTATGTCTGGTTCTCTGCCTCTCATCAGTGCAGTAAAGCTGCAACGTGAGGGAGGAGCCCTGCAGACTTTGGGTGCTCACAAGTCCATGAGTGAGACTTAGTCTTTTCTCTTTATGCCAGTCAGGGTGGGTGTCCATCCCCAAAGCCTGGAGGACTCAGAGGACTTCTTGCCAGACATACTCAAGGGACACAGAATGCTTATAAATATTCAATTATCGTTGGAACAGAATGTAAAATTGAAAGTCAAAGAGAAAGCCCGTCCCTGTTGCCACCATATTTGTTTCCTAAGCTGCCATACAAAGTACCACAAACTGGGTGGCTCGTAAGAGCAGACATTTATTCTCTCACAGTTCTGGAGGCTAGGACTCCAAGATCAGGGTGTCAGCCATGTTGATTCCTTCTGAGTCCTCCAAGGGAGAAACTGTTCCATGCCTCTCTTCTAGCTTCAGGTGACAGCTGGCCATCCTTGGTGTTCCTTGGTTTGTGGATTACTCCAGTCTCTGTCTCCATCTTCTTGTGGCTGTCTTCTCTCTGTGTTTCTCTATGTCCATGTCTCCTCTCCTCTTTTATAAGGACACCACTCAGATGGTGATTAGAACCCACTCTATTTCAGTATGGCAATGTGTTAACTGATAACATCTGCAAAGACCCTATTTCTGAACAAGGTCACATGCCCAGGCACAGGGATTAGGACTTCAACATACGGTTTTGGGGAATACTATTCAATTCATAGCACCACCTTACACCGTCCTTGAGGTCATGCTCTGGACTCCCTTCCTGTCTTAATACCATGGTGATGGAGTTCCACACAGTCTTGTTCTATTTTCTGAGCAGTTGGCCTGTCTCTCGTTGTAGTGGCTGCTGAGTCTTCCCTGCCTCGTTCATTCAATCATCCTTCACCAAGTGCCCATTCCAGACAAGGTGTAGGGCCTGATGGAGGAGCCAGATAAGAGGAATAGGTGTACAAACATGTGTGACAAGTGCTCAGAAAGAGGTGAACCTGTCAGCCTCCACTGCAAGACGGGTGGTGGCTGCACATGAGGTACATTGGCTGGGAATCAAACCCAGGTCTCCTGCATAGAAGGGGAGAATTCTACCACTGAACCACCACTGCCCGCATATTACCAGTACTTGTTTCAAAAGGTTACTGTAAGGATTAAAAGAGAGAATTAACAGAAAGCCCCTAGAAGAGTGCTCCCAGTAAATGCTGGCTTGTAGTAGTTTGCTGGTGTGAGGGTGGGATGCATGAAGGAGCCCCGTGATGGGCTGAAATAGCTCCCTATTGTACTTGCCATTGCTTCCAAGGTTTTTGCTATTATAAGCAACTCTCTGATGAACGTCTCTGTGCATGGAACATTTTGTTTCTTTTAGGTTATTTTCCTAATAAACTGAGTTTCTGGAAACAGTATTACTGGCCAAAGGGGAAGGATATGTTAACTCTTACTTGCACTTTGCCTCACTGTTCTCTAGACAGGCCATGCAGGTTGCCCAGCTGTCAGCCACATCTGAGGGTATGTGTCAGCTGGAAGGTCCTGGAAGTGCCAGGAGGGTGGCTGCTGGGGGAGGGGCTGTAAACTGCCAAGAGAAGGGGCCCCTGGGAGCTAAGCTCGGACATAGCATCCAATAGGCCTGGATCAATTCCCAACTCTGCCATCCACTGCTGGATGGCTTTGGGCAAATGGTGGGCCTATCTGAACCTCAGTTTCCACATCTATGAGTTGGGCATGGGCACTGCCTGCTTCACCAGAATGGGATGTGATGAGTGATGGGAAATGACTTTGCAAATTGCCTCGTGCACTGTGGGGTCTTTTGGTAAGCACCCACTGCCTTAGTGGGTGGAAGCTTTGGGTGTCCTCAAATTTGCAAAAACATTCCTCAGTTTCAAGGAGAGGATTGGTCAAGCCAGCTGGTCTCAAATGGCCATTACTAGAGGGATCAAGCCGCTGGGTGGGGTAAATACAAGGCCGGGACCTGGGAGATCTGAGTATGAACCAAACTCTGAAGAGGCACTGGATGACTGCCATGCCCCCTCTGAGCACCACTGTGCCCACTGTAAGAGGAGGGTGGGCAGGGGCACCTCCAGCTTTGCAGTTGGGCAGAGCTGGGCATGCACGAGGCTCAGCCACCTATGTGCTGTGAGTCCCTGGGCAAGTGACTGAAGTTCTTTGAGCCCCGACTTCCTCATCTGTTAGAGATAAGAATATTAGAATCTAATTGTCCACAGCTACCAAGACCTTCACCGGACTGAGTCCAGTACAGCTAGATGGTGCCCGGCTACCACC
>NW_004443947.1:3076117-3097905 GCF_000243295.1 Trichechus manatus latirostris | reverse complement strand
AAAAAAAAAAAGAATATTAGAATATAACACACACATACACACACATCACACGTGCACACACATTTTTAAAAAAATTGTTACCGTTGAGTCGATTCCAACTTATAGCAACCCTATAGGACAAAGTAGAGCTGCTCCATAGGGTTTCCAAGGACTGGACGGTGGATTCGAACTGCTGACCTTTTGGTTAGCAGGCAAGCTCTTAACCACTGTGCCACCAGGACTCCTGTACACGCATACACATATATATACACATATACACCACATTATGCACATATTTACATACACACATCACACATGTACATACATGCATATGTATACATACACGCCTATACATATACACACATATACACATCATATATATACACATATACATGCGTATACACACACACACATATATAGACACACATATTGTCTTATTTATCTAGTGCTGCTATAACAAATACCACAAGTGGATGGCTTTAACAAACAGAAATTTACTTTCTCAGTTTAGGAGGCTAGAAGTCTGAATTAAGGATGCCAGCTCTAGAGAAAGGCTTTCTTTCTGTGTCAGCTCTGGGGGAAAGTCCTTGTCTCCTTTCAACATTGTGGGCCTGGCCTTCCTTGGAGATCTCCATGTGTCTTAGCATCAATCTTCCCCTGGGTCTAGGAGGTTATCGGCGCAAAGACCCTGGGTCCAAAGGATATGCTCCACTCCTGGCTCTTCTTTTTTGGTGGTAGTGTGTCTCTCTCCTCTCTGCTCATTTCTCTCTCCTTATAATTCTTGTAAGATAAAAGATGTGACTCAAGCAAGTGTGTGACCTGAGTAAGGGTGTGACTTAAATAAGGGTGTGACTTAAGTAAGGGTGTGACTCCTGTAAGGCTGTGACTCAAAATATACCCCACACTGATCCTGCCTCATTAACATATACAGGTTAGGATTTACAATACATCACAAAATGGAGAATAGTTACATCAAATCACAAAATAGAGGACAACCACACAATACTGGGAATCATGACCTAGCCAAGTTGACACATATTTTCAGGGGACACAAGTCAATCCATGACACATACACATACATCACACATACACACATATATACACACAGAGATACACATATACACACACACATATACAGACACACACACATGCACACACACGTATATGTTTCACATGGATATTGTGAAAGATAAATGAAATCATGGATGTTAAATGCCTGATCCATGAGTGCTCTCATCATTTTTCTACCCTACAGTCCTCCAGCAGCAGGAAGTGGATGACACAGAGGCAGGGGAGGGGTTGAGCAGGAAATAGGGCCCCTCACGCCTTGACTTCTCCTTCAAGCAACATGCCCAACATACTGTAACATACCCAGCACTGCTTACTAGCTATGTGACCTTGGACAGGTTACCTAACCTCTCTGGGCCTTAGTTTCCTCCTCCACAAAATGGGGATAATAATAGTACCTACCCCATGGGGTTGGTGTGAGGATTAACTGAGCTGATACATGCAGAATTCTTAGAGCTGGGCCCGGCTTACAGCAGGAGCTCCGTGGATGATGGCTCCCATTTTGTTGTCAAGCACAGGCTTTGGGCCTTACAGCCTCAGTGTGGAGCCTCATTGCTCCTCCCACCAGCTCTGAGATCTTGGCCAGGTCACATGGCCCCTCTGAGGGCCCACCTGGCAGGGCTGCTGGGAGGGTCACAGACCAAACACAGACTAAGCATTCAAGATGAGTGTTGAATCACACTTTTTACCTGAAGGCCTTAAAGCAAACCCTCAAATCCACTCACCTGCAGCCTTGACCCTCCCAGAGCTGGGTGAATGCCTCTCCAGAGGGGCATGCTCCTCCCATCAGGCACCCACTGCCCATGGCTGTGGATGTAATCTCACTGACCCATACAATGGTAAAATCCTGGGGCAGGGCCAGTCTAAGCCACAGGCTGAGACCATTCCTCCATCAGTTCCTGACACTCCTCTGCTCCAAAGCCTTCTATAGCTCTCCGGTGCCTGCCGGATTACATCCAAATGCCTCTTCCAGACCCTCACGTTCTGGCTACACAGTCCCTTTCTCCTCTTCTCTCCCACTTCACCCCTATGTTCCTCTTTCTCCAGCTGATCTAGACCTTCCCCCATCCCCACAGCACAACCCACAGCTCTTTACGACCTGCCTGAAGAAACTTCCCCACCTCCCCAAACACCCCTGTTGGATTTCCTCCCATTGCTCCAGGCCCAACTCAAATGCCACCTGCTCCATGGAGCCTCCCTGATTCCCAGAGCCAGAAATGCCACCTGTACTACACAGTCCTGCTCATGCACACTCACACACACAATTACACATACACTCACACTCACATCCAGATGCATACATACACACACATTCAGGCACTCACATACACTGCTGTGTGCTCACATACATGTTCAAACACACACTAAGGCACTCACATATACTCACACCACTGTGTGCTCACATACATATTCACACACACACACTCAGGCACTCACACATACTCTTCACTGCTGTGTACTCACATACATGTTCACACACACACTCAGGCACTCATACATACACTGCCGTGTGCTCACATACATGTTCACACACACACTCAGACACTCATACATACACTGCCGTGTGCTCACATACATGTTCACACACACGCTCAGGCACTCATACATACACTGCCGTGTGCTCACATACATGTTCACACACACACTCAGGCACTCACATATACACTGCTGTGTGCTCACATACATGTTCACAGACACACTCAGGCACTCACATATACTCACACCACTGTGCGCTCACATACATGTTCACACATATACGCACACTAACAAGTACACTCACACTTATGCGCATGCACACACGTGTAGTTTTGCTTCTACACTGCTATGATTTGTATGTATCATCACTAAGTTACTTGAGACCGGCAACCCTGCCCTGATCATCTCACATCTCCCATAGTATCCGACACATAGTAGGTGCTCAGTACCGTTTTGTCAAATTCATTTGGTCTGTCCCACAGGAAGCAGCATGGCATAGGGGGAAGGAAAGGAGCTTTGGAGTCAGACAGTTATGGATTTAAATTTGAACTCTGCCACTGAGTGACCTGGAGGTATCCTCACCCTCCCAGAGCCTCAGTGTACTGGTCTGTAATATGGGGACACCTGTATTTACCTTGGAGTCCCTGGGTGGCTCAAACAGTTTCCTCTCAACTACTAACTGGAAGGTTGGCGGTTCAAACCCACCCAGTGGTACCATGGAAGAAAGGCCTGGAGATCTGCTTCTTTTATAAAGATTACAGCCAAGAAAACCCTATGGCGCTAGTTCTACTCGGTAGCGCATGAGGTTGCCATGAGTCGCAATCAACTTGACAGCAAGTGGATTATAGTTACCTTGGAGTCCCTGGGTGATGCAAATGGTTAACGTGCTCGGCTGCTGACTGAAAAGTTGGGGGTTCAAATCCACCCAGAGATGCCTCAGAAAAAAAGACCTGGAGATCTACTTCCAAAAAATCAGCCATTGAAAACCCTACGGAGCACAGTTCTACTCTGACATCATGGGGTCACCATGAGTCAGAATCGACTCCACAGCAACTTATTTTTATACTTAGCTTATATGACCGTGGGAGAGTTAAATAGGAAAAAGAATGCAGAACACCTGGATCAGGAGCCAGCATGTGCACACGCAGTCGATACTAGTTCTTGCCATCATCTATTCATTCACGTTACCAGCATTATTCACAGATCCCGCTCCCTGCTGGAAACCCTGGTGGCATAGTGGTTAAAAGCTACAACTGCTAACCAAAAGGTCAGTGGTTCGACCAGGATCCCAACAGAGGGTCCTGGACAGAGCTGGAGAAAAATGTAGAACAAAATTCTAACTCTCAAAAAAAGACCAGACTTACTGGCCTGACAGAGACTGGAGATACCCCGAGAGTATGGTACCTGGACACCCTTTTAGCTCAGTAATGAAGTCACTCCTGAGGTTCACCCTTGGTGTGTGTGAACATGTATGTGAGCACACCATAAAACAAAACGAGACTAATGGGGCACAACAGCCCAGGGACAAGGGCTAGAAGGCAGGAGAAGACAGGAAAGCTGGTAACAGGGAACCCAAGGCTGAGAAGGGACAGTGTTGACATGTCATGGGGTTGTTAACCATTGTCATAAAACAATATGTGTACTGTTTAATGAGAAACTATTTGTTCTGTAAACCTTCCTCTAAAGTACAATAAAAAAAAAAAGAAAATACATAACAAAGTTTAAAAAAAAAAAAGGTCAGTGGTTCGAATCTACCAGGTGCTCCTTGGAAACCATATGGGGCAGTTCTACTCTGTCCTGTAGAGTTGGAATCGACTCAATGGCAACAGTTTTTTGTTTTCTGCTCCCTGCCAGCCCCGCGGGGAGTGCTGGAGCCATGGTCCAAGCCTTCCCTCAGTGAGCGAGCTCCCATCTGGCCCCAGCTGTGACCCAGCAGTGTTTAGAGATGTGTGTCCTGGAAGGTCCCTAATCAAAATCCCCTGTATGAGCCTACAGACCCCTGACCCGCACCATGTATATCCCTTGCTAGGGGGAGAAAAAGAAAAAGCGATTAATCATTTATGACTGTTATCACTTAATCTCAGTAAGTCCCAAAGGAGTTCTAGGGCTGGCTTTCTTGGATAAATTCCACCTTCTTTGGCACAAAAGTGAACCCAGAGTGTTTGCAAAGCTCCTGCAGAAAGTTTCTGCCCAGCCTTACACCAGCTCACAAAAAGCAAGCCACCCACTCACCCAGCTCCATGGACTTACAATTGGGTTTTGCCCCTGCCAATCAGACTCTGATGGTGGGCAACTAGTTCCTGTTGAGTGGATTCTGATTCATGGCAACATCAGAGTAGAACTGTGCCCCACAGGGTTTTTAATAGCTTATTTTTCAGAAGTAGATTGCCAGACCTTTCTTCCAAGGTGCCTCTGGGTGGACTCCAACCTTCTAACTTTTCTGTTAGCAGCCTATTGTGTCAGCAGTTTGCACCACCAGGGGACTCTGATGGTGGGCAAACCCTCTGTGTTTACTTCCAGAAAATTTTGAAAGGGCCATGGAAACAAAAATTCCTTTCATGAGCAGAGGACAGAAGTTTGGTAAATTCTGCATATTGGGTAATACTGGTTTTTGGTAGAAAATGAAGGGGCAGGAAGATAACATTCTGATTGGTCCTTGGGCAACTTGGTGTTCTGGAAGTTCCACTTCATGGCTTATTTTAAAACAACCCACAATTGGGCCTAGCCTGGAGAAGAGGGTCCTCTGGAATTTGGGCAGGTACTGAGGGCTGTAGGAAAGACAGCATGTGGGTTGTGGCTGGCTCTGAGGGCCTGAGCCACCCACTTCCCCTCTCGAACCAACTCCGTTCCCACTTTCTCATAGAGGAGAGAAGACTTCCTTGTGACCCAGTTCCTAGAATGTAGGCCAGATGGGTACTCTGGGTTATCTTCATATTGTGGGTATAGGATAAGCAATGGCCTGAGTACAGGGGTCAGCCCAGACCCTCTGCACATCCCACTCACCATCAGTTCTTTGGGGACCCTCTTGGACAAAGCACCTAGTGGCTCCTAATGCAGGAGAATCCCTTGGAAATTTCAGAATAGTTCTCTTCTCCTATCTCATCTCATGGCTTGAACAGCCCTTTCCTTGGATGATCCCCCTTTGACAGATGAAGAGAGGGGCTTAGGAAGGAGATGGAGTCGTCTGAGACCAACAGCAGGAGAATCTGAGGAAGGCTGTAGCTGAACACAGGACTCCTAGTCTCAAGGGTCATACTTCCCCCCATCACTCCCAGCACCTGGCTAGTGCTCAGAAGGTGTTTGCTGAAATGGCAGACATCTCTCACTGTCTCTCCTGGGGTTTCTGCCCACAAGGCTCCTACAGGCTAGTAGCAGTGAATAGGTGGTGTCATGGTTGAATTGTGTCCCCCCAAAATGTGTGTCAACTTAGCTAGGCCATGATTCCCAATATTGTGTGGTTGTCCACTATTTTGGGATCTGATGTGATTATCCTATGAGTTGTAAATCCTAATCTCTATGATGTTAATGAGGCAGGATTAGAGGGAGTTATGTTAATGAGGCAGGACTCAATCTACAGGATTAGGTTGTATTTTGAGTCAATCTCGTTTGAGATATAAAAGAGAGAATCAAACAGAGAGGAGAGGGACCTCATGCCACCAAGAAAGAAGTGGCCAGGAACAGAGAGCATCCTTTGGACCTGGGGTCCCTGTGCTGAGAAACTCCTAGACCAGGGGGAAGATTGATGAGAAAGACCTTTCCCCAGAAACTACAGAGAGAGAAAGTCTTCCCCTAGAGCTGGCACCCTGAATTTGGACTTCTAGCCTCCTAGACTGTGAGAGAATAAATTTCTGTTTGCTAAAGCCATCCACTTGTGGTTATTTCTGTTATAGCAGCACTAGATAATTAAGACAGGTGATTGTTGTTGTTAGTGGCCATTAAGTTGGTTCCAACTCATGTTGACCTTGTGTATAACCCAACAAAATGTTGCCTGGTCCTGTGCCATCTTCATGATTATTGGTGTGTGTCATGGATTGAATTGTGTCCCCAAAAACTATGTGCCAACTTGGCTAGGCCATGATTCCCAGTATTGTCTGGTTGTCCTCCATTTTGTGATCTGATTATCCTCCATTTTGTATGATATGTTGTAAATCCTAACCTCTATATGTTAATCAGGCAGGAACAGTATAGGGTGTATCTTGAATCACAGCCTTACAAGACTTGAGTAACTCAAGTCACACCCTTGCTTGAGTCACACCTTTGATCTTACAAAAGATAAAAGGAGAGAGAAGTGAGCAGAGATGGGAGGGACCTCACTACCACCAAGAAAAAAGAGCCAAGAGCTGAGCACATCCTTTGGACCTGGAGTCTCTGCACCGAGAGCCTCCTAGACCCAGAGGAAGATTGATGCCAAGACACATGGAGATCTCCAAGGGACGCCAGACCCACAGATTTTGAAAGGAGATAAGGACTTCCCCCAGAACCAATGCAGAGAGAAAGCCTTCCCCTAGAGTTGGCATCCTGATTTGAACTTCTAGCTTCCTAAACTGAGAGAATAAATTTCTGTTTGTTAAAGCCATGCACTTGTGGTATTTCTGTTATAGCAGCACTAGATAACCAAGATAGTACGTTTGAGTCCATCATTAGGGCTATTAGGTCAGTCCAGCTCATTGAAGGTCTCCCTTGCCTTCGCTGGCCTCCACTTTACCAACCATGATATTCTTCTCCAGTAATCAGTCCTTCTTGATGGCACAACCAAAGTAAGTAAGTCAAAGTCTTGGACAATATTCTACAGTCCAAAGAGGGTTTTCACTGACTAATTCTAAAAAGTAGAATACCAGTTCTTTTCTTCAAGTCCGTCATGGTCTGGGAGTTCAACTAAAACCTGTCCACCATGGGTGACCCTACTGGTATTTGAAATACCGGTGGTATAGCTTCCAGCATCATAGCAACACCACAGGTGGTGGATGTATTGTTTAGGGATATATAAGTATTTCCTGAAACTATAAAAAAGCAATTGTTAATGCAAAATTCACGATAGTGGTTACTTCTGGGAAAGAGGAAGGCACAGAAAAAACAAGTCAAGTACTGGTAAATTCTGTTTTTTAACCTGAGAGGTGCTTACACTGGTATTGTTTTTAATATTCTTTAAACCATGCATGTATGTTTTATAAGGAGCCCTGGCAGTGCAGTGGTTAAAGCACATGACTGCTACCCAAAAGATTGGCAGTTCGAACCCACCAGCTGCTCCATGGGAGGAAGATGTGGCAGTCCACTTTCATGAAGATTACAGTGTTGGGAACCTTGTGGGACAGTTCTACCCTGCCCTGTAGGTTCGCTATGAGTCTAAATCGACTCAGCAGCAACAGGAATGTGTTTTATAGTCTCTTTGAGTATATGATATATATCATTTAAAAATATATAATGACTGATTGAAACGTAACAAAAAGAGATAATTCTGAGTAGAGGAATTATTTGAATTTTTGTTTTCTTTTTGGGAATCTGTATGTTCTAAATTTTTTACTATGAGCATGTGATATTTCCATAATAGTATTACCTTAAGTGATTTTTTTAAGCCCCTCAGAAGAAGGGAGATAGTTATTTTGTAGCCTAGAGCTAGCTTTTCTTCAATAATGTCACAAATTTCAGTTATTTATCAGAGTAGCAGGCTCCATCTGGAATGTTAATCTAAGGGCAGATACCTGCCTGCCTGGTCAAATATGTACACTACTAACCTGGAAAAGGACACCTGAACCTCTGGAGTGCCAGGGGTATGCCCTTGAGGTCAACGTGAGGATAGGGCGTTCTCTGGGGAGGGAGGGGCTAGTCCAATCTGCAGGGAGAACTTGGCCCACACAGGCTCCAGGAATGGCAGCACTGGAATGTGCCCATGGGACTTGGTTACCTAATGCCCTCGCGTTGATTCCGACTCATGGTGACCCCATGTGTGCAAAGTAGAACTGCTCCATAGGGCTTTCTTGACTGTCATCTTTATGGAAACAGACTGCCAGGCCTTTCTTCTGCAGCACTACTGGGTGGGTTTGAACCACCAACCTTTAGGTTATGTTCTAGAGTAAAAACATGGCAAATTTTAGTGAAGCAAAAAGAAAGTTTTATTCGGCATACGTTCAAAGAGGCAAAAGCAGGAAATGAACAAGCATGCTGCCAGACCATGTCTGCCCAAATCCAAGGAATATTATAGAACAGGCAAAAGTGGGAAAATGGACAAGCATGCGGCTAGAGCCATGTCTGCCTCAGTCCAAGGAAACATTACAGAATAAGCCAAAGTAGGGAAACGGACAAGCATGCTGCCACAGCCATGTCTGCTCAAGTCCAAGGAAATATTACAGAATAGATAAGAGTGCGAAAATGGACAAGCATGCTGCTAGAACCATGATGTCTGCCCAGGTCCAAGGAAATATTGCAGAATATGCAAGAGTGGGAAAACAGACAAGCATGCTGCTACAGTCATGTCAGCCGTTACAGAGTCATCAGTATACATGAACATTACAAATGGGCAAAACCACTGAAAGCTTCATCTTCTCACAGATTGGCTAGAAACTGTGATCTTATGTTTTGAATTGTTTTTCTTAACAATCATTGGTACAGGTCTCAGTAACAACAGTCAGGAGGGTCCTCATTATTCCAACAAACCTTACTATTCACTAAATGTTAACAGAAAATATAAGAGTGGGAAGTATGTGGGTCATTAGTGCTGTTTATGTGAAAGATTCCCTAAAAGATGTTTTCCAAGATTGTCCTAGCTATTGTCTTTATACCTTAGGGCCTAGTTGATGTGTCCTTGTGAGTTCTTTTGAGTCCAGCTCCAGCTAGGTCACGTTCTAGGACAGGGAATAAAGACTCCAATATCATCTCCTGAATCAGTTAGTGGTGTCGAAGAGTAAGAATGCACACTTCTGTAAAAGTAAAGAGATTTATTGAGGGTAATACAATTCCTGAACTGGGGAAACAGGGCAGAGAGTAATCTACCAAATGCTCCCACCTTCTGAGGGAGAGGTGAGCCTTTTATATGTTAAGATGGCGAGGGTAAGTGTGTGACAGCACATCACTAAATAAAATGGGGAGGAGTCGTGAGAGACCAACAACACCATAATCTTCTCTTAACATCAGCATACTGGGGAGGGGCGGGGAGAGACCACCAAATCATAATCAACAAACTCTTCCTGGAACAGCCACATTCTCACCCCCACGCTTATTTGCAAAGAGTGGTTAAAATTTAGAGAAGTCACAGGCTACATTCTCAGGAATGCAGAAGCAGAGGCTTTGGTCAATCTAAAGTCTGATTCACAATGGAATCTAGTTAACAATATAAAGTTTGATTCAAACTGAGGTTAGCCATCCTTTTCCAGCCAGGCCAGGTGCCTCAATTTGGAGTATTCCTACACAGTAGCCAATCTCAATCTCAAACCGTTTGCACCACCCAGGGGCCCTTTAGTTACCTGGTGCTGCCGTAATAGAAATATCATAAGTGAGTGCCTCTAAAGAACAGAAATTTATTTTCTCACAATTTTGGAGGTTAAAGGTCCAAATCAGGGTCTCAGCCATGTTGGTTCCCTCCTTGTAAGTAGTCCTGGGCATTCCTTGGTTCCTTGACCTGTAAACAATCCTCACACAGTCTGTCTTGCCTCTGTGTGCATTCTGCTCTTCTTATAATTCAGAAGTGATTATATTTAGAACCCATCCAGCTTGGATATGATTTAATTAACATAACAAAGAAAACCCTATGTCTTCGTTATCTAGTGCTGCTATAGCAGACATACCACAGGTGGATGGCTTTAACAAAGAGAAGTTTATTCTCTCACAGTCAAGTACGCTAGAAGTCTGAATTCAAGGTGCTGGCTCCAGGGGAAGGCTGTCTCTCTCTGTGAGCTCTGGAAGAAGTTCCTCGTGATGCATCAGTCTTCCCTTGGTCTGGGAACACCTCAGCACAGGAACCTAAGGTCCAAAGGACACGCTCTGCTCCTAGCACTGCTTTCTTGGTGGTATAAGGTCCCCAATTCTCTGCTTCCCTTTCCTTTTATCTCTTGTAAGATAAAAGGTGGTGCAGGCCACACCCCAGGGAAACTCCCTTTACGTTGGATCAGGGATGTGACCTCAGTAAGGGTGTTACAATCCCACCCTAATCCTCGTTAACATAAAATTACAATCACAAAATGGAGGACAACCACACAATACTGGGAATCATGGCCCAGCCAAATTGATACACACGTTTTTGGGGGGACATAATTCAATCCATGACACCCTATTTCTAAACAGGATCACATCCATGGGTATTGTGTTAGTTGCCGTCAAGTTGATTCTGACTCGTGGCGACCCCAAGTGTGCAGAGTAGAACTGCTCCACAGGGTTTTCTTGGCTATAATTTTAACAGAGGTAGATCCCCAGGCCTTGTCTACCATGCTACCACTGGGTGTTGTCAAACCACCAATCTTTAGGTTAGCAGTTGAGCACAAATCGTTTGTGCCACCCAGGGTCCTATTCTACAGGTATGGGGACGAGGATTTCAGTACCTACTGGAGAGGACACAGTTCAATCCGTAACAGCATGCACTGAAGGAAGCTCAGGGGCTGGATGTTGGCTGTGGCCCTATTCACAAAACCTTACAAACTCAGGTCTCCAAACCCACAGCTTCCTCACTACATCTGATAGACTCAGAAGGGAGGCGTAGGGCGCTTCTCTCTCACTGTCGGGAAGGGAGAAGGAGCAGTAAGTGTACTTCCTCTGGTGGCCAGGTCTACCTATTTACATACGGTGGCTAGAGCAGAACTGGAGACTTCATGGCCTTAGACAGACCTGAACCCACATTGTGGTCTGCCGTTGAGCTGGAGAGCCCGCAGACAGCCTCAGTGGAGACCATGGGATGCTTGCTTCCTCCTGCGTTTGGGTCAAGGATGACCTGGGGTAGATGCATCATCTGGTTCAGCATTTCCCAAACTGCAGTCGCTTGCAAATCCCCTTCATGATCCAGGCCATAGTCCTTTCTCACCTGCATGAAAACCAAAACCAGTTTCCATCAAGTTGATTCCAACTCATGGTGACCTCATGTGTGCCAGAGTAGAACTGTGCTCCCTAGAGTTTTCAGTCATTGTTTTTTTGGAAGTAAATTGCCAGGCCTTTCTCCCAAGATGCCTTTGGTGGAGTCCAGCCTCCAATCTCTTGGTTAGCAGCCGATAACCATTGGCACCACCCAGGGACTCTCCTCCTATGCTGTTGTTGTGTGCCGTCATATCCATTCCAACTCATAGTGACTCTGCATGACAGAGTAGAACTGCCCCATAGGGTTTCCTAGGCTGTAACTTTACGGGAGCAGATGGCCAGGTCTTTTCTCCCACAGAGTGGCTGGTGAGTTCAAATTGCCAGCCTTTCAGTTAGCAGCCGAGCACTTAACCATTGCACCACCAGGGCTCCTCCACCTATATTACCCAAAAACCCAATGCCATAGAGTCAATTCCAATTCATAGCAACCCTGTAGAACAGAGTAGAACTGCCTCGTAGGGTTTCCAAGGCTGTAATCTTTACAGATGCAGACTGCCATGTCTTTCTCCTGCAGAGCAGCTGGTGGGTTCAAACCACTGACCTTTTGGTTAGCAACCTAGTTGCTTAACCACTGCGTCACAAGAGCTCTCCCACCTATATTACATATACTTAATTCTGTACACCAACTCACTGTTTTCAATAAAATAAATGTATAAGGAAACTGTATATCATCACCATAAATGGAAACTCAGTTATCTAGTGCTACTGTAACAGAGGAGCCCTTGTGGCTTAGTGGTTAAGAGCTATGGCTGCTAATCAAAAGGTCAGCAGTTTGAATCTACCAACTGCTCCTTGGAAACCCTAAGGGGACAGTTCTACCCTGTCCCATAGGGTTGCTATGAGTCAGAATCGACTTGATGGCAATGCGTTCGGTTTTTTTTTTTTTTTCCCTACTATAACAGAAATACCACAAGTGAATGGCTTTTAACAAACAGAAATTTATTTTCTCACAGTTTAGGTGGCTAGAAATCCGAATTCAGAGTGCTGGATCGCAGGAAAGGCTTTCTTTTTCTGTTGGCTCTGGAGGAAGGTCCCTGTCAATAAGGACAGCCACTTCTCAGCCATGTTCACAGACAGGCCTTTCTTTCACCCTTGGCCCTTCGGCTCGTCTGCCCAACCGGTGCCCTGCTCAGGCGAGTATTAACAAAGCTCTTCAACTCCACCGATAAGTGCCCAGAGGCACCCAGCTCTGCCAGGAAGCCTCCTACCTGAAGGCACTTAGCTCTCTCTCACTCTGTGGGTGGGTGCCCAAGCCATCTCGTGCCAGTCTTCTGGTTCTGTTGCCTCTGTTTCCGTGCTGCCGCTTCTTGCCATCTTGCACCATCTTCAGTGTTACAGCTCTCTCTCTGTCTCTGGGTTCTAGGAGGTTCTCAGCACAGGGACCCCAGGTCCAAAGGACGCTCTCTGCTCCCACCTCTTCTTCTTGGTGGTATTGCCATCCCTATCTCTGCTTGCTTCTCTCCCGTTTTACCTCTTGTAAGACAAAAGGTGTGACTCAAGTAAGGGCATGACTTGAATAAGAGTGGTAAGGGTGGTGACTGGGATAAGGGTGATGACTTGAGTCACACCCTCTAGTAAGGCAGTGACTCAAGATATATCCCACCCTAACCCCACCTCATTAACATAACTGACAACTCACTCCCAAATGGGACCATAACCACAGACGTAGAAGTTAGGATTTATAACACATCACAAAATGGAGGATAATTATGTCAGATCACAAAATGGAGGACAACCACACAATACTGGGAATTGTGGCCTAGCCAAGTTGACATATATTTTTGAGGGACACAGTTGAATCCCATAACACTCAGTATCACTGCAGAAAACAAAAAGTACTCATGATCATAGATACAGTGAACAATGTCATCAAAGTCTAGCCTGATAAAAGCTCTGTGCCTACCCCTTTACTCTGTCTTTGTTAAAAAGGGAGATCAGCAGGTGTTGAAAACACAGGAGCACCAAACTGAGCGTTTCCCTTCGACCTAATGAGGCATACGATAAAGGAACTCTCACTCACTGAGAGCAGCTGAGGGAGAAAGCTGGTCTGCCGTCCACATCACAGCAGGCGACAGGGCAGAGGGACTTTGCATGCCCAAGTGAAGGAAAGCCTCTTCTTGCTGAAAGTGTATGTCAAATACTTGGTTAACAGCCTCCCTACCAAGAGGTTCAGCTAACACACCTTCAGTGACCTATCCTTCAATCAGATTGAATCAACAGAGAGTCGTCGAGGACCTAATATGTGCCAACCACATCTGCAGGGGTTGGAAGGGAAGTGCCTTGCCTTTGAGGCACACGATTCTAATGGAGAGATATGCTCATTATTGATTGTAACCCAAGGCAGAATAGATCCTCATTACTTATGGATTTCATATTTATGAATTCGCCTCCTTGCTAAAATTTATTTGTAATCTCAAAATTGGTACTCTTGTCGTCGTCCGCAAGCATTCATGGTCATTTGCAGAGAGGTGAAAAGTGAGTTACCCCATGCACAAGGTTGGTTCGGTATTCATGAGCTCAGTGTTCACAGGGACATTACAGAATTTAACTACCACGAATAAGAACAGACTTCTCCCAACTGTCCTCCAACTCATGGGAGGCACGCCATACCTGCTCAGGAATCATTTCATGGAGATTTTGAAATAGCAGGCATTAATTAGGCTCCTACTATGTGCCAGGCAGGAGTCCCTGGGTGGTGCAAATGGTTAACATGCTTGGCTACTAACCAAAAGTTGGCAGTTCAAGTCCACCCTAAGATGCCTTGGAAGAAAGATATGGAGATCTACTTCCGAAAAATCAGCCATTAAAAACCCTATGGAGCACAGCTCTACTCTGACACACATAGGTCGCCGTAAGTTGGAATTGACTCAATGGCAACTGATGGTAGTGAATGTACCAGGCAATGTGTGGGATACTTTTATACACATTGTCTAATAATTAATCTTTTTAAGAATTGGAAAGGTGGATTTTTTACCTCTATTTGAGGTTCAGAGAGATAAAGTGACTGGACCAAGGGCACACAGCAGAATTAGAAGCAGAGTTGGGATTTGAAAACAGGTCCCCAGAATGCTCCCTCTTGTGGGTGGAGGGAAGTCCCTGCTGCATGTGAACTGTTCTGAATGGCGAAGGGAGGTGCCTCGCCCCGCCCCATCCCACCCCACCCTCTTCAGGGCCCTGCTTACAGGAAATAAAGTTGAGAAGCAGGTGGCCTTGCTCAGCAGCAGCTCAGCCCTGACCTGTGCTTGTGTCTCCCCAGGAAGCCAGTGATGCCCCGCACCCTGGTCTCCAGCAACCTCCTGAGCTGCTGCAAGAGCCTGTGGGGGCTTCAGTTCCTTCAGAGGTACCTAGGAGCCCCCTCGGAGGAGCAGTTGGGGGAGCTGCCGGCTGAGGAGCCACTGATAAGGACACTGCTCCCAGAGCCACTGAGGACACCACCTTCCGGGGCGCTCTAGACCCAGCCCAGAGCCGTGCAGGGCCCAGCCCCAGGACACTAAAGATACTCTCTCTGGTCACCAAGCATTTGAGCCCTGGAGCCAGTACGGACCCAGCCCCCAGAGTCGTGGAAGACACCGCCTGGCTTCAGTCTGGGGATATCCTGGGGCAGAACAGCCTGCTCTGTGCTGAGCATACCCAGAGGATGTGCAGGACTGTCCAGGGCCAGACATGCTGCATCCCAGGGATTCAAAGTTTACGCTGGTGCTGGCCCTAGGAGTCACGCGCAGAGACGGCAGGGCATATGGGGACGTGTGCTCGTGTGTGCACAGATGTGTACACGTGGGAGCACTTGTGTCCTCTAAGCAAGACGGAGGTGTTGCTATAGAGTGTGAGTCTCTGTCTCCCTCATGGGTTCTGTAGGATGAAGAAAAGGAAAGGAAATTAACCTTTAATGAACACCTACTATGTGTCAGGCACTTCACTTGCATGAACTCATAACAACATGTACAGCTTTGCAGAGATGGAAACTGAGGCTCAGAGAGATACGGGCCCTGCGCAAGGCCACTCAGCTAGAAATTTGTGCCTGGAACATAGGAAGCCCCCAAAATATATTTGTGAAGTGAATGAATGAATGAATGAATATGAACGATTGGTAGGATGGGCGAAATGCCAGGTCTCCAGCCCATGCTCTTGACACTCCACTCCACTGCCTCTCAAGAGAGAGGTCACGATATTCCCTTGACTCAGCCCGCCCTCCTCCTAGCTAGGCTAAGAGGCCTGGAGCCTGCGGGACCCCTTCATGCCACGGTACTGACCTTCTCTGGTGCTTTCTGTCAATAAGAAGTGTCCTGAATGGCGTTGCTGGGAGAAGTGTGTGTGTGTGTGTGTGTGTGTGTGAGTGTGAGTGTGTATGTGTGTGTCTGCAGGGTGTCAGAGGGGGAGGGGTAGGGCTTGAGGGAATGCAAGGGATGTGAATGAGGTCAACCCAGTAGTGCCCTCTGCTGACCGCGTGACCTTTGGCAGATCCCTGACTCTGAGCACCTCGTTACTCCTCCTTCCAAGGGGGTAACCTCCCGCCTTCCTGTTTACAGGACTGTTGAAGAGACGCAAGGAGATGGGGGTGGTGGCAGCCTCAGAGAGGAAGGTGGCAACTTTTCTGCCCCCAGGGCTTCTCAGCAGCTGACCACTGCCTGTCCGGGAGAGCACTTCTCCTTTGTCTTCCAGGACTGCCGTCTTGTGTTCTAGGCCCTTTTGCAACTCACTGTCCTCTGCCCGGCCATTAGATTAGATGTTGCCCTGCCCCAAAGCTCAGTCCTGGGCCTTCTTCTCTTCTCAATCCATGTTCTCTTCCTCCATGACCTCATCTAGAACAAGGAGGTTACTCAGACTTAGAGCTGCAGCCCAGGAGCCTTCTGGGCCCACCGCTGCCTGTACAACTCCTCCACCTGGAGGTTTCCAAGGCACCTCACACTGAGTATGTCCACGACTCCACTGCTGACATCCTCCCTGCACCTGGTCCTCTCCCAGGGTTCTCATCTCAGACAAAAGTCCGGCCACCCAGCTTCATAGGCCAAGGATCATCCTGGGCAACTCGCTCTTCCTCACTCCTGATAGTCTAACCTCTCGAGTCCCAGCTTTCTGTGAATCTACTCTCTGCTCACTTCTCTCTATAAACGCGGCTATCACTCTGTCCCACTGCCACCATCCCCATCAGGACAACTGAAACCCCTTCCCAACAGGCTTTCTCATCCCCACCAACCTCCCTCCAATTCACTCTCCACCTGAAACACCCAGTGTGGGCTTTTCAAAATGCAAACCTGACTGTCTTAGTTACCTAGTGCTGCTATAACATCAATACCGCAAATGGGTGACTTTAACAAACGGAAGTTTATTTTCTCACAGTTTAGGAGGCCAGAAGTCTGAATTCAGGGTGCTGGCTCTAGGGGAAGGCTTTGTCTCTCTGTCAGCTCTGGGGGAATGTCCTTGTCTCTTTGAGCTTCTGCTCCTGGGTGATCTTCATGTGGCTTGGTATCTCTTTTCTCCCATCTCTCTTCTGGTTTAATCTCTTTATATCTCAAAAGAGATTGACTCAAAATACACCCTACACTAATCCTGCCTCATTAACATAATAAAGACAACCCATTCCCAAATGGGACTATAACCACAGACATAAACCACACCAAACCAAACTCACTGCTGTCTAGTCAATTCCGACTAATAGTAACCCTATGGGATAGAGTAGAACTGCCCCATAGGGTTTCCAAGGCACCTCACACTGACTGTGTCAATGACTTCACTCTTGACATCCTCCCTGCACCTGGTCCTCTCCCAGGGTTCCTCGTCTCAGACAAAAGTCCCACTGCCCAGCTTCTGATGGATTTGAACTGCCAACCTTTTGGTTAGCATTTACAACACATATTTTGGGGGGGTATAATTCAATCCATAATAGTGACCATGTCACCCACAGGGATAAAACCATCTTTAGCATGGCCCACAGGCCATGTGTGGTTGACCCCTTCATGCCTCTCCAGCCTCCTGCGCCATACTCCCCTCTATCTCTCCGCTCCAGGTCTGCTGGCCTTTGTGTGTTTGTTTGTTTAACTCACTCTGCTCCTTCCAGTCACAAGGCCGGCACATTGCTCTTCCCGTAGTTTGAGATACTCATCCTGCCCTCTTGGCTGGTTAACTCCTTGACACCTCAGCTCAGATGTCAGTCCTTTGAGGAAGTCTTCCTTGGCCCCCATACTAGATCAGATCCCCTGCCGCACACCCTCAGAAATGTGAAGTGACTGTCATTTCACAGTCGTTTGTGTGATTGACTGACTATTGTCTGTCTCCCCCACTCATGAGGTCCTGCTTGATTCTGAGAACCATTGTATGTCTAGCCCCTAGAACAGTGCTTGGCACATGTTCTTAGTTGCCACAGAGTCAGCTCCAACTCATGGTGACTTACATACAACAGAACAAAATGCTGCCCAGTCCTGTGCCATCTTCATGATTATTGGTATGTTTGAGCCTACTGTTGCAGCTATTGTGTCAGTCCATCTCATCGAGAGTTTCCCTGGTTTTCGCAGGCCCCCTACTTTACGAAACACAATGTTCTTTTCAAGTGATTGGTCTTTCCTGATGTGTCCAAAGTAAGCTTGGCACATAGTAGGAGCTTAATAAATATGTGTTACATGCATGAGCAGAGAAAATAAAGAGAGCAAAGAGAGGGCAAAGCAGATACTTTAAGCAGTGTGCCTGCCAATAAACCTGAAGGCAGGATTTGCCCAATGACCCCTAGAGATGCTTGGCCCCTTGACTGGATTCCTTCTGGTGGGGGAAGCCCCAGAGTCCCCTCCTCGGAAGTTTTCTCAGGAGTCTGAGGCAGATGGGTGTTTAAGGCATGGCCAAGTAGTTGGTGACCTAAGACCTCGCGTGCAAGGCTCATTGCACACTGAGCCGGTCAGGGACCCACCCAAGGTGCCCACTTGGCAGCTGCCACAGTAGGATCTCTTTCCAGTCTGTCTCTGGACAGCCCCCGCCCTTCTGGAAGCCTCCTGGAGCCTCTGCTGGCTGCAGATGTGGCATGCATGTGGCCCGAGGATGAGCATATGTGGTGGGATCACAGAACACTGCTCTGTGTTACCACTGTGTCTCAATAAAGCCATCAAAACAGATGCTGCCTTGTGGTTTCATTTTTTCACTTCCCGGTGATGAGATATTCCCCAAACTTCATCATACGATGTCTTGATTTAGAAAAGGAATTATGATAAAATGTTGAAGTGAAGGCCAAATTGGAAATTGCTTTAAAAAGGAAAGAAGTTCTCAGGAAGCTAGGTTTCATTTTAAAACACACTGCTAGAAATGAGAGAAGAGCTAACCAGAAGGATTAGGCCTTTGTCCTGCTCACCTGGTAGAACCAGGTAAATAGCAGGTGCCCAGTAAGTGTTCCAGTTCCAGATGCCATTAAGTCGACTCCTACTCATGGCAACCTTGTGTGTGTCAGAGTAGAACTAGCCTCCATAGGGTTTTCAGTGGCTGATTTTTTAGAAGTATATCACCAAGCCTTTCTTCCAAGTCACCTGTGGATGGAACTGAACCTCCAACCTTTCAGTTAGCAGTCCAGTGCATTAACCATTTGCACCACCCAGGGACTCCCGCAAGTGTTGGTGGGATGGATTATTTCTGAAGTTGTGAGACTCAGCGATACCTTTGTTAAGTGGAAAGAAATGATATCTTTGAAATGGAAAGCTTGCCAATCAAGAAAGCCCATGGGTGAGGTGTAAGAAAGAAACCAGGTCAAGAGAAAATTCATGACAGACGTGCAAGGAATTCCAATGACACCAATGAAAGGTCTTTGAAAAGGGAGGGAGCTGGCCGGAGTCAAAGACGTTGCACTGGTGCAGCAGTGTCTTCTGGAGATAGGCAGCAGGAGGTGGTGGAATGCTGAATTCTGGCTTTGCGGAAGAAAGCATTAAGACACATCTTCATGAACTTTCACAGTAAGCTGAGATGAGATTGTGAGTCCTCCAGAGAGTGCAGGAACTGATCAGTTCAAAACGGTTTTCAGGAAAGACAAAGATGTTGCTAAACAACTCTATGTAGATGGCAAAAATGACATGGAAAGATCGCCATGGAAGTATTCCCTGACTGCATTAACTATACCCATGGTGGGGTAAATACTGGGGCAACTTTATAGGCAGCTGTAGCCCCTGGGTTATGCAAACTCTTGCAGCACTCAGTTGCTAACCCAAAGGTTGAAGGTTTGAGTCCACCCAGAGGTGCCTTGGAAGAAAGTCCTAGTGATCTGCTTCGGAAAAATCAGCCATTGAAAACCCGACATAGGATAGTTCTATTCTGACACACATGGGGTCACCATGAAAGACACTGATTCATTTTTTATAGGCAACCAGCCAGGACTGGAAGCCTAGGAACCACATTTCCCATGACACCATTCCAGCAGATTTAGAGTCTGCCAAAGGGAAGCCAGAAGAAAAGCAAAGGCATTACTGCTAACTAGACAAAAGGGAAGGAGATAAGCTGGGGGCCTCATGATGCTTCAGGAATTGTCTCTTATTTTATGACTAATGGAAGCCTTTGAAAGGTTTTAATCAAGAAGAGGCTAAGATGATGAGGTGTGTCTTACAAAAAGATCATTCAGGCTACAGTTTGGAAAACAGGTTGAGGGGAACAGGAAGTGGAGGCAGAGTGAACGTGAGAAAACTATTGCAGGTGAGGGTTGATACCAAAAAAAACCCAAACCTGTTGCCATCGAGTTGATTCCAACTCAAACCTTGGTGCCATAGTGGTTAAGAGCTACTGCTGCTAACCAAAAGGTTGGCAGTTCAAATCCACCAGGCACTCCTTGGAAACCATATGGGGCAGTTCTAGTCTGTCCTATAGGATCGCTATGAGTCAGAAAGTTGATAGTAACATTTTATTAACATCCTCTCCCTGCAGACCTCAGCTGCTTGTGGACCAGAAGGAGCCAGACAGCCCCTGCCTTCCAGAGAGATAACATTGTACATAAATATTGTTGTTGCTCTTGTTAGCTGCCGCCAAGTTGACTCCAACTCACGGAAACCTCGTGCACAACAGAACAAAACACTGCCTGGTCCTGCACCATCCTCATGATCAGTTGCAGATTGAACCATTGTGATCCACAGGGTTTTCACTGGCTGATTTTCTGAAGTAGACCATCAGGCCTGTCTTCCTAGGCTGTCTTAGTCTGAAAGCTCCACTGAAGCCTGTTCAGCATCATAGCAACAGGCAAGCCTCCAATGACAGACGGGTCGTTGCTGTGCATGAGCTGGATTGGCCAGGAATTGAACCCTGGTCTTTCGCATGGAAGGATAGAATTCTACCACTGAACCATGACTGCCCCTCACATAAACTTTGTTGTGTGTTGTTGATTCTGATAACATTACACGGGAATTAATGAAGGAACAGGAGATGGAGTGAGGGCTGGGGTAGCCAAGGCTGGGAGGAAGCTGCAGGGCGTGCTGAGTGTGGGAGGATATGGGCCACAGCAGCTGAGAAGTTTTAACAGGAACTTTTGGTGCACACTGAACTGGACCGCATTTACACCCAGTTCAGAAGGACGGCAAGCCGTAGAGAGTTGATCAGGAGCCTGGACAGATGGAATCCATTTAAAATCTCCACAGAGTTGAGCTGGGTGACATGGAGAATCAAACTCCCCTCACAGCGACTGAGCCTGCAAAGTACCTGGAGTTCACCTGTGTTACCTGCCTCCACCTGGTCCTTAGTTTACAGTGAGTTTAGGTGGCTCAAGGTTGCTCAGGCAGGAAATGGTAGCCATGGACACATCTCCCACCACAATGCCAGGCATTTCAGTGTTAATTCATGAGTCCTCAGTGGTCAGGGTGCAGGGTGGAGGCTCCTAAGAGGCTCCTAAATTCTTGTTCTGGAGATCATTGCAGATGTTGGTGCCATGTCCGTGACCTCCCAGCTCAGGGTCAAATAGCACAGCATGTTTCTCAGGCCCTGAGATGCCACTCTGCAAGCAGATTTCCAACCCAAGGACTGTTGTTGCCAAAGTCTAGGGTTTTTTTTTTTTTTTTAATTGTACTTCAAGTGAAGGGTTACAGAACAAATAGTTTCTCATGAAACAGTAGTACACGTATTGTTTTATGACATTGGTTAACAACCCCACAACATGTCAACCCTCTAACTTTTCAAACTTTTTTTTTTTTGGTGAAAATACACATAGCCAAAGATACACCATTTCAAAAATTTCTACATGCACAGTTCAGTGACATTGACTACGCTCT
>NW_004443947.1:2905175-3072572 GCF_000243295.1 Trichechus manatus latirostris | reverse complement strand
ATGAGAGACTATGAAATGGAGAAAAACAGAAAGGGGAAGAGGAAGGAAAGAAAAGAATGAATAAATAAAAATCAGAAAGGTTAAAGAACCGCAAAGTTCCCAGGTATCCCACCGGTGCAGCTATAAGGTCTGGGGAGGTCGCTCTCAGGTGTTGCAGTACAGCCTGGCTGGACGGCGTAGAGGTATACAACACCAGGTATTCAGGGAACAGAAAGAGAAGGAGATGAGAAACTGAACAATGAAGAAAGCCAAAAAGGGAAAAAGAGGGAAAAGAAAACAAAACAAATTAAAAATAAAAAAACAAGAAAGGCCCCCAAAAAAACGGGAAAAAAAAAACCAACAAAAAAAGAAATGCCCTCAGGGACCCCTCTGCATGTCTGTGCAAGCCGAGGGGGAGGTCACCCTGCCATGCAGCACTGCCCGGCCAGAAAGGGCTCCCAACTCAAGAAAAGGAAAAGAAAACAAACAAACAATTCAAAACAAACAAACAATTCAAAACAAACAAACGAACAAAAGCCACGGGATCCCACCAGCATGGCAGCCCAGACTAGGCGGCAGCTCCACACTCATATGGAGCTCCACAGCCCCCCAGGAAGAAGCAAAGATGGCACACGGAGCCAGGTATTTGAGCGAAAGGAGGGGGAGGTGGTGAGAGGTAAGGAAGAACTCAAAAGAAGCGGAAAAAAGCAACACCAGCAGCCAACAAATGGCATTCAGAGAGCAAGCTAGTGCCGGCTGATGTTTCTCAGACAAGAGACTGTGTCCACAGGAAGCAGAGGGGGCCAAGTGTGGGTGAAGAAGGGTAGGGAGTGGGAAAGTGTATATCACAAATTACCAGAGCTCTGCAGCCCCTCAGGAAGAAGCAAAGATGGCGCATGGAGCCAGGTATTTGAGTGAAAGGAGGGGGAGGTGGTGAGAGGTAAGGAAGAAATCAAAAGAAGCAGAAAAAAGCAACACCAGCAGCCGACAAATGGCACTCAGAGAGCCGGCCTGTTCGGGTGTGTGGAATCCAAGCAACCGGTGTTTCCCGGTCAAGAGACTGTGGCTGCGGGAAGCAGAGGAGGCCAAGTCGGGGTGTAAAAGGGTGGGGGGTGGGAAAGCGTATATCACAAATTACCGGTTGTTTTGTCTCCTGCTGGACACTCCGTGAAGCTGCTTTCTCCTACCTCCTGTTTTCTGGTCTCTGATAGGAGTCCAAGATGGCGGATCCACACTGCGTTAGCTGGTAGGGGACCTCTGCATGAATCTCTCCTCCCTCTCCGTTCTGTCAGTTTTCTCACTCCATTTGGTACTTGGCTGAGTTCTTTATCTCTTCGTTTGATGTTTTAGGGTTTCAGGATTGTTGTATTCTTTGTTCGGCTTAGTTTTTCGGATCTTTACTGTGGAGGGACGGCGTGGTGCTTCTGCCTAGAGTGCCATTTTGCTGGAACTCCTAGTCTAGGTGTTTTTTTAATTATCCCTATTTTGAAATCAATTTTAAGGATATAAATGATATATAAAATACAGTCTCTTTTAGAAATTAAAAACATTACAGAAAAAGCTAGAGTTAGTTTGGCCACCCCACCCCCGTCTTTCTCCTCTAGGAATTTCCCCAGAGGCAACCACTGCTACCCACTTTTGTTGTAAGGTGTTTGGTTCAGGTTTGTTTGTTTCTTACCATAAAAGTCACACGGCTCCTAAGGCACCAAACTCAATAGCATGTCTTAGAATTTCAGCCACGTTAGCACATAAAGGTCTCCCTCATTATTTTTAACCAGCACAGGGTATTCCATGGCATCCCATGGAACCCTCCGTGTATTTGTAGCTTTCCTCCTAAACCAGCTGCCATGGAGTCAGTTCCAACTCATGGTGACTACAAGTGTGTCAAAGTAGAACTGGGCTCCATAGGGTGTTCTTCTCTTTTTTTAATAATGATATTTTATTGCATTTTCGGTGGAAGTTTACACAGAAGTCTAGATTCCCATTCAACAATTTCTACACAAGCTGTTCAGTGACATTGGTTACACTCTTCACAATATGTCAACATTCTCATTATTTCTGTTCTGGCTGTTCTGTTTCCATTAATCTAGTTTTCCTGACCACTTATAATCTCATCTTTGTTTTAAAGTAATTGTTGATCATTTGGTCACATATAGGTGATTTATTAAAGGAGCATAGTACTTACAGATGATATTATTGTTTTGAGCCAATTTGTTATTTAGCAGTAAGGTGAACTCAGGGGTTAGTTTTGGTTCAAGGTTTGAAGAGTAACTCAGGGCAGTAGTCTCAGGGAGTCCTCCAGTCTCAACCAGTCGAGTAGGTCTGTTTTTTGTTTATTTGTTATTGTTTTAGGAATTTGAGGTTCTGTTCCACATTTTTCTCCCACTTATCGGGGTCCATCTATTGTGGTCGGTAGTGATAGCTGGGCACCATCTAGTTCTTCTGGTCTCAGGGTAGATGAGGCCATACATAGTTCATGTAGACTATTTGTCTTGGAGACTAGTTTTTTCTTTGAGTTTTTGGTCGCCTTCTTTCTCTTTTGCTCCCGGCAAGTAGATAGCAATAGTTGTATCTTAGACTGCATAGTTTTCAATGGCTAACTTTTTAGAAGTAGATTACAAGGCCTTTCTTCACACCCCTGGGTGGACTCAAACCTCCAACCTTCCAGTTAACAGCAGAGCATGTTAACTGTTTGCATCACCTAGGGACTCCTAGTCATGGACATTTGAGTTTTTTCTAATATTTTGCTGTTCAAACAAGAATACACTTATCCTCTGACAATGTTACCTTGTGTACATGTGAAACCAAAAAAAACCCATTGCCATTGAATTGATTCTGACTCATAGCGATCCTATAGAACAGAGTAGAACTGCCACATAGGGTTTCGAAGGATATAACCATTTTGGAAGCAGACTGCCACATCTTTCTCCCGCTAATTGGCTGTTGGGTTTGAATCACCAATCTTTAGGTTAGCAGCCAAGTGCTTAACAATTGTGCCACCAGGGCTCCTTGCACATATGAAAAAGGAGTTTTATTTGTTGATATATGTGTGTGTGTGGTGTGTGTGTGTGTGTGTGTGTGTGTAACATAAATATACCTAGAAGTGAAATTCTGGGTGATGGAGAACATACGTTGCCAAATAACTCTCCAGGAAGCCCAGCTCATGGCCACTCCCACCAGCAACGTTAAGGAGGGCCGGTCTCCTCACAGCCTCACCATCACACATCACAACTGTGTCTTTTCTGCCAGGCCCTGTGGCTCTTTTCATTTCCTGGGATCTAGAATTCTCCTCCTAAAGATGTCCTAACTCTGTTGCAGGACAGAACATTTAGATAGAAGAAATGCTCAGAGCTTTCCTTGGGTTTGCCCGAGTCCTGCCTTCCTCCGCAGGTCTCTGTGAAGGAAGCCAGCCCTGCCCAAGTCACATAGCCTGTGAGAGGCTGCATCAGTTAACTATCGCCATGGTGGTGCTGTGTAACAAACATCCATAAACTCTCTCAGAATGTGACAGTAGGCATTTATTCAGCTCATGGTTCTGTGGGTTGGCCAATCTAGGAAGGGCTCTGCTGGATGGTTTGGCTTGCACCAAGTGTTTCCCATCCTCTCTTGGGACCAGCAGGCCAGCTCAGGCATGCTATTCTCATAGAGATGGCAGGACACAAGAAAGCAAGCGCAGCCAATAACAGCATTTCACATTTCTGGGCATGTCATCTGCTAATACACCCTTAGCCAAAGCAAGTCCATGGCCAAGCCCAGCATTGATGGAACAAGTGAATGCACTCTTCCTACAGAATTCAGGCGAGGGGTAAATGTTACTGTGTTATGGATTAAATTGTGTCAACCAACCACCCTCCCCAAAATATCTGTGGAATCTTACCCCATACCTGTGGATGTAATCCTGTTTGGGAATAGAGTTTTCTTTGTTATGTTAATTACACTAACCCAAGTAATTGTTGTTTAGATGCTGTTGAGTCTGCCCATGGACTCATGGAGACCACATGCACAATGAAACGAAACACTGTTGGTCCTGTTCCATTCCCATGATCACTTACAGATTGGACCATTGTGATCCATGTGGGTTTCACTGGCTGATTTTTCAGAAGTAGATTTCCAGGCCTTTCTTCCTCGTCTAAGTTAGTGTGGAAGCTCCACTGAAATCTGTTCAGCATCATAGCAACAGGCAAGCCTCCACTGACAGACGGGTGGTGGCTGTGCATGAGGTGCATTGGCTAGGAATCGAACCTGGGTCTCCTGAGTGGAAGGCAAGAATTCTACCACTGAACCACCAATGCTCTTACTACTCAAGTAGGGTGGGTTCTAAACCTAATCACTTCTGAGTTATAAAAAGAGCAGATTAGACAGACACACGAATACACAGGGAAAGAGAAAAGCCACATGAGGATCGTCTACAAACTAAGGAACCAAGGAACACCCAGGACTACCTGCAAGGAAAGAATCAATATGGCTGAGACCTTGATTTGGACTTCTAGCCTCCTAAACTGTGAGAAAATAAATTTCAGTTTTTTAAAGCCACACACTTGTGGTATTTGTATTATAGCAGCACTAGGTAACTAGGGCATACAAGATCATCTGGTCCACCAAAGAGGCAGAGCCTGGACTTGAACTGCAATCTGCCCAACTCCAAAGCTCTGCAGAGATGATGGCACTCCAGCATGGGGAAGACTTGGGTCTCCCAGGTGATGAGAATTTCCCCAGAGCTCCTAAGCCTCCTCACTCCCCAACATTACAGCGGCCCTCAACTCTCACATGCCCACCCCACGTTCCTGCTCTCCCCTGGCCCACAGCAAGTTCTCATGACTCAAATCCAGGCCGCGTCACTGCCTGGCTGAAGGCCCTCAGTGCCCCCACCACGGTCGTTGCTGTTACCTGTGGGTTAAACTATAACCACTGGGGTCAGCATTCAAGGCTGTTCCCCACACACGGGAATTGGCTCATCTCACCCCTCTCTCACTTTGCTCTGCCCTCCCATCCTTCTCCCAGACCCCTGAAGGACCTGTCCTCACTCAAACACTCATTCTGTGACTGTGGAATTCCTGCAGAATTCCCTTCCCAACCTGGTCTTTCTCGCTGACCTTTTGTTGTTGTTGTTAGGTACTGTTGAGTCGGTTCCAATACATAACAACCCTATGTACAACAGAACGAAACACTGCCTGGTCCTGCGCCAACCTCACAATCATGCTTGAGCCCATTGTTGCAGCCACTGTGTCAGTCCATCTCGTTGAGGATCTTCCTCTTTTTCGTTGATCCTCTACTTTACCAAGCATGATGTCCTTCTCCAGGGACTGGTCCCTCCTGATTTTAACGTGTCCAAAGTACAAGAGATGAAGTCTCGCTGTCCTTGCTTCTAAGGAGCATTCTGGCTGTGCTTCTTCCAAGACAGATCTGTTCATTCTTCTGGCAGTCCATGGTATATTCAGTATTCTTCACCAACACCATAATTCAAAGGCATCAATTCTGACCGGTTAGTCATTCTCAAAACCCCGCTTAAAACACCACCTCGCTTTCAAAACTGCCCGCCCATGCCCCAGGATAGCTTGTCCCTTCCTCTCTCACAGCATCCCTCCTCAGAGAGACAGCCACATGCCCCTCAGGGGTCCCAGACTCAGATGTCTGCAGAGGCCAACACTGTTTACTGGCATAAGACCATAGAAAAAGGCATGCCAGCTGATGGTAGCCAACATTCCTGCTGTGGGCCTGTGCCCCGGCCGTACTAATTATGAATATTGTGAACATCACCCCAGCCAAAAGGGACTGCAGCACATCTGCTGAACAGTGATGTTGCCACATATGGGGGCCCAGATTTTCCATACTTGAGGAAAAACCATTAATCTGGATTTTTATGTGTAATCTTAGATGAGCTATTATTGTACAGCTCTCAAAATAATGCCTGGAACATAGTAAATGCTGTATAAGTATTAAAATAAATGGATGGGTGCATGGACGGATGGATGGATATATGGATAGATGGATGGGTGACTAGATAGATAGATGTTGGCCCCTGAATCATGGCAACCTCATGCACAACAGAACAAAGCACTGCCCAGTACTGCACCATCCCCATGATCAGTTGTGGATCGGACCATTGTGCTCCACAGGATTTACACTGGCTGATTTTCAGAAGTAGACCTCCAGGCTTTCTTCCTAGTCTGCCGTAGTCTGGAAGCTTTGCTGAAACCTGTTCGGCATCATAGCAACATGCAAGCCTCCACTGACAGACAGTGGTGGCTGTGCATGAGATGCACTGTTCGGGAATCAAACCCAGGTCTCCCACATGGAAGGTGAGAATTCTACCATGAACTACCAGTGTCTATAGATGGTAGGTAGGTAGGTAGGTGGGTGGGTAGATGGGTAGATAGATAGAAAGATAGACACAGAGAGAGAGAGAGAGATCTTTTTGAGAAGTTGTCAAATTTTTTTTAAAACACTCTACAGACAAAAGCAAGCTTTTCTCAGGCACATTTGACCCGAAGTCTGCTGTTTGTGTCCTCAGATATGGTAGAACTGCCCTGTTACTCTGGGGAGCCCCTTGGAGGAGAAGTGGGGGGTTGTGCTGTGTGGCCTCCTGCCCAGAGTGGACATGAGGATGCCCTACCTGCTCAACCCCACTCTGCACTCCCGCCCTCCCTGCCTCCCTGAGCCCCTCTGGGCCAGGTAGAGAGAATGGGGAAGAGCTGAGGGGGACAGGCCACAGAGAGAAGGTGAATTGCCTCTGTCTTGATGAAGTTGTCTCTGCAGTGCTCAAGAGAGATCTAAAAAGGCTCCTGGTCTTCAAGAAGTGTCTTATTAATGTGTCCCTCCTCCCATCGCCACAGCTAGTGCCCCAGGCCAGGCATTGCCATGGCTCCCTTGGACTCCTAGCCAGCCTCCAGCCCCCATTCTCTCCTCCTTTAGTGTGTATGACCACGTCACTGTGCTCCCAAAAGCAACCCCCAGTGAGTGGGCCGCGTTATCAGTGATGTTGTATTCCAGCTGTGTGAACAAATTACTAAACCTCTTTACACATTGGTTTCCTGGTCCATAAAATGAGGATAATAGCAGCATCTCACAGGGATGTTGGAAGGACTAAATGAGTTCTTGCTTGTAATAAGCAATAGGAGAACTTAGATAATGGTAGAGGCTCCATAAATGTCAACTATTGTTGCTGCCAAAATGCAAGTGTTACCTGCTTGAGCACTTGTGCTGCTTCCATCACCCATGGATCAAGTCCAGCCTCCCTTGGTGTCTCAGTTTCCTGGGCCTGCCATAACACGATATCTCAAAGTGGGTGACTTTTAAAAACAGAAATTTATTATTCCACAGTTCTGGAGTCTAGAAATCCGAATCAGGGTCTCGGTCCAGTCGATTCTTTCTGAGGGCCCTGAGAGAGGAACTGCTCCATGCCTCTCCTCTGGTTTCTTGTGGCTGCTGGCAATCCGTGCCATTCTTTAACTACTTATAGATGCATCTGTCTCCATCATCACATGACATTTGTCTTTCCCCTATGTATAACTCCATGTCTGTTCTCTCCTTTTATAAGATACTACTCAGAAAGTGTTAGGAGTAGGACTCGATCTGCTCCAGTATGACTTAACTGATAATGTCATCAAAAATAACCCCTATTTCCCTAAACAGGCTCACGTTCACAGGTACAGGGCTTAGGACTTCAGTTATCTTTTGGGGAGGGCACAATTCGTTACACTTGGCTTGGCATTCACGGCCCTGCCTGATGGAGGCCATACGTCTTAGTTATCTAGTGCTGCTATGACAGAAATACAAGTGGATGCCTTTAACAAAGAGAAATTTATTCTCTCACAGTCTAGGAGGCTAAAAGTCCAAACTCAGGGTACCAGCTCCAGGGGAAATCTTTCCCTCTCTGTTGGCTCTGGGTAAGGTCCTTGTCATCAATCTTCCCCTGGTCTAGGAGCTTCTCAGCGCAGAGACCCCAGGTCCAAAGGATGCACTTCCCTCCTGGTTCTTCATTCTTGGTGGTGGGAGTTCCCTCTCTCTCTGCTTGCTTCTCTCTCTTTTCATCTCTCATAAGATAAAAGATAATGCAGGTCATACCCCAGGGATACTCCCCTTATACCAGATCAGGGCTATGACCTGAGTAAGGGTGTTGCATCTCTCCCTAATCCTCTTTAACATAACCTAATCTTGCCTCATTAACCACAGGCAAAGATTAGGATTTACAACACATAAGAAAATTACATCAGATTACAAAATGGAGGACAACCACATAATACTGAGAATCATGGCCTAGCCAAGCAGACACATATTTTGGAGGGACACTATTCAATCCATGTTGTCCCTTCACACTGCCACAAGGATGTAGGTTCCAGTCACAAGCAGTGCATACCCTGCTACAAAGGTCTGAGCATTCTTGCTTTGTTGGTTCTGAGTCCTCCAGATGACAAGAGCTTGCAGGCTACTTCTTCCCCACAAAGCTGGGAAAAGCCCCAACACCTCCACCCCATCTCAGTTCAGGGTGTTAGTACCAAGTGAATGAGGATTGCTCTGGGCACCCAGCGTCTCACAGGGACAGAGCTCATGTTGTTTTCATTCCACATCTCCTTCCCAGGGACCCACCATGCATCTGACCTAGGGGCCTGAGCCAGAGAGGACAATCCAAGTGACAGACACAGTCCTCTTTGATCCTCATTTTTTCTCATCCATGAAATGGAGGCATGAGGAACATTTTTCTTTATGCTATTCATAACCCAAACTGCCTTTTCAGGGGCAGGCCCCTTTATTGTTAGCTGGAGGCCCCTTTGTTCTGTCCAGCATCTGGATGACTCTGGAAGTGCATTTATCTGCATAATGGTGAAAGAAGAATTTAGCGTCCCTGAGGTAGAGTCTGGGGTGGGAAGTGGTGAGGAGGAGGGATGAGGAAAGAGAGAGGAGAGCAGAGCTGCCAAGATGAGGACAAGGGTGAAGCTAACCATGAACATTCCCAAGGTGACACCTGAAGGAAAAGGGAATGCCTTGAGTCCCTGGCTGGCACAAACAGTTAAGTGCTTGGCTACTAACTGGAAGGTTGGTGGTTCAAACTCACCCAAAAGTGTCTCAGAAGAAAGGCCTGGCAATTTGTTTCCAAAAAGTCACAGTCGTGGAAACTCTATGGAGCAGTTCTACTCTGAAACTCACGGGGCCACCATGAGTTGAAATCAACTCCACAGCAACTAGTTGCCCAGTGTTCATTGTGTAGTTCTGTGCATGGATGTGAAGTAAACCCTTCTGCACGTCTCCCCCTACAACAAAATCTCCAGGAGAGTCCACTGCACTCACCTGTACTTGGTGTGAGTGACTTTTGGGGGAAATCTGGGAAGGAGGTGGAGTTTCACTTCTGGGTCCACATAGAACACAACAGAAAGGAGCCTTAGCAGGGGCACGTGCCCAGTCACAAAGGAGACCATAAGAATGTGAGAATCTGAGCCCTTCAAGAGGTCATGAGAATCACGAGGAAGGTGATGGACTCCCTAAAAGGTAGTGAACAGTGGGGGTCACACCAACCTTGTCCAGATCTCAAGGGCTTGGGAGGCCACAGATGACAGTTTGGTTATGCAGGTTAATAAAAATATATCCGGCAGGTTGTGGAGGACTAAAAGAGATGATGAATAAAAGCCCCAAACAGATACATAGCAAGTTCTCAATGAGCAAAAGTGATAACGATTATTTGAGGTGGGTTTTCCTTGTGAGTACACCCTCCAGAAAATGACTGCCTTACATGCCAGAAACAACATGATAGAAATGTCCGATATGAGATCTGAGCCTCGAGCAGCATAAAATTCTAAGGCACAGGGTGGGTCTCAGCAGGTGTTTTCCAACAGTTTGAAACAGTTCAGATTCACATTTCTTGTGAGAAGTGGAGAGGGAAGGATACTCTCAGTTCTTGGAGCCTAAGTCTCCTCTGTCACTAAAGATAGACTCAGCCCAAGCTGAATGATGGTTCAGACCAGCCAAGTAGGGCAGGACACACTGGCACATCGTGGAAATAAACCACAAATATGGTAACTCGAGTTTCCAGAGTCAGTCTTCTTTCATACCTGGCACAATGTGCCTTGATCCCCACACTTGCAGCAAAGTATATGGCGCTCCCTTATGGGAAGCTTAAAAACATCCCTTACTGGTGCTGACCTATCTCCGGAGTATGTGTTTTTTATTGAGATGTAATTCACATACCATGAAATTCATCCCTTTCAAGTACAGGTAGTTTCCTACTTACATCATATCTGAGGTACAATGAACCGCACTTATGACCGTCTGTTTTGTTGTTTTTACGCATCTTATCTTTAGTACTGTGTACCACGTACAGTGTTGCAGTGCGTAATTTGCTGTTATTGTTCTCAGATGTTCACTCACAGATGTTCAAAGACAAATAAAGATCTGATTTATAAAGATATAGATAATAAAAGGCAATAATAATGAAAACTAAAAAAAAAAAAAGAGCGATATTATGATTTACGTCAGAACTGGCTAATGACAGAGTCGTCGGAACAAACCCCTTCACTGGCTGGGGACTACCTATACGCAATTTCGTGGTTTTTAGCACATTCACAAAGCTGTGCAGCAGCACCACTATCTAATTCCAGAAACATTTTCATCACTCCAAAAAGAAACCACGTACTCATCAACAGTCACTCTGAATATCCCTAGCAACCACTAATCCTCTTTCTGTCTCTATGGATTTGCCTATTCTGGACAATTTGCAATGTACATGCACAGTCAGAGCAAGTCTGGAGTCTGCAGTGTCATCTGCTGAAATTCAGAAACCCAGCAATTCATGCCATGGTGCTGTTTACCAGTAAAAAATTATTGCCTAAAATTAAAATACTTTGCTATATCTCCCACTGTTATTTGATTTGGATAATCCTCAAAGAGAACCTAAAGAAGGAACAAGAACCACATAAAAAAAAAAAAAAAAGGAGAGGGGAATGCTTTGCAGAATATTTTCAGAATACTGACTTTGCTGTGACCACAGAAATAAGTGACTTTGTTTCTGTATATAGTTTTTATTAACAACAACAAAAAAGTTTCCCACTGACCCTGCTAAATAAATGTTGAACAAAGATTAAAAGTCATCGAACTGAAGGAGTGCCAAATTATCTGTGTAGGGCACCCACATATCTGGATCCAGCCCTGTCCTCAACAAGGACTTATCCCCAGAAAAATTCTTTTCCTCCCCTCTTTCCATTGTTAAAAAAAATGTATCCAAAACATTGAAACAAGGCTAAAGAAAGATAGCGTGTTTTTTTGAGTGTCTGGCTGTGGTATACTTATCACCCTGCCTTTGTTTGACTATTTACAATTGATTAGCGGCCAGATTTGCAAGGTTACATATTAACTTGTAGAAGATTGATAAGTTGCAAATCATCTTGTTTCACCCAGTAGAAATACAAATGATTTCTGCTCAGTAGAAAAGATAACCCCAAACGTTACAGTTTATTGTCCTGTAGGACACCGACCAGTTTTGTGTCTAACTTAGCGATCATTTCAACATTCTCCCTTTCAGTAACGATCTATGTCGGTCTCTCACATACATCCTTGAACCAGCTCTACTACCCTGCTTGTTCCCTCATTAATAAGTTAAATTAGTCTTTGTCACCTGTGGACTACACATTTCTGTGGTCATTGTGTGGTAAAGAATTACTTTACATAAAGTAATCTGGTCTCTGTCCTTGGTTCCTGAGGGATAACTTTAAACTCTTGGGATTCCTTGAGTAGTTGAGGTGCTTTTGTTCTCTACAGGCCTCCAGAGCACACCTGAGAGTTTGTGTTAATTAATAACTCTTGAGTGGGGGCTGGTCAGGCCAGAAAGACCACTGGTGATATGAGCCAACCTCAGGGAAGGACGTGGGGCATGAGTCAATCAATCGTGTCTACTTAATGACGTCCGCAGTAAAGGCTCTGGACACAGAAGCTCCATGGGCTTCCTGGTTGATGAAAGATATTGGTACTTAGGAGGGTGATGTGCCCTTTTTGAGACACAGAAGCTCTGGCTGGGGACCCTATGTGTCTCTTCTTTATGGTGGTCCTGAGTTGTATACTTTGGGTTATAATGAAACTATGATCATAAGTATAGCTCTTTCCTGAGTTCTATGAATCATTCTAGCAAATTTTCAAACCCAAGAGAGTGGGAGCCAGCAGGTCTGAAGTGTGGAGGCCCTGGGGACCCCCAAGCTTATGGCTGGCATCCTGAGGTGGTAGAGGGGACCCTCAAAATTATAACCAGCAGGTCAGAAGCGAGGGTATCATGAGGATTCCCAAGCTTGGGGCTGGCGTCCGAGGTCTTGGGCAGACTTGGCATCTGGAGGACTGTGACCTTTAACTTGTGAGGTCTGACCCAGCTCCAGGTGGTCAGGGTCAGAGGACGACGAGCTGCATGTGCAACTGGTGTCACAACAGACGTGGGATAGAATTGAATTGATTTGATTGATCTACACAGTCATGTTTATAATTTTTTGAAAATTACACTTTGAAGAAACCTTGGGTTTCTAACCACAGCCAGTGGGCAAGGATGCCCCCTGCTGGCAGGGTTGTTTATCCATTAAGCACTCTAAAACCTCCCCGCAAAAAAAACGTTGCCGTCGACTCAATTCCAACTCACAGCGACCCTGTAGGACAGAGTAGAACTGCCCCATAGGGTTTCCGAGAAGCGGCTGGTGGATTCTAACTGCTGACATTTTTGGTTAGCAGCCAGGCTGTTAACCACTGCGCCACCAGAGCGCCTTAAGCACTATAAGCACCAGCTTTCCTGAGGCCCACAAAGTTATTTAGAATCTGAAAAAAATTTTACTGCCTCCAAAATCTGAAAAGAAAAATGCAAATTTAAAAATTAATAAGTACTTAAATCTCTATAAAATATAATATTTTAAATGTCTACAAACTGTATCTCGTCAACCACACCCGAACTTAACTCATATGTTCATATAAACATTATTTTTAATTTAGGATAATCTCAGTGGTCACAAAATCCCTGAGGACAAAAGGAGAAGGCATGTTTCGTGCATCAGTTTCACTGAATATAAAGTGGAAATAATAATAATAATGTATTTGGAGATATTCTGTTGGGGTGGCCAGTCAGCCCCACCAACTGTACGTCTGAAATGAGGTCTATTGTAGACTCCACAAACCGGGGCCCACCTGCCAAACCAACCTCGGCTCCCTAGGATTTGGTGGAATAGGGTGGGCACACTTCATGCCCTCTCCTGACTCTGTGGATCAGAGGAGGAAGTCATTTATGGATTGAATTGTGTCCCCCAAAAGATGTGTTGAAGTTCTAACCCCTGTACTTGTGAGCATGGCCTTGTTTGGAAATAGGCTCTTTGAAGATGTTATCAGTTAAGTTAACGTGAGGTCATACTGGAGTAGGGCGGGTCCTGATACAATATGAACGATGCCCCTATAAAAGAGAAGAAGAGACAGACAGACACACAGGGAAGACAGCCATGTGATGACAGAAGCAGAGATTGGAATGTTAAGCATTACCAGAAGTCACCAGAAGCTGGGAGAGAGGCGTGGAACAGATTCTCCCTCCGGGCCCTCAGAAGGAATCAACATAGTCAATGTCCTAATTTGGACTCCCAGCCTCCAGAACTGTGAGACAATAAATTTCTGTTCTTATAAGCCACCCAGTTTGGGGTACTTGGTTACGGTAGACCTAGAAAACTAATAGTCACCAAGACACTCTGCCATCTCTCTGTGGTCCTCTGCCATGCTTCAGGGACACTGGGGTGGGCTGTGGTCTTTATGCTAGACAGCTGTCCATCTGAGCAACAGGAGACCCATCTCCCCTTCTACACAACCTACCAACGTTTATGGGGAAGTGCACTAATGGACTCTCTTTCCACCACCCTGGTCACAACAGCCATCTAATCATACGGCTTCGTTGAGTCCTTGCTGCAGGCTGTGAAGACTGGGCTAAGGAACATGTAGGAGTTAAAGAATGCACTTTCTTGTTCTGGTTTTGAGCTGTCTCCTCGGTAATCCTTTCACCAGCTGGTAACCATGGTAACCCCAGGGGGCAAGGAAGAGGTCTTGACAGGGATTTCATATCTTCCTGTCCACAAGTTCACAAATTATTTTTTTAAAGATCTTCATTTTGATTTTGATAATCTAGAAGTATCAATGTTAGTCAACCATGGACTGCAACTTGAGTATGAAACAGCATTACCTGTTTTCCTGCACAAGGAAGTCTGAGCCAGACCAAAATCGTTCTTATGGAGATGGAGTGAAGATTAAGGCTCTTGTCCTCACAGTTCTCTGGAACTGTGGTCAGGTCCAGCATATCACTGTTTATAAAGTCAAGTGCTATTTTGACCCAAGATAGGGGGACAGCACAAATATGCCAACAGTAGGTCTTGAGGCCTTTACTAAGGAAGACCATTGTCTCCTCTCTCAGCCTCAAAAACCCTGAGACCTGAGTCCTGGCTCTAGTTCAAGTTCTAAGGGGACTTTGGGGCTTGATATTTATTCACCTTACCTCAGTCTCCCCATCTGTAAAATGGGGGGGGGGGTTGTTGTTGTTGCATATTGTCGAGTCTGTCCCAACTCATAGCTACTCTATAGGACAGAGTAGAACTGCACCATGGGGTTTCCTAGGCTGTAATCTTTATGGGAACAGATTGCCTGGTCTTTTCTCCCATGGAGCGGCTGGTGGGTTTGAACCACTGACCATTTGGTTAGCAGCCCATCACTGTGTGCTACCAGGGCTCCTTAAAATGGAGGCGACCATTAGTATATACTCATAAGGATCAAGTCAGAATTGAATGAGATAATGTGTATAGAGCTCCCAGCACCTATTAGGTACCTAATAAGTATTTTCTTTAAAAGTCCCATAAATTTAAAATAAACAGCTATTTTACATGTCACCAAATAAAGATAGCAGAAGTATTCTTGGTTTAAAACACCGGGAAGTTGGATGTTTGATGAAGGTCTTTTCTATACAGACACCCTAATTGGAGAGAACTTACTTTACCCACATATTAAAATGTATTAAATTAAATGTATTACAATTTCCAGCTCCCGCCTTAGATGATTCTATTAGTGTCTAATTCAATCACAGTTCACCAGTTGGCATAATATTACTGCCTGTAAAACATGTTTAAAAATAAACATTTATTGGTTTTGACCTTGCAGTTTTCCATTTATATTCTGGGACCAACTTTTTCTTTACTCTCTTTCTTTCTTTCTTTTTTTAATATGGTACAAAAGCTGGAGAGAGGAAGGGAGCAAAGCAGTAGGGAGAGAGGAGAAAAAAGCTGTGAGTGGAGGTTATAGCCTGCAACCACTACCATAAGGAGCATTCCTTAAATATTTATTCAGGATTTAAATAAAACTTGATTTAAAAAAAAAAAAAACTGGAAGGGATTGAAAATTCTTTATGTGGCAAGAAAGATCCAACCTTTTTCCAAACCAGTAGTCTCAGAAAGCAAAGATGGTATCAGTTATTAGGAAAAAGAAATGTAAATGCTCCAATTTTGTACATAGCAAGATTACACTTGTTTGTTCCTGTATTTGTTGCTACAGCAGGCAGCTGTCAATCATGGCTGCACAAATTCAGTCCCCTCTTCCTGTCTGTCCTGTGTTGCTTCTGTTCTGGCATGACCCTGCAGGCACCTCACCCCTGCACAAGAAGGTTAGACTAAGGCCTCTAAGGACCACCCTCAGACCCAGGAAAGAAGGACCTCTGCCGTGGTTGCTGTGCTTTGGGAGACCCTGTGCTGGCCCTCCAGTTGCCCCTTCTCCCCATCAGGCAAGGAGTCCACGGAGCCAAGAGAATGTGGCCCTCAGGGATACTCCCCTCTCTTCCACACCACACTCTGAGGAGCTGGAACTCTGGAATTCCTTGGCCAAATGGTGCTAAAGCTCCACTACAGAGCCTGCACGGACCCAAAGGCAGATGACTCTAACGGTGTGCGCAAGGCAAGGCCTGAGGATGGCTGTTTGTGGGGGGATGAGAGCAGAGCTATGAGCTATGGGCTGGGGGTACAGGATGGGGCCCGGGTGAGAAGAGAAGGCGGTGGTCTCATGCCCAGGTCCAGCCCTCTCCAAGCCATATTCCAGCGTAGAACCCCAAGGAGTCCAACAATTTTTAATTTGAACCTGGCCTCCCGGAAAGTTTTGAAGATGTACTTTGTCCAGGTCAAAGTACAGAATGTATTTAACAGTTTGTCTGTATATCAGTTATCTATTGCTGCAGCAAATCACCCCAAAACTTAGCAGCTTAAAACAACACACGTTTATTGTCTCACAGCTTCTGTGATCAGGAATTCAGGCATAACTTAGCTGGGGTTCTGTTTCACAGTCTCTCAGAAGGTATCAGCCCAAGGCACTTCTTTACTGGCTCTTGTCCAGAGGCCACCCTTGGTTCCTTACCACATGCCCCACCACCACCATGTGGCAGCTTCTTTCATCCACCGTGCATGCTAAAAGGCAATAACAAGAGTCTTCCAGCAAAATGGGACATTGGTGGTTCAATGGTAGAATTCTTATTTTCCACGCAGGAGATCTGACTTTGATTCCCGGCCAGTGCACCTCATGTGCAGCCACCACCCATCTGTCAGTGGAGGCTTGTGTGTTGCTATGATGCTGAAAGGGTTCAGTGGAGCTTCCAGACTAAGATCGACTAGGAAGAAAGGCCTCTGGCGATGTGCTTCTAAAAATCAGTCAGTGAAAACCCAATGGATCACAATGGTCCAATCTGCTACCGATCATGGGGATGGCGCAGGACCAGGCAGCATTTCTGGTCATGGGGTGGCTGTGAGTCAAGGGCTGACTTGACGGCAGCTAACAGCCAGCAAAACAGATGTTACAATCTTTTGTAACCTGATCATGAAAGTGGCATCCCATCATCTTTGTTGTATTCCTTTGGTTAAAAACAAGTCAGTAGGTCCAGCCCACACTCAAGGGGAGGGGATTATACAAGGGTGTGAATACCAGGAGAGTTCCTAGGTGCTGCAAACGGTTAACGTGCTGGACTGCTAACTGAAAGGTTGGGGGTTTGAGGTTCACACTGAGGTCCCTGGGAAGAAAGGCCTGATGATCTACTTCCAAAAAATCAGCCACTAAAAACCCTGTGGAGCACAGTTTTACTCTGAGACACATGAGGTCACCATAAGTTTGAGTTGATTTGATGGCAACTTTTTTCTTTTTTTTGGTGAGTATCAGGAGGCGGGGTCCCTGGGGATCATCTTACAGGCCACCTGTCACACAGTGCTTGATTTATAACTTGTACATATTTAGAGATATGGGCGTGGTCCTCCCACGCTCCACACACCCTCAGAGCAGGAGTCCGTGTTCCTGTGAAGCCTACCAAGCACAAAGTACCTCTCTGCCATGCCCAGAACGCCCCAGCTCAGGGGGTGCTCCAGCAGAACCCCAGTGCTTCTCTTGGAGCCAAGTCCAGTGCTGTGGCCCTGCAGCTCCCACAGAGAGCCCCCAGAGAACTCCCCAGAGCACCCCCTCCATTCTAGAAAAGCCCAGTTCAGAGGTTGCCTCCGTGAAGGACAGAAATTACCACCTCCAGTTCCAATTACCAGCTGGGCTAATTGCAAAAGTAATTGCAATTGAAGGGTCCAATTACCAGGCTGGCCCAGAGAAGCGCCTCCTCCCCGCCTCTGGGGAGCCTCCTGCTGCCGCCAGGGGCTGCAGACAGGGTGGGGATCCTGTTCTCAAGTGAACAGGAGGTCTGACCCGGTTCCCAGAGACCAGGTGGCCAGAGATAGGCCAGCCGCCCCCCACCCCAGCTCAGGCTCCCCTAGCCCTGAAGGTGGCCTCTCCCCTTGGGATACTGCTCCAGCCCTGGACTGTGAAATCACCTGGCCCACCACTGTCCTGCACCACTGTCTTCATTTCCTAGGTCTGCCATAACAAAAAAAAAAGAAATTTATTGTCTCACAGGCTGGAGGCTAGAAGTCTGAATTCAGGTGTAGGCAGGGCTGTGCTCTCCTGAAGACTCTAGAGAAGATTCTTCCTTGCTTCTTCCAGCTTCTGGTGGTTCCTGGCAATCCCTGGCGTTCCTCGGCTTGTAGCAGCATCACTCCAGGCTCTGCCTGTGTCTTCACATGTCTTCACGTGTCTTCCCTCTGTGTGTATCTCTTTCTTTTTTATAAGGACATCACTCATATAGGATTAGGACCCACCCTACTCCCGTATGACCTCATGTTAACCTAGCTGATAAAACAAAACAAAAACCCCAAACCCATTGCCACTGAGTTGATTCTGACTCATGGCAACCCCATGTGTTACACAGTATAACTGCTTCATAGGTTTTCTTAGCTGTAATCTTTACAGAAGCAGATTCCCAGGACTTTCTTTCATGGCACTGCTGGGTGTGTTCGAACTACCAACTTTTAGGTTAGAAGTCCATCCCAGACTGTGATAACATCTGCAAAGACTGTATTTCCAGACAAGTTCACGTTCACAGGCACAGAGGTTAGAACTTCAATAGCTATCTTTGGGGCACATGATTCAACTCATAACACCCACCAAGACCAAGACACATGAGCAGCAGGCTCCTTGGTGCCTGCGTTCCTGTCCTTGCCTCTGCCCCGCTCTTTCCTCCCCTGTGTGTTTCTGCACCAGCCTCTGTCAGCCCAGGAACTGTCCCCCACATCTGGCCCCACATCTGCCCTCTGCAGGTCTGGCTGCCCCCCTCCTCTCAGAACACCCCGTGCCCGTGTGCATGCCACAGCCTCTGGAGTCCATGTTCCACCTGCAAGACTGGCCCCTTCCTGTACTTTCTACGACAGCACCCGGGCCTGCCTAGCACATCTGGCCCAGGAAACCCCACCTGGCCCAGCCTGGTATGAGCCCAGGCAGATAGGGTAAGCCCAGCACAATGCAGGTGCTCATAAGTAACTGTGGAAAGAACAAGGGTCAACTGAGCAGGCCACAGGGGCATTCACCCTCCTGACCTGACAAGAGCTCCAATTGCCTCGTTGCCCTCAATTAGATCTCTCAAATCCCATCTCTGCTGATGTTGTTGGATGTCAAGTAGACTCTGACTCATGGTGACCCCATGCACAACAGAACAAAACATAGCCCAGTCCTGCACCATCTTCACGGATCACTGGTATGCTTGAGTCCACTGTTGTGGCCACTGTGTATCTTAAGAGCCTTCCAACTAGGGGGCTCATCTTCCAGCACGCTTATCAGACAACATTCTGTCTGATCCATAGGGTTTCATTGGCTAATTTTTAGAAGTAGATCACCAGGCCTTTCTTCCTAGCCTGTCTAAGCCTGGAAGTTCTGCTGAAACCTGTCCACCAATGATGACCCTGCTGGTATTTGAAATACCAGTGGCATAGCTTCCAGCAACATAGCGACCAACACAGTATGATAAACTGACACACAGGTGGTGAAATCCCGTCTCCCTGCACCCCCACAAACAGCCATCCTTAGGCCTACCCATACATACATCAGTGTGGTCAGCCCTCTGGGGGCTGCACCTGGGGAGAAGGCCTGTGCAGATCCTGGAATTGGGCTATAGGACCATTTGGCCAAGGAATATAGGGGTCCCAATTCCCTAAGGTGTGACCTAGAAAGGGAGAGGGTGGGATCCAGATGGGCACATCCTCCTAGTCTCATGGACTCCTAGTCCCATGGGGAGGGCCTTGCTGGAGGGCCAGGGCAGGGGCTTCGAACGCATGGGAACCACAGCAGGGGCCCCGCTCATCCGGATCTGAGGGTGGTCCTGGGAGAGCCCTATTCTGTAGAAATCTTTCTAACTCAGAAGTGACCTGGCCACTCCCCTGCTCAAAACCTCTTCATGGTGCCCCACTGCCCTCAGGACAAAGGTCACATTTCTTCTCCTGGTCAACTTCTGCCACTCTCTGCCTCTGTAACTTTATCCTCTGCTGCCCCCCACCCCGCCCCAGTTCCCCCCAGCACACCCCCAGGGCTCCAGCCACACCACCCTGGCTGGCTGGCTCCACCTGCCCCCTGTTCACTCACATGCTCCTCCTTTGCCGAGGGGTAGGGTCAGGCTTGGTGGAGCCCCTGAAGTTCACAAAATTTGGGGTGAGTCTCCTGAAGGAAAAGAATATGAAATGACAAACGCAATACAAAAGCAGAGCCCTGGAAAGTGAGGGCTTCAGAGTCCTGGGGTCATAGCTTCATGGAAGACTTGCCTCTCCCTTCTGATCCCAGCAAAGGAGCCCTGGTAGTACAGTGGTTAGCAGGTCAGTGGTTCAAATCCATCAGCCACTTGGTGGGAGAAAGATGTGGCAGTCTGCTTCCACAAAGATTACAGCCTTGGATACCCTATGGGACAGCTCTACTCTGTCCTGTAGGGTTGCTATGAGTTGGTGGGTTGGTTTCTGATCACAACTCTCCTCCAAGACGCACCTCATACGTTACTTTCCTTGGGAAGCCTTTCCCTGCCCCTCGCTCCTCCCACCTGCATTAGGGCTCCCGTGAAACCCTGGGCTTGGCCACAGGGTCGCCCGCATCACCCTGTATAGTGGGCGGCTATCTGTGACTCTGACCCTCCCAGAAGTCTGGGGGCTCCATGAGGGCAGGGACTGCTGAGTTATCAGGGGACCTGGGGAATACAGGAAGCTCTTCAGACACAGTAAATGAATGAGTGAATAAATGCTTTTCCACAAATAAGTAAATGCATAAATATATGTTATCTGTTCTAGAATGCTTACAACACTCTGCTGTTCCAAAGCAGGGGCTGCACCTCATCACCTCTCCAGGAAAGTCTCCTCTAACCCACCCTCAGCTGCCAGAAACCGCCAGAAACTCCCATTCTCCGGGCGGCTAGGCATGGAGTGGCCACGAGGGGGCAGTAAAGGACCGTAAATACCCACCCAGTAGGCTCTTGCAAGTGACTGCCCCTCTGTAAGCCTTCTCTTTGCAGAAAACAGTCTCTCACCATCCCTATCCTGTACCTAACAGGGTTCCCGCTGCTCTTCTGCACTTTTTAGCAGAAGAAAAAAACAGGGCAGTGGAGTCAGGTAGGTCTGAGTTCAAACCCCAGCCCTAACACTTCCTTCCTGGCAGGTGAATTCAGGCAAGCTCCTCTTCCCTAAAAGTCTTCTAACCTGCAGGCTGTTGTGATGCCCATGGGGGTTCTCAGGAAATGGTAAAATGCGAAACACACGTTGGCTATTGGTTAGTTCATCATGAGCCCATTCTCTCAGATTACTGTCTGATTTCCAAAACGGTCACATTAATCTGACTTTAGCTTTAGGGAAAAAATGTTGAAAATGCCAACCCCATAACAGGGTTATAAAAAGCTCTGATTTCGTCTTTATTAAAGATATCAGGAACAATTCATTGTTTTTTTTTTTTTTTTTTTTTTTGAGGAAACAGAAGCAAACCCTTTTGGGTGTCAACTGAATTAGCATTTGGGAGTTAATTACACAGGAGACCATGTGTACAGCAGAGCATGACTCCGGCTGCTGGGGCACTGGCCCTGCGCTTCCGCGGTCTCCATCCCCTGCCCACAGACAGACCCTGAGCTCCTCCAGGTGCAATGGGGGCTGATGCCTCCTTGGAGCCCCAGTGCCAAGCACAGCAGCCAGCACACAGTTGGTGCTCAATAAATGTGCACCACATTGCTTTGAGAAAGACTTTGGGAAACACGTTCTTAGGGAAGACTTCGGGAAACACGTTCTTTTCCTGCTATCCACTGTGGTTTCTGTTTGTATCAAGAGAAGTTTTTGGCTGCAAACCCCAGAAACAGGCTTGAGCTAACTTAGTATACTGACTTTGTCAGGTAGCTGTCCTAGCTTCCTAGTGCTGCTGTAACAGAAATACCACAAGTGGGTGGCTTTAAAGAACAGAAATTTACTTGCTCACAGTTCTGGAGGCTGGAAATTCAAATCAGGGTCTCAGCCCTGTCAACTCCTTCTGCGAGCCTCTCTCCTAGTTCTGGTGTCTCCTAGTGATTCTTGGCTTTCCTTTGCTTGTAGACGAGTCCTCACATGGCATCTACCTTCCCCCTTGTGTGTCTGTGTCTCTTCTACTTTTTTTATAACTCAGAAGAGATTAGGTTTAGGACTCCCCCCACTCTTGGTATAACCTCACTGACATAAAAGAAAAATAAACCTATTTACAAACAGGGCCATATTTATAGATACCAAGCCTCAAAACTCACTGCCGTTGAGTGGATTCCAACTCATAGCGACCCTATAGGGTTTCCAAGGCTGTAAATCTTTACAGAAGCAGATTGTCACGTCTTTTTCCCGCAGGGCAGCTGGTGGGTTCAAACCACCGACCTTTTGGTTAGCAGCCGATTGCTTTAACCACTGCACCACCAAGGCTCCTTATTTACACGCGCAGTGATTAGGATTTCAACAATTATTTTGGGGAATGCAATTCAATCCCTAACAGTAGCTCATAAACAAGAAGGAGAAGTCGGAAGATGAGTTCAGCAAACGCAGGGGCACCTCATCAGAAGGTCAGATGGAGAGACCTGGGCTAGCCCCTGCAGGCTGCCCCACTGCAACCTGATGGTTCTCTCCCTACAATTCGAAACACCTACAGTCAGTCCACCCCACCCCCACCCACCCCCGCCTGGCCTGGACAGCACAAGCTCCTTGACAGGCAGCCCACGACAACTCCTCACACAATGAGGAGAGGCAAGGCCCCCAGTGAAGGCGCTAGGGAGGCCGAGTGGCCAAAGACCAGCAAAAGTTCACTACACAATCCACACCACAAGTCCGGGCTGGGACTCACCCCTCTAGCGCCCCATCTGGTCCCTGGGCAACTCGCAGCGTGGAAAGATGGGATGTGGGAGGGGCAGGCAAGGCCCCGTCTTCAGAGAGGATGGAGCCAGCTGAGGAGGCGGGGTTCAGAGGACAGGGCAACCTGGGAATGAGTAACAGAGGTCCTGTGCAGACAGAAGTTCTGGGTTTTCGTCTCAGCTTGCCAGCCGCTTCTGAGTGGCCTCGGCAGCCCTGGACTTCTCTGGGCCTCAGTTGTTTCATCAGTAAAGACATTTCTGGACAAGCATACCTGCTCTTTGTCTAGCAGGGATTTACTTACAAAGAATCCCAATACGTGAATGGACTCGGTTGTCATTTACCACCACACACACATGCACACATGTACACACCCTCACATTCACACAGTCACACTATGATGCACATTCACACACACTCACACAGTCATACTCTCTCACACACACAAATGCACTCACACATAGTGACACATACACATACTTACACACACATGATCATTCATACACACACTCCCACACACACACATTCTGCAGGCCCCAATGACAAGGATAGCCCTCCACATCTCAGGCACAACACACACTAAGCATTAAGCAGTGAATTTCCAGAGTCAGGGAAGCCGGGCTCAAGTTGCCTCTCATGCTTGTGAACTGTGTGACCCCGGACAAGCCACTAATTTTCTTTAAGCTTCACTTGCTTTTTTAAATCTGAAAATGTGAATAACACCTTCCTCATAGGTTTGATGAGAGCATCCAAGGAGATAATGAATGTAAGAGAACTCTAAATTGTAGAACTGAATAATGCAAGGTATTATTACCAAATTGTTGTTGGATTTTTTTTTTTTTTTTTGCCTCTGCCTTCAATGACCTATATGAATTGATACTTGTTTTCAGTGGAAAAAACCCAGGGATGAACAAAGCGCTTTTTGTCTCTTTCTCTGGATTTTGTAGACTGGCTCATTAAGAACCTGCAGCCCTCTGCCTCCAGCCTTCTGCTTGACGATCCATACAATAGATCCAGGGAGAACCATACTGGGAGAAGGTGGCTCAGTGTGGCCGTCCCTGCCGACAAAGAAACAGACAACGTGTGTGTCAGGAATACTGCTTTCACCCAAAGGTGGTACTTACCAACACTCGTCTGTTAGGTAGGGTAAGGCTAGCTGCTGTGGACATAGACTCAAAGGTGTATGAACACTCAAACACCATAGCACAATGGAGGTTGATTTCTTGCTCATGCAATAGTCCAAGTCAGAAAAATCCAGCCAACTCAAAGAGGTAAATAGATAGCTGCTGTAGAACTGGCTCTGACTCATGCAACTTTATGTACAACAGAACAAAATGTTGCCTGGTCCTGTGTTATCCTCCCAGTCACCAACATGTTTAAGTCTGTCGTTGCGGCTATTATGCCAGTCTATTTCACCAAGTGTCGCCTTCGCCCTTGCAGGCCCTCTGCTTACCAAATACAATGTCCTTCTCCATCAATTGATCCCTCCTGATCATGTGTCCAAAACAATCAAGTTAGACAATGTTCTGTTGTGATCCGCAAGGTTTTCATTAGCTAATTTTTGGCAGTAGATCTCCAGGCCTTTCTTCCTTATCTGCCTTAGTCTGGAAGCTCCACTGGAACCTGGCCACTGTGGGTGACCCTGCTGGTATTTGAAATACTGATGGCATAACTTCCAGCATCATAGCAACACACAAGCCACCACAGTACAACAAACTGACAGATGAGTGGTAGAAACCACCCAGAGAGACCCCACATTTCTGATCTCCCTCTATTTCCTTTCATTTCTGCTTGCAAGCTGGACAAATCTTGCCTGAGCTCATGTCTTTCTTTTTTGTAATACTTTGCTATTGGCAGCAAAAGGAAACAAAGGCAAACTAGCTTACAGGCTCTGTACTACTTCCCCTGGAGCCACAGACTCCACGGCCCATTGTCTTCCTTCCAAGTGCTCTTAGGCAACAGTTCACTAGAAGCTTTGCAACTGCAAGCCACGCATCCCCGACTTTCCTGCCTGAGATCACTATGTCCTTTCCACCCACCGTCCAACCCCTGGGACCATGCCAGATTTTAGACTGGTTGTTATGGCAACACTCTCACGTCAAGATACCAACTTCTGAATTAGTTGGAGTAATTCAAGCTGCTGAAACAAATACAGGTAAGTCCCCTGACTTACGACTAAGGCGTGCCTGAGCCAAGCAATGGTATTTTCAATCACCTCATATGCATGCGAATGCTGAACTGTGAATAAGAAAGGCCAAAGAAAAATTGATACATTTGAATTGTGATGTTGGTGAAGAATATTGAATATACCATGGACTTCCAGAAGAACAAATAAACTGTCTTAGAAGAAGTACAGCCAGAATGCTTCTTAGAAGCAAGGATGGCGAGACTTCATCTCACTTACTTTGGACATGTTATCAGAAAGGACCAGTCGCTGGAGAAGGACATCATGCTTGGTAAAGTAGAGGGTCAGTGAAAAAGAGGAAGACCCTCAGTGAGATGAATTGACACAGTGGCTGCAACAATGGGCTCAAACAGCAACGATTGGGAAAATGGCACAGGACTGGGCAGTGTTTTGTTCCATTGTACCTAGGGTCTATATGAGTTGGAACCAACTCAAGGGCATCTAACAACAACAACCTGCAAATATGACCTTATTTGGAAATAAGATCTTTACAGATGCAATTAAGATAAGGATTTCAAGATGAGATCATGGTGGATTTAGTGTAAGCCCTAAATCCAATGACTAGTGTCCCTATAGGGAAAAGAAAGGGAGATTTGACACGCAGAGACACAGAGGGAAGATGGCCACGTGGAGACAGAGGCAGAGATTGGAGTGATTTGTCTACAAGCTAAGGAATATCTGGAGTCACCAGAAGCTGGAAGGAAGGATTCTCCCCTGGAGCCGTCAGAGGGAGCATGACCCAGCCAACACCTTGATTTTGGACTTCTGACCTCCAGATCTATGAGAAAATAAATTCCACCAAATTTGTGGTGATTTGTTACAGCAGCCCTAGGAAACTAATACAGTAACAGTGAAGACCAAAGGAGAACATGTTGGCGAATCCTGGCACACGGTAGGTACCTATAGTTTACAAGGTCCTCTCCAATCTCAGTCTCCAAACACTTACTGGGCGTCTCTTGCTTGCCCAGTCCTAGGCTCAAGGTTATCATCGGTCACATTTTAGAGACAAAGATGCTGGGGCTCTGAGGGCTGAAGTGACTTGCTCAAAGTCATAGTGACATGCTGAAGGTCACACAGGTTTAGAGTCAATTCTGCATTCACTGAGCCCCTACTAAGTGCTTGTCACCTAATCTAATCCTCCAGATGCTTCCATTTATTTGCTTCCATTTCGAAGATGAGAGAATAAGAATCCAGATGGGGCCTCAACCTGCACAAGATTGTCAAAATCCTTGGACAAACTGTGGCAAGGGAAGGACCTTATCTGTGATGGTTGAGGTTGTGTGTCAACTGGGCCACGATTTTCGGCAGTGGCAGTTATATAATGGTGTAGTTTGGCAGTAACATAATGGTGTAATTTGATGGTTATGTAATGATGTGGATAATGATGTAGTTATCCTCTGTTTTGTGATAAAATGTAAACACTTCCATAATGTGATCTGGTGTGATCAGTCAGTTAGTTGTAATGGGAGTTTCCTTGGAGTTGTGGGCTGCATCCAATATATATGCACATTCTGGCAAAGCTTGCTGGCTTTTGCTCACTCTGGATCCTGCTTCCAGTTCATCATCATCTGACCTCCAGTTCTTGGGACTTGAGCCAGCAGCCTGTCCTATCACCCGCTAATCTTGGGATTCATTGGCCACCACAGCCTGTGAGCCACAGCCTGCCATCTTACCAGCCAATCTTGGATTCATCAGCCCCTGCAGCTACATAAGTCAGAAGAAGCATCCAGTCTGATGCCTCACCCAAGGACTTGGAATTTGACAGCCTCTACAACTGCATGCGCCATTTCCTTGAGATAAATCTCTCTATAGGTAGATAGACAGACAGAGATTGATAGATAGGTAGATAGATAGATAGACAGACAGACAGATAGATATACAGACACTTCACTGATTTTGCTTCTCTAGAGAACCCAGCCTAAGACATTTGGTACTGAGACTGGTTCTAGAGAAACAAAATTATAAAGATGAGTTTTCTAAATTGGTTCTCAAGTCTGGTTAGTGTGAAAAATGTTGAAGAATCTGCTTCCAGTAGTAAAGAGGGTACTACTAATCCATGATGTGAGATGGCAATACAAATACACAAAATATCATCACCAATAGATCAAGTATTGGTGAGAGGTGAGGCTCCAGATGATCACATGTTTGATACTTTTCTACAATTTTGTCAGAATGATAAATATAATGAGACTAGTTGGTTGGTCCTACTTTTGCTAGACAAAGTGGTGAAAGAAACATATGAACTCAGAGCTTCAGAGTCACAGTTCAAATAAACAACCTCAAAATTGTCACTTGTGCACTGAAAAAAAAGCTTTATTTCTTGTAGTAATAGAGCTGATGTCGCTGAAAACCAAACCCAGAGTTTTATGGCAAGAGTGACTATGTTACAATGCCAATTGAATTCCCAACCTTGAATGCTGTCTGAAGTTAAAATGAAGGTGTTGATTGGGGAGAAATGGAATCCTAAAATTTGGGATGGGCAGATAACCAGGAAGCTGGGGACACTAAGCCCCTAAATTCCAATGAATCACTCCTGCCAGGAGAAGAAACCCTCTCACCCCCATCTGAAGAGATTACTCCATCTTTGTCTGCTAAACCACGCTCCCCAGTAAAACCATTAACCCCTCCATCCCCATTTGATGAGATTAATCCAGCTGTGTCTGAAGAACCTTTGTCTGAGTTATTGCCTGGGGCAGTGTCTGATTCATCACCTGGGGAGGTGTCTGAGTCATTGCCAGGGACACTGCCTGAGGCAGACGCCTTACAAGACCTTGCTGAATGTTCCCAGAACACATCCGTACCACTCATTTTTGCTTCTAGACCTATAACTAGACTTAAGACCCAGCAAGCCCCAAAAGGTAAAGTACAAAGTGTGACAAAGGAGGAAGTACATTACTCTCCAAAATAACTGCTTGACTTTTCTAATATGTACAAACAAGAACTTGGGGAAATGTGTGTGGAAATGGCTATTAAGGGTGTGGGATAATGGTGCAAGCAACATAAAGTTGGATCAGTCTGAGTTGATTGCTATTGGTCCACTAAGCACAATTTCTTCATTCAACGTTTCAGCTCAAGAGGTTAGGAAACAATCTAATAGTTTGTTTGGTTCGCTGACACATGGATTACGTGGTTGCCAACACTAAATCAAGTTGAAGTACCAGACCTGCCTTGTATACTGTAGAAGAAGATATCCAAAGGCTTAGGGAAATTGTTAGAGTGGATTTATCAGGTTAGACCTAAAAATCCACACATGGAGTGCCCAGAGGGCACACCTTTTACCACAACTGTGAAGAACAAATATGTGAAGGGAGCCCCAGCATCCTCGAAGACTGTTGTGATTGCTATTTTATGAAAGTCAGATTTGACAGTGGGAACTGCCCTAACTGAATTAAGACACCCAGCTACTGCAATGGAGCTGATTGTACCCCATGGTGGTAGGGGCCAAGTAGCAGCACTCAAATGACAAAGACAGGGTGGGCATGGTTACTGAAATGGACAATGGAGTCAAGGCAGTAATCAGAATAAACTGACTTGTATGGACTTATGGCGTTGGCATTGGCTACTTAGTCATGGTGTCCCTAGGAGTAAAAAACATGGGAAATCTACTGAATATTTACTTGATCTGTACAAGCAGAAGAATTCTAGGTCAAGTGAACGGCAGTCTAACTTGAATCACCAGATAGTCACAAGCCCTCGATCAATTCCCAGACTTGAACCGGTTTACAAACCCATAACCCCTTGAATGAATGGGAGGCTGGGTCCCCTTAAGGAAGGACCCCACTACACTGCCAAAAATTTATACTGTTACTCTTTCTCCCAGCCTTTTCCAAAGGAATGTATGGCCTTTTATGAGGGCGACTGTTCATTGGGGAAAAGGAAATAATCAGGCTTTTGGGGGATTACAGAATACTGGCTCTGAACTGAAACTAATTCCAGAACTAAAATGGCATTGTGGCCCACGAGTCAGAGTGGGAGCTTATGGAGATCAGATTATTAATGGAGTCTTAGCTCAGGTTTACCTCACAGTGGGTCCACAACATCCCTGAACCCATCCTGTAGTGATTCCCCAATTCCAGAATGAAGAATTGGAATAGATATACTCAGCAACGGGCAGAACTCCCACAATGTATCTCTGACATGTGGAGTAAGGGCTATTATGGTAGGAAAAGCCAAGTGGAAGCCATTAGAACTGCTCCTACCTAGGAAAATAGCAAACCAAAAGCAATACTGCATCCCTGGAGGGATTGCAGAGATTACTGCCATCATCAAGGACTTGAAGGATACAGGGGTGACGATTCGCACCACATCTTCATTCAACTCACTTGTCTGACTTGTGCAAAAAAAACAGATGGATCTTGGACAATGACAGTGACGTACTGAAAACTTAACCAGGTGGTGACTCCAGTTGCAGCTGCTGTTCCAAATGTAGTTTCATTGCTTGAGCAAATTAATAAATCTCCTGGTATCTGGGATGCAGCTGTTGATCTGGCCAATGCCTTTTTCTCAATTCTGGTTTCAAAGAAACACCAGAAGCAGTTTACCATGAGCCAGCAAGGCCAGCAATACACTTTCACTGTCCTACTCAGGGGTATATCAACTCTCCAGCCCTATGTCATAATTTAGACTACAGGGACATTGACCACCTTTCCCGTCCACAAGATGTCACATTGGTCCATTACACTGATGACATTATGCTGATTTGACCTAGTAAGGAAGAAGTATAAATGACTTTGGACTTATTGATAAACCATTTGTGTGCTAAAGGGTGGGGAATTAATCCAGCAAAAATTCAGTCACCTTCCATCTCAGTGAAATTTCTAGTCGTCCAGTGGTGTGGGGCATGTTGAGATATTCCTTCTAAAGTGAAGGATAAGTTATTGCATCTGGATCCGCCCACAACTAAAAAGGAGGCACAGAGCCTGGTGGGCCTCTTTGGATTTTGGAGGCAACATATTCCTCATTTGGGTGTGCTACTCCAGCTTATTTATCAAGTGACTTGAAAAGCTGCTAGTTTTGAGTAGAGCCCAGAACAAGAGAAGGCTCTGCAACAGATTCAGGTGCAAGCTGCTCTGCCACTTGGACCATGTGAGCTGGCTGATCCAATGGTGCTTGAAGTGTCAGTGGCAGGTAGAGATGCTGTTTGGAGTCTTTGGCAGGCCCCTACTGGTGAATCACAGCCCACACCCTTAGGATTTTGGAACAAAGCCCTGCCATCTTCTGCAGATAACTACTCTCCTTTGGAGAAATAGCTTTTGCCCTGTTACTGAGCGTTGGTAGAAACTGAACACTTAACCATGGGTCACCACGTCACCATGTGGCCTGAGCTGCCCGTCATGAACTGAGTGTTGTCCGACCCATAGAGTTATAAAGTTGGATACACACAGCAGCATTTCTTCATTAATGCAAGTGGTATATATGAGATTGGGCCCCAGGAGGACCTGAAGTCACAAGCAAGTTGCATGAGGAAGTGGTCCAAATGCCCATGGTCTCCACTCCTGTCACATTACCTGCCGTCTCCCAGTCTGCACCTGTGGCCTCATGGGAAGTTCCTTATGATCAGCTGACCGAGCAAGAGAAACCTTGTGTCTGGTTTACAGACGGTTCTGCACGATATGGAGACACCACTTGAAAGTGGACAGTAGCAGCACTGCAGACCCTTTCTGTAAACTTCTCGAAGGACAGTGGTGAAGGGAAATCCTCCCAATGGGTACAACTTTGAGCAGTGCACCTGGTAGTTTACCTTGCTTGAAAGGAAGAATGACCAGATGTGTGATTATATATGGATTCATAGGCTGTGGTCAATGTTTTGGCTGGATGATCAGGGACTTGGAAGGAACATGATTGGAAAATTGGTGACAAGGAGTTATGGGGAAGAGGTATGAGGATAGACCTCTCTGAATGCACCAAAGAAGTGAAGATATTTTTGTCTTATGGGGCTGCTCACCAAAGGGTGACCTGGGCAGAGGAAGATTTTAAAAATCAAGTGGATAGGATGACACGTTTTATGGAAACCAGTCATCCTCTTTCCCTAGTCACACTTATCATTGACCAAAGGGCTCATGAACAAAATGTCCATGGTGGCAGAGATGAAGGTTATGCATGGGCTTAACAACATGGACTTCCCCTCATCAAGGTTAACGTGACTATAGCCACTGCTGATTGCCTAATCTGCCAGCAGCAGAGATCAACGCAGTCCCCAATATGGCACCATTCCTCAAGGTGAACAGTCAGCAGCCTAGTGGCAGGTTGATTACGTTGGACTGCTTCCATCATGGAAAGGGCAGCATGTTGTTCTTACTGGAATAAACAGTTACTCTGAATATGGATTTGCCTTCCTCGCACACAATGCTTCTGCCAAAACTGTGGACTTCTAGAATGCCTTATCCACCATCATGGTATCCCATACGGCATCGCCTCAGATCAAGGGACTCACTTCACAGCAAATAAAGCTCAGCAATGGGCCCATGCTCATGGAATTCGATGGTCTTACCATGTTCCCCATCATCCTGAAGCAGTTGGTTTGATAGAATGATGGAATGGCCCTCTAAAGACACAACTATGGCACCATCTAGGTGACAGTATCTTGCAGGGTTGGGGCAATGTTCTCCAGGAGGCTGTATATGCTCTAAACCTGCATCACATATATGGTGCTGTTTCTCCCATAACCAGGATTCACAGGTCCAGGAATCAATGGATGGAAATGGGAGTGGCACCACTGTCTACTACCCCTAGTGACCTAATCACAAAATTTTTGCTTCCTGTCCCTGAGAGCCTATTCTCTGCGGATCTAGGAGTCTTAGTTCCAAAGACAGGAGTTCTCCCACCAGGAGACACAACAATGATTCCATTGAACTGGAAGTCAAGAATGCCACCTGGCCACTTCGGGATCCTCATGTCTCTGGATCAACAGGCAAAGAAGGGAGTCACTGTATTGGCTGGTGTGATTGATCCTGATTATTAGGAGAAATAAGGTTTATATTACATAATGAAGGTGAAGAAGAGTACATCTAGAATACAGCAGATCTCTTAGGATATCTCTTAGTACTACCATGCCCTGTGATTAAAGTCATTGCAAAACTACAGCAACGCAATTCCGACATGACTACTAATGGCCCAGACCCTTCAGAAATGAAGGTTTGGTTCACCCCATCAGGCAAAAAACAACAACCAGCTGAGGTGCTTGCTGAAGGCAAAGGGAATACAGAATAGGTGGTGGAAGAAGGTAGTTCTAAATACCAGTTACAACCATGTGACCTATTGTAGAAACAAGGACTGTAATTGTTACGAGTATTTCTTCCTTGTATGTGTGCATCAAATATTTTTGTTTTCTTCACTTATAAAATATAAGGTGTAAAAGGGGCTAGTGCATTTTCGGTTGTGCGCATGTTAGTTGTATCATGTTAGGTACAAGTATGACTTCATAATTGTCTTTATTTAAAGATTGTGTATGGTTTAAGGGATGTGCACAGGTGCCAAGCTGACAAGGAGTGGACTGTGCTGGTTAAAGTTGCGTTTCAACTTGACTGGGTCATGATTCTCAGTGGTGGCAATCATGTAATGATGCAGTTTGGTAGTTATGTAATGATGTAGTTATCCTCCATTTTGTGATATAATGTACTAACCTCGATGATGTGATCTGATATGATCAGCCAATCAGTTTTAAGGAGAGTTTCCTCGAGGGTGTGGGCTGCTTCCAATATAAATGGACATTCTGGCAAAGTTCCTTGATTTTTGCTCACTCTGAATCCTGCATCCAGCTCATCATCATCTGACCTCCAGTTTTTGAGACTCAAGTCATTGGCCTGCCATATCGCCTATCAATCTTGGGACTCATCTGCCCCTGCAGCCTGTGAGCCAGCAGCCTGCTGTGTGACCTGCTGATCTTGGGTTCATCGGCCCCTGCAGCTAGTGAGTCAGGAGAAACCTCCAGTCTGAAGCCTGACCCATGTACTTGGGACTCACCAGCCTCTACAACTGCATGAACAATTTCCTTGAGATAAATCTCTCTCTCTCTCTTTCTTTATATATATATATGTAAAACCAAACCATAGTCGTTGAGTCGACTCTAATTCACAGCCTAAGACATTATGATGCTCCCTGCCCACTCCCATTCATGCACCTCTACCTCTAGGCTCAGAACAGCTTTGGGCCCCAAATATGGTCCTGGACAAACCCAGAAGCTGACACAAGAAACCTGGTCCCAAAGGCTTTTAAAGTTGGCTATGTGATACCTGGAATCCCTGGGCGGTGCAAATGGTTGATACACTCGGCTGCTAGCCGAAAGGCTGGAGGTTCAAGTCCACCTAGAGGCACCTCAGAAGAAAGGCCTGGTGATCTACTTCCAAAAAATCAGCCTTTGAAAACCCTATGAAGCACCATGAGTCCAAGTAGACTCAACGGCAGTTGACACCCAAGCCCCAGGGGGCTGAGTTAGGTGCTAATGGAAAAGTACTAGACACAGGTTCTTTCTTCACCTATAAAATAGAAATAGTAATTATGTTTACTTCTATATGCCCTGCCTCTAATAGCAGAACGCCACCCTGATTTCCCACTGGGAAGCACCCTCGCCCACTCTCAGCCCATGAAGCTTAGATGGGACTAATATCCCACCCCCAGCTCCAGATGCAGCTCCCTGATCCAGGAGGGCATCAGCATGTCACCTTCCCTGCACCATAGGGTTTGCACCGAAGTCCCAAGACTTTTGGCTTCTGTGATGGGAAGGAGAAGCTCCTTTGAAGGAGCTGTTAGGAGGAGAGGATGAAAGTAAAAGGCTGCTCTGCCCAAGAGTGAGGGCCACACAGAGGGCAGCAGAGATGAAAAAGAAACTCTCAATCCTGACACCATCACCTGCATCCAGCCCTGTGTTTGGCTAAAGCCACCCCCTAGAATACTTAGATCCATTAGCCAATAAACATCCCCACCTTTTCTAAAAGCCAGTTTGAACCAGGTTCTTGATACTTGCAACAGCAGAAACTTGACAAATACAGGAATCCCAAGTGGAGCTAAAAAATCACATTTGCCATGAAAAATACAAGACGGCATTAACATTTTAATGGTAGTAATTAAACAAACAGGAAAACAATGAAATTAAATAAGAGAGTTTTATTTATCTAGAAGGCAGTACTTAAGGAGAAAATGATTTATTTAAGGAAGGATAAGAAATAAAATGGAGACTTCTGAAATTCTGCAGAAGGCAACTGAGCACTCAGAGGGACAAGCCATGGTAGATTGAGAGCTAACAATCTGCTAGGTGTTTCCAGAAATCCTCAAAACCCAGCCCAGGAAGCGGTGTTATATCGACTTTCAAAAATGAAGGAATTGATGTTCAGGGGGAATGAGACACTAAGCCAGCACTCATAAAAGTGGAAGTCCAATTCCAAGGCTGTTTCTTCACCATGTAATTCATTCAGCTATTTATTGAGCACCTATGGAATACCAGACCCTGCCATGACTCTGTGATCACAGGCACTGTAGTCATTATATACACATCATAAAGGTAATCGCAATGGAGACTCACAGTGAACATCAGGGCCAGCGCCAGTGGGGTGGAGGCTCTAGGGGCTGCTCTGTCTCCAACCGCTTCTGGGCTCTCCAAGCACCAGATGAAAGTTCAGGATTGTCTGCAGAGCCTGTACACGTGCCCCAGGACCAGTGCACTCTCTGTCCCTGGGACCGGTGCACCCCTCATCCCCAGGACCAGGGTACCCTCTGTCCCTGGGACCGGTGCACCCCTCGTCCCCAGGACCAGGGCACCCCCCATCCTCCGGGACCAGTGCACCCTCTGTCCCAGCAACCGGCGCTCCCTCTCCCCTTGGGACAAACATACCTGGTGCTCTTAAGAAAAGCACTAACAGTCTTGCCCAAAAACCCTTAGATGCTTCCTTACATAAACAAGAAGAAATCCCTTGCAGATAATTGTACAATATGTACCCACTGTCCAGGTGATAAGGAAATCCTTTGTAAACCTTTTTTTCAATTCCATCCAGAAACTCTGCCCCTGTTGGGAGACTCAGAGAGCTCAGGGCCACCAGAGTCAAGCCCGACTCAGTCTAGCCAGAGCAGAGCATTGGGATGACCATCTAGTGAGCCCTACTGTGTGCACACAACTTAGGGCTGTAAGCCCATGTATTATGTATTTTACTGCTTCCCCTGCAGGGAAAGAGTGCAGCAGCCCAGAGAGTGGTACCACAGCAACCTAGGCAGAGCTTGACTTGAACTGACGTCCTTTGCCTCAGAGGCCATCCTCTTCTCAGGTGTGCACTGGCTGCATATGGAGAAACAGTAATTGAGCAGACATAAAACTGGGCTCCTGAACAGCTCTTCATTGCTACAAAAAGGAGCTAAAAGTCTTCTCCTTGATGTCTGCAGATTAAGGTTGCAGAGACTCCAAGGAACAAAGTCATTCACATCTGCCCTGCCATCCTCAGAACGTATCGCAGAGCCCTGGGAACACGTCTCCTTAGTCCCATCAATAATTGAGAGCCCGAACGTCCTGTGGCATTTCTGCTGAAATCATCACTCACCCACACTCTGCGCTTCCTGCAGAGCCAGGGAAATTAGTGCTGAAATCTTTTTTAATGCAGTCTTTGGTTGAAACGAGCTTTTGGATCCAGCCGCTAGTGAGTACCTGCTGTGTCTTGCCCAGTCTCAGGCAGTGGGGGTGGGGAGGTGACCTGGACATGCCCTGTGCTCCAGGAGCTCAGACCAGCCAAGAGGAGAGGGAGGCTCACCAGATCATTGGATTTGCAGTGAGATGAAAAAATTGTTGCTGTTAGCTGCCATTGAGTTGGCCCTAACTCATGGAGACCCCATGTACAACAGAACAAAATGCTGCCTGGTCCTGCACCATCCCCATGATTGTGATTCATAGGCTTTTCACTGGCTGATTTTTAGAAGTAGATCACCAGGTCTTTCTTCCTAGTTGGTCTTAATCTAGAAGCTCTGCTGAAACCTATTCATTATCAGAGCAGCACTCAAACCTCCACTGAAAGATGGGTGGTGACTGTGCATGAGGTGCATTAGCCATGAATCAAACCAGGGTCTTCTGCATGGAAGGTGAGAATGCTACCACTAAATCACCACTGCCTCATTGTGAAAAAATTGATCACCAGAATTGGGGTCAGGGGAGAAGAGCAGGAAGGGAGATGAGTGACTACAGATTAGTGTGCTGGTCCAACACTGCAAGAGGTCAAGAGAGTCAAGAAGGAGAGGGACCTGAACTCCACTGCCCACAGTGGGGCCCAGTGGAAGGTCAGACTTGGTAGAAGGGTGTTCTTGGAGATGGGGATGGGGGGACCAATGGGAGCCTGCCTGATGGCAGAAGGCTCAGCTGTGAGCCACGTTAGTCCTCTGTTACCCTCAGGTCTTCAGCAAAGCTATTAAACTCACAGAACCACAAGTAGGATGACTTCTTTGTGGAGATGGTGAGGGGTCCAAGGTGTGCACACCAGCAGGCCACCCTGAAAGAAGCCACCTAGATACAGGAGCTGAGGGTCCCACGGGAGGAAGGTTAGAGCATGCAGACATCAGGGAAGGTCCTTGTCTCAGTTACCTAGTGCTGCTGTAACTGAAATGCCACAAGCGGGGTGGCTTTAAAGAACGTAAATTCATTTACTCACAGTTCTGGAGCCTGAAAGCCCAAATCACAGTCTTGGCCATGATGATTCCTTTCTTATTGATAGCCCTGGGTATTCCTTGGTTTCTTGGCATTCATTGGCTTGTAGATGATCTTCAAATGGCATCTGTCTTCCCCTGTGTGTGCATTCATGTGTGTGTTTATGTTGCTCTTTATATAACTCAGAAGTGATTAGATTTAGGATGCACCCTACACTGGTACGACCTCTACTGATTGATTGATTACATCACCTTCGATTGCATTATGGAAGGTGATTACATTAGATTCAATTAGATCCACAGGTATAAGGGTTAGAATTGCAACACATATTTTGGGGGATACAATTCAATCCATAACAGTGCCAAACTGGCGCAGGCTCCAAAACTGAGGTTTCAGCCAAGTTCCTCAGCATCTCCCAGAGGCAAGTAGCCCTAGAGACACCTGGCAGCATAGTGCAGTTGATGAGGTGGGCACACAGAGAAAGGGTGGGACTCTAGGGTGGGACAAGGGATCAGAAGGAGAAAGTGACACTAGAGATGAAGCTAGAAGGATACATGGGAGTTTGCCACATGGAGAAGAAGAGGGAGGCATTTCAGACAGAGGAACCAGAGGGTGGGGGACATCTGTTGTCTTGGCTTTCCAGCCTCTGTTCCTTCTTCTTTTGGTAATCATACCCTAATTTTCCTCAGGGGAATCCCCACTCTTGGTCCCTATGGTTAATGCCACCTTCCTAGATGCAGGAGTAAGTATATGATCCAGGTCTGGCCAATTGGTACATTCTATCCCCCACCCCACAGTCACTGGCTTCATAATGGACACATGATCCAAATCAGCCAATGAGAGTCAGCCCTGGGACCTTTGCTGGAATGCCTGGAAAAGAGGTTCTCTCTTTCCGCTGAAGCTGATAGTGGTCATCATGATGGGAGGGCCTGCCTCAGAATGGAGCCAACACAGAAGAAAGCATATTCTGGAAGTCGTCTTTTAAGTACTTCTGCCTCCCACCTCCTGTCTGTCAGTTTGTCATACTGTAGTGGCTTGCATGTTGCTATGATGCTGGATGCTATGCCACCAGTATTTTAAATATCAGCAGGGTCATCCATGTGGACAGTTTTCAGCAGAGCTTCCAGACTAAGACAGACTGGGAAGAAAGACATAGTGATCTACTTCCAGAAATTAACTAATGAAAACTTTACATATCACAACAGAATATTGTCTGATAAAATGTAGAAAGATGAGGCCCCTAGGTTGGGAGGCACTCAAAATACACAGTGGTCACAACAATGGATTCAAGCATGCCAATGATCACAAAGATGGCGCAGGACTGGGCAACGTTTAGTTCTATTGTACATAGGGTGGCCAAGAGTTGGAGCCAACTCAACAGCAACCATCAACAACAATAATCTGAAAAGCTTCAATGCCTAAAGCTACCTCCACCCAGATTACCAGTTATATGAGCCAATAATTTTTTGTTTAGAAGTATTTGAGCTGGGTTATTACATTTGTGACCTACAGGGTTGTGACAATGGGTGCAAAGGTTTTTAGTGTGCCCAGGAAGGGGTGAAAACCTGGTGGTGTTGTGGTTAAGTGCTATGGCTGCTAACCAAAAGGTCAGCAGTTTGAATCCACCAGGTGCTCTTGGAAACCCTATGGGGCAGTTCTACTCTGTCCTATAGGGTCATTATGAGTTGGAACTGACTTGAAGGCAATGGGTTTCATTTTTTTGGTTTTTGGAAGGGATGAAATACTCACACTGAAGGATGACTGACAGACTCTGGTGGGAAATGAAGTCACCTAGGCTGGCTGTGGAGGGCCATGATGTGAATCTAAGCATTGGCTGGGTGAGGGGCAGGAAAGGAGTTAGGTAGGTGAGTGGTACAGTCACATATATGTGTGGGGACTCACTCTGCTTATTCAAATGTGTTTTAAAACCTAGAAAGAATTCCCAAGAAGAAGGTCAGCTAAACATCTTTCTTATCCAGTTTCGCATAAAGGTGCTATCTGAGATACTGAGATCCCCAAGAGGGCTCTTCCAGGAAAAAGAGCTGGCTAAGTCGTGTGGGAGGAGATTGGCAAACCGGTTTGAATACTGGAAATGTCACTGAGTTCCATTACTTTGCATCTGCACAAACGGAATTGGCCCTGTGCTTCGTTCTGTCCCCTTGCTCTCACAGAGGCTGAAGCTTCCTGAAGCCCTGGTGGCTTAGTGGTTAAGAGTTTGGCTGCTAACCAAAAGGCTGGCAGTTCAAATCCCCCAGCCACTCCTTGGGAACCCTATGAGGCAGGTCTACTTTGTACTATAGGGTGACTATGAGTCTGAATCGACTTGACAGCAGCAGGTTTGGTTTGTTTTTTTTTTTGGTTTTGAAGCCAACCTCAGGACAGACACAAGTCTTTGGTCCTTGCCTCTTCATGGGCTGATGTGGACTGATAAAGCTTACAGACAAGAGCACCAGGGGCTGTCTTGGAAGGTAATGGGTTCTATGACACTGGAAGTGTTCAAACAACTTGGAGGATTAACACACTCTTACAGGGCTGAACTGAACAGAAGATTTCAAAGGGCAGCTTGAGAAGACAAAGTCAAGTATTACAATGACACGTGCAAAGAGCTGGAGATAGAAAACCAAAAGAGAAGAACACACTCAGCATTTCTCAAGATGAAAGAACTGAAGAAAAAATTCAAGCCTTGAGTTGCAATAGTGAAGGACTCTATGGGGAAAATATTAAAAGATGCACAAAGCATCAAAAGAAGATGGAAGGAACACACAGAGTCATTATACCAAAAAGAATTGGTTGACGTTCAGTCATTTCAAGAGGTAGCATATAATCAGGAACCTATGGTACTGAAGGAAGCAGTCCAAGCTGCACTGAAGGCATTGGCAAAAAACAAGGCTCCAGGAATTGACGGAATATCAATTGAGATATTTCAACAAACGGATGCAGTGCTGAAGTGCTCACTCATCTATGCCAAGAAATTTGGAAGACAGCTACCTGGCCAACTGACTGGCAGAGATCCATATTTATGCTTATTCCCAAGAAAGGTGATCCAACCGAAGGTGGAAATTATCAAACTATATCATTAATATCACATGCAAGTAAAATTTTGCTGAAGAGCATTCAAAAGCGGCTGCAGCAGTATATCAACAGGGAGCTGACAGAAATTCAGGCTGGATTCAGAAGAGGATGTGAAACCAGGGGTATAATTGCTGATGTCAGATGGATCATGGTTGAAAGTACAGAATACCAGAAAGATGTTTACCTGTGTTTTATTGACTATGCAAAGGAATTTGACTGTGTGGATCATAACAAATTATGGAAAACATTAGGAAGAATGGGAATTCCAGAACACTTAATTGTGTTCATGAGGAACCTGTACATAGATCAAGAGGCAATTGTTCAGATAGAACAAGGGGATATTGCGTGATTTATAGTCGGGAAAGGTGTGCATCAGGGTTGTGTCCTTTCACCATACCTATTCAATCTGTATGCTGAGCAAATAATCCAAGAAGCTGGACTATATGAAGAAGAACAGGGCATCAGGATTGGAGGAAGACTTATTAATAACCTGTGATAATGCAGATAACACAACCTTGCTTGCTGAAAGTGAAGAGGACTTGATGTACTTACTGATGACGATCAAAGACCACAGCCTTCAGTATGGATTACATCTCAACATAAAGAAAACGAAAATCTTAACAACTGGACCCAACATCATGATAAATAGAGAAAAGATTGAAGTTGTCAAGGATTTCATTTTACTTGGATGCACAATCAACACCCATGGAAGCAGCAGTCAAGAAATCAAAAGACGCATTGCATTGGGCAAATCTGCTGCAAAGACTTCTTTAAAATGTTGAAAAGCAAAGGTGTCGCGTTGAAGACTAACGTGTACCTGACCCAAGCCCTGGTGTTTTCAGTAGCATCATATGCATGTGAAAGCTGGACAATGAATAAAGAAGACTGAAGAAAAATTGATGCCTTTGAATTGTGGTGTTGGTAAAGAATATTGAATATACCATGGACTGCCAAAAGAACTAACAGGTCTGTCTGGGAAGAAGTACAATCTGAATGTTCTTTAGAAGCAAGGATGGTGAGACTATGTCTTACATACTTGGGACATATTGTCGAGAGAGATCAATCCCTGGAGAAGGACATCATCCTTGGTAAAGTAGAGGGTCAGAGAAAAAGAGGAAGACTCTCAATGAGATGGATTGACACAGTGGCTGCAACAATGGGCTCAAGCATAACAATGATTGTGAGGATGGTGCAGGACCAGACAGTGTTTTGTTCTGTGTGCACAGCATCGATGGCACCTAACAAACAACAACAGCATAGGGTTTGTGGGCATTGGTGGTTCAGTGGTAAAATTCTCGCCTTCCATGCTGGACACCAGGGTTCACTTCTCAGCCAATACACCTCATGTGCAGCCACGTCAAATCTGTCAGTGGAGGCTTGCATGTAGCTATGATGCTGAACGTGTTTCAGTGGACCTTCCAGACTAAGCCAAACTGGGAAGAAAGGCCTCGTGATCTACTTCTGAAAATCAGTCAGTGTAAATCCTATGCATCACAGCAGTCCAATCATCAACCAGTCTTGAGGATGGCGCAGGAGTGGGCAGTTTTATTCTATTATACTTGGGGTCACCATGTGTTGGTGGCTGACTCCATGGCAGCTAACAACAGCTACAAATACAGGGCTTGTGGTAGATTTCTTGCTCCCAGTTCTTCACATCCCCCTGTATCCAAGCCCTTTGTCATGTGTCTTTGGAGTCCCTCCCATTAAAGGAACAGGGTATATTTCCCCATATGACTTGCTTTGGCCAACAGAATGTGGACAGAAGTGATGGTGAGCCTCTCCCAAGCCAGACCTTATGAGGCTGAGATGTTTCCATTTGCCTTCTTGCCTCTCTGCTATCATAGGAAGGAGAGCAAGCACCAGAGAGACCACTGTTGGGAGACAATTCTCCATGTCTCTACACAGCATGTGAGCAGAGGCCAGGACTGACTACATAATTTGCAGGTCCTGGTGCAAAATGAAAATGCAGGGCCCTCATTTAAAAAATATTAGAATTTTCAAGATGGCAACAGCAGAGCAGTAAACCGAGTGCAGGGCCCTTCCATGTACAGGTCCCTTTGGTGGGGTGGGAGGGCCTGTGTGACTGCACAATTAGAACACTCATGAAGCCAACTCTGGCAAAGGATGTGACAGCTTTTGTTCTAGACTAAGAGTTAGCAGACTATGGCCCTCTGATCAAATCTGGTCCATCGCCTCTTTTTGTATGGCCGTAGAGCTAAGAATGGCTTTTAGAATTTTAAATGATTGAAAAAAAATCAAAAGAAGAGTACCATTTCGTGACATGTGAAAATTATATGAAATTCAAATTTTAATGTTCATACATAAAGTCTTTTGAAACACAGCATACTCATTTATTCATATATGGTCCATGGCTGCTTTTCCACTTCAACGGCAGAGTGGAGTAGTTGCAACAGAGACTATATGCTCCACAAAGCCTAAAACATTTACTTTCTGTCCTTTTATAGAAAAAATTGCCGAACCCTGCTCTAGATAAGACAGCAGAATCGTCTGATCAGTTCCAGCCTAGATTAGTTGAGCACGAGCTAAACTGCTGATCTGTGAGAATGAAAGCTTATTGTTCTATGCCCCTGAGGTCCTGTAGTTGTTTGTCATGCTGCAGTGGCTAACCAATTCCCAGGGCTCTATATAGGTTAATGTGTCTCAGAGACTGATATGTGAAAAGAGCCTTGAATGACACTGCAATGCATAACAAGAAAGCAATGGTCTTTTCCAGTCTCTTTAAGTCCTTCTCATTTCATCAAGGAGAAAGCCTCAGCTTGGTGCCGAAAAGTCTTTAACACTGATTCTTAAGAACACAGATAGAGCAGATCTTGAGCTCAGCTCCCAGAATAAAATAAGAGTGTTTGTTTTCATTGTATTTATTTTTATGATTATCTTCTATTTCTGGCAAGCAATACTGGTTTTCTATTCATGTCAGTGTTTTAGTTACCTTTTTAAATGCCATAGTTTATATTAAAATAGTTAAGTTTAACAAAAATAAAATAAAGGTTTTATTTAAATAAAAATGTGAAGTAAACCATTGTGCTTTTTAAAGTAAATACTAGAATCAATCCCAAAGGTGGCAGACAAGTGATTGAAGTTTGGGAAACACTGGTACAGATGACTTCTGAGACCCCCTTCTCTGGTTTGAGAGCGTAACGCTAAGCATGTTAGATGTGGGATAAGCATCGGTGTAAAGTAGTGATTACCAATGTGGGCACTGGAGTCGGGCAAGCCTTAGTTCAGTCTCTATCTCTGCTGCTTACTGGCTGCATAGCCTCAAACAAGTTACTTCACTCTCTGACCCTCAATCCCCTTGCCGCAAAATGGAGATGATAGCACTTACTTCCTAGGCTGTAGTGAACACTTTAGGCTGCTTACCTGCACACTTCCTCTCTTGGCATAGTAACAGAGCCCTTCTTTTGTTTAGGTATTCACTACTCCCTGTGTAGCTATGAGCTTCAGGGAAGCTGAGCCCACATCCAGAGATTGTCAATTGCTCTAAAGGTAATCCATTGTCCCTTGCCAGTGATTTATCTGGGAGTAGGTGTGTAATCTGTCAGTGTAGGTTTGTGTGTTGCTATGATACTATACAGGTTTCAGGAGAGCTTCCAGACTAAGGTGGACTAGGGAAAAAGGCTTGTTGATCTAGTTCTGAAAACCATTCAGTGAAAACTCTATGTATGGATCACAATGGTCCAATCTACAGTTGATCATGAGGATGACACAGGACTGGGCAGAGTTTCATTCATTGTGCATGGAGTTGCCATGAATTGAGGGCCAATTTGAAGGTAGCTAACAACCAATGCTGGCCACTGAGTCATGATAGACTTTTGAGAAAATGTTCTAACTCCTAAGAGAGAATCAGAATTGACTCACCTAGACCACAAAGAGAGAGTCACTGGAAATGATCTTCTCTTTTCTCTACCTGGACATCATTAGGTCTGGGTGTGATTCCTGGAACCAATGTGGCTGTCTTGCCTCCAGCCTGAGGAGGAAAACAGCACCAAGTACAGGAGAAAAGAGAGGTGAGAGATGCCAGTCTTGATGTTGTTGAGCTTCTGAAGCTAACCCTACCCCTGGAAGTGAAATATGTGGGCTAATAAATGTCCTTACTGTTTAAGCCAGTTGGAGATGAGGTTTCTGTTACTTGCAGCCCAAAAAATCCTAACTGATACAGATAGTGGTACTTTATTTCCAAGTTCAAATAGATAAATTAATAACCAATTGCTGACTCATGGCAACCCCATGTGTATTAGAGTAGAACTGTGCTCCACAGGATTTTCAATGGCTGATTTTTTTGGAAGTAGATCACCAGGCCTTTCTTCTGAAGCACCTCTGGGTGGATTTGAACCTCCAGCGTTTCTGTTAGCAGCCAAGTGCATTAACCATTTGCACCACTCAGGTACTCCAGCTAAACAATACTTCTGCAAAATAGTCTACTTGGTCTAATTCTCATTCTACAGTCCTCTTCACATAGACATCTGTACCAGGGACCACCAGTATTCCTTCCCCTCTTCTTCCTTAGGAACAGAACCTGGATTTTATTCAGGCTAGCAGTGAGCCCAGCTAAAAGACTACATTTCTCATCCTTCCCTTATAACTAAGTGTCTTAATCATCTAGTGCTGCTATAACAGAAATACCACAAGTGGATGGCTTTAACAAACAGAAGTTTATTCTCTCACAGTCTAGGAGGCTAGAAGTCCAAATTCAGGGTGCCCGCTCCAGGGGAAGGCTTTCTCTCTCTGTCAGCTCTGGAGGAAGGTCCTTGTCATCAATCTTCCCCTGGTCTAAGAGCTTCTCCACACAGGAACCCTGGGTCCAAAGGATGTGCTATGCTCCTGGTGCTTCTTTTTTGGTGGTATGAGGTTCCCCCGTCTCTCTGCTCGCTTCTCTCTTTTATATCTCAAAAGAGATTGGCTCAAGACAAAATCTAATCTTGTAGATTGAGTCCTGCCTCATTAACATAACAGCTGCCTATCCCAGCTCATTAACATCATAGAGGTAGGATTTACAACACATTGGAAAATCACATCAGATGACCAAATAGTGGACAATCACACAATACAGGGAATCATGGCCTAGCCAAATTGACACACTTATTTTTGGGGGACACAATTCAATCCAGGACACTAGGTGTGGCCACATGACTGAGTTCTGGCCAATGATGGGCAAATGGAAATGAATTGTGGTAATTTCAGGAAGGCTACTTAAAGGGAGCTGGCTAAGCTAGAAGTGTGCATCTTTCTGTCAATTCTTTCTTCCTCTTCCTTCTGCCTCAATGGGGCTGTGATGGTTGGAACTCCAGGAGGTCTTCCTGGACCATGTAGTGACCTTGAGGATAGAAGTTCTGTATAGCTGAGCATAATGGTAGGAGTCTGGGTCCTTGATAAATTCCTGGAGCTGCCATTCCAGCCTTGAACTGCTGGCTTCCTGACAACTTTTATGCCAAAAAAAATGTAAACCCTTGTGTCTTTAAGCCCCTGTTACTTTGAGTTTTCTGTTACACACAGCAAAATCTAATTCTAACTGATACTGTATCTAATGGGAAATTCTTTGTCCTTTATCAAGAGTCTGATGGTCTGTAAACGTATAAAAGTGTGGTGAGATAACTTTCAGATACACAAAGGGCCTAAGATTTAATATGATCTTTCTTGGCCGTCTGGTTCTTCAAAGAAACTTGGAGTTACTTGGAGATTTAAATGAGAATATTTCTGTGATGCACTTACCTCCGAATCTAGTGCATAAAAAGCACCCAAGTAATGAAAACTTCTAGATTATTGCTGTCAGCTAGTCACACCCCTGATTTGATTTGACACTGAGGAAACTGAAGCCACAGCGATGAAGCACCTTGTCCAAAGTCATGGAGCCACTTAGAAGCTCAGGCAGGACTAGAACTCACATGTCTTCATTTTTGCCTCAGTGGTCTTTCCCCTGTCCTGAATGGGCTCCACAATCAAGGAAGTATTTAAGAGGGGCCCTGGATGACTGCACTTCTCCCAGGGGACTCCTCTGGCAATGATTCCTCTCCTGGGCAGCAAGCTCGGTTGAACAATCTCTCCATTCTCTTCCAATTTTAGGATTCCTTGTTAGGAACAAAATGAAAGGGAGGATTTGGGAGTCCCGTCTTCTTCCCTCTATGTTTCTGTGTTGCCTGTGATTATAATAGTGCATGATGGAAATGAGGACTAAGTGGGAAAAGTAAATAGTCTAAGCTCCAATATCTTCCAAAAACTTGGAACACAAGCACAGTGAGTTCATGACCCACTTCTTTCTTTCTTCGGAGTCTTTGCTTGCCCTCCTCTCATTTCCCTATATCCTGTGGGGGAGGTGGGAGCCATATAACATCATGGGGGTTGACACAGCCAGGCAAGAGGGTCTAGAGGTGTCTGATCTCCCTCTAAGACCAAAAGGGAAAACTGATTGGAAGTCACCAGAAACCAGTCTCATACTGCATCTCTGCCAGAGAAGCATCTGTTATTGGCAGAACCTTATCAACATTTTCTTAGTGCTGTTATTAAGGCAGCCAGTTTGCTCCAAGCTGATGAATTTTAAAAGAAGCATAAAATAATTTTTTTAAAAAAAACCTTGAAGCTGAAAGAGTAATGAATGTTTAAAAGCTTGGCTCGTTTGAAGCTTCTCTCTGAGCAGATTAACCCATTCACTGATCACAGACAAGAAAAACAGATTATTAGTAGATTACAAGAACCATGTTAGGCATGAAAACATCTCTCACTGTTCAATTCTTAGAAGAATGCAGTAAGGCAGGAACTGTTGTCACGCTCTCCCACCCAGCCCTAGCCAGAGAGCTGGACTCAAACCCTGGCCCCTCTAACGGTGCAGCCCACACTCCAGTCTCCACATTGAGCCCAGCCCTGTCACCCTGTCCTGGGTCTTGGGACTCAGCCAGGAAGGATGGTGCACTTAGTCTGCCCAAGGACAATCTCTCGTGCTTGCTTGCCAGCTCTCATACCTTCCAGCCTGGCCAAGAAGGTCAGAAAGTTCTCAGGGAGCAGAAGGAGGGGATGCCATGGGCAGCTGCTTGTGCCCAGTTCTCCATCCTGGTTCTTGTTGGCTCAGGTGGGCAGACCACCACACCTCGCCTTGAGGGAGCAGAGGTGAATGTGGTCCTGGTAGCCTCCAGAGCAGAACTGGAGTACCCAGAGGGGAAGTCACAAGGAGGCAAGTTTCTGTAGATCATCTTCTAACAGAGCTGTACAACTAGACAGAAAGGAATTTCTTTTCACCAGAGGCTCATGTCCCTTGGTGGTGCAAACGGTTTGCACTTGACTACTAACATAAAGGTTAGCAGTTCAAATACACCCAATACAGCCAAGAAAACTCCATGGAGCAGTTCTACTCTATAGCACATGGGGCTGCCATGAGTCAGAAGCAAATTGATGGCAATGGGTTTTGTTTTTTGTTTTTAAGAGGTATACAAGCCGAAGTCAAACTGCCACCTCCCAGGAATATCATATAAGGAATTCCTGCTGTGGGTGCCCAAGGCACTCAACGGTGTCTAAATAACCCTTGTCCCTGGAGACTTGATCACAACCAGCATCATGTTATCGTGTACTGAGCACCTCCTGCCCTGGGCCCCAGGTGCCCCACTCAGTCCTCACAATGGCTCTGCAAGGTGGGGATGGTAGCCCCATTTTACAGATGATCAGAGAAGTCAAGTGGCTTGTCCATCATCACACAGCTTGACCTATGTCCAGCTGTCTCCCAAGCCTGTGCTTTTGTGACATCTATATCCTGCTTGAAGTCAATCCCATTTGTGGTGGGAGGTGAACATGGCCGTTAGCTCTATTTCACAGATGTCCTAAAATATAAAACTGAGGCTCAGAGATGTGAAGAGCCTGCTTTAGGTTACAGGACAACCAGATGGCAGGTCCAGTAAGAACCAGCTCCATTTCTTCATAAAAATTAAAATCACTATACTTTATTGAAAGTTTGCTATGTGCAGGTGCTCCTCCAAGCACTTTACAGATATTATCTAACTTAACCCATCCAAACCATCTTTCTCATTTGATGCAAACAGGAACTGACTTCCAAAGGTGAAGGAGCTTGTTCAAGGTCACAACTAGTAGCAGAGCAGGCCTGGATATGGGCTTGGGCTCTGCTCCATTTCTTTGTGATACTCCCTGGTTGTGCAGGGGGCAAACCCAGCCATGAATCATGGGGAACAACAAGAGGCGGGCAGTGAGAAAGGAGAGGGAGTGGAAATAGTCTGGGGCACTCTTCCAGTTGGCCGGCTGGGCCCAGGCTGTGTGGTCGAGGTCCTGATTCCAAAGTGTGAAAAAACAGAGTTTTCAGGGCTTATGAGAGGCTGAGGAGGACCCTTCAAACAAAGGGACCTGGCTACAGAATGGGGAAGTTGCCCCATGCTCAAGTGATTTGTATGGCTGGCTGTGAGGCCTTAGTCAACTCACTGCTGCTCTCTGAGCTTGGCGTAGGCCAGCATTCAAAGAAGAGCTCCAAGCCCAGCAGGAATGAGAGGGCAATTTGGGAAACTGAGGCAAGCAGGCAGGGTTAGAGAAAGCTGCATTTGCATGACCCCAGAGCCTCCCAGGCCCACTCACCAGTTTCCTTGCTGAGAATGCCAGTTTACCCTCGCTGCCCAGGAGGGACATGGGGATGAAGACTCCCACCTATTGCAAAGCATTATGTTCCAGCTCTTCGGAGAAGAAGCTGGTGGCCCTTGGAAGCTGCCATCTCAGCCTCCTGCATTCTCATATCCCACTTATATCTTTCCAATGAGGACCCACAAGGTACTCAAATTCCAACCAGCTTCCAGGGAGGTGATCTTCTAGGTCTCCTTCATCCATTTGTTTATTCATTCAACAAAGGTTTACAGAGGCCAGCAATGTACCACTCGTCTCTGGGCAAGGTACTTTCAGCTCCATAACCTTTGCTGCTTTAGGGTAGGGCTGATTACCCCCATAGGACCAGAGAGAGAAGAGGCGATCCATCCATGGTCACACAGCCAGGAACGGGCAGAGCCACGATTTGTATACACACTGGTGCCCTTGCCACCGCACCAGCCAGCCCTGTTCCACCTGTGTCTGAGCTGAGCCTGGCTTGGGCCAGCTGCCTCTGTGGTGTACGTGTGTGTCTGAGGTCCTGGCACCTGTCACAGTTTAGCAGGTTACCATGGTATCACTCACCAGCACCCCAGGCAGCAGAGACCACCATCTGTTTACACGGCTGTCAGAGGAATTGATGTCATGCGAAATTGTCAGCTCAGCGGGGTGGGAGGAGGAAGAGTGGGCGGCTCGAAAAGCTTCCAAGCCATCAAAACTCATCTCATCTCGATCAAAGACAGGAGTAAGTCCCTGGTCCCCTGAGGGGAAAGGAGCAGAGGGACCAAGAAAGAACATTTCCTGAGGAGAAGAAGCAGGTAGCACTAGCAATAATATTATTATTCTTTCCCTTTGTACTATCATTTACAACTCACAAGCTCATTTCAACCCCTCGTAGCCCTGGAGGTGAGCATGACCATTAGATACCATTAGCTCCATTTTACAGATGTCTTAAAATATAAAACTGAGGCTCAGAGATATGAAAAGCCTGTTCAAAGTTATATGACAACTGAACAGGATGGCAGGTCCAGTAAGAAACAGTTCCTCAATTCTCAGGCTAAGAGACTGGGGGTTGCTTTTGGCCCAAATGAGAGGCAGCCTGCCTACCTGTGCCAGGTAAGCACAGGTCAATTTGCCTGTTGACCACACCTGTAAAAAGTGGGAGAGAAAGGATGTGAAGAGCAATGGACTAAGAGTCAGGAGCTCTGGGTTCTAAATAGCCCCGACCCAATCAATGCTGCAATAACAGACAGGGTAGCTGGAGGTTATCAGGGCACAAATCTCCAAGAGACATTTAGATATCCCTGGAAATACAACCGCTTTCCCGTACAGTACCCAGCTTCACCTCTAAATAAATTGTGACCAAGTATTTGGAGAATATTGATTTGAAGGGACCCAAAGTATTAGCCTGCCTAAATGACCCATTTGTCTCCCACTAGCCCAAGTACTATAAAGCCTGTGACCTTGGGCAAATCCTGCCCCTTCTCTGGGCCTCAGTTTTCTTATCTGTTAAAGTGGGGACTGTCATTGTATTTGCTGGTGAAGAACAGGGAAGAGAGGGAAGGATTTGATGGACCTGCCGCAGGATCAGAAGAACTTGGACTCTCTCATCCTTCACTGGGTATTCAAAATCTTCCATTTTCCAATAAGCAAATGTTTTCAGATGGGAATTTTCTGTTCCTTTAAAAATATGTGTCCTACCCATGGTCTTGGGGAACATCTAGCTCAATTGGCCTAACACAGCTTATAAAGACAATGTTCTGCATTCTACCTTGGTGAGTGGTGTCTGGGGCCTTAAAAGCCTGTGAGCGGCCATCTAAGATACTCTGCTGGTCTCATCCCTTCGGGAGCAAGGGAGAATGAAGAGAACAGGATACAAGGAAAAGATTAGTCCGAAGGACTAATGGTCCACAGCTACGAAGGCTCCACCGGACTGGATCCAGTACAGCTAGATGGTGCCCAGCTACCACCACTGACTGCTCTGACCAGGATCACAACAGAGGGTTCTGGACAGAGCTGGAGAAGGATGTAGAACATAATTCTAACTCACAAAAAAAACACCAGATTTACTGGCCTAAAGGAGACTGGAGAAACCCCGAGAGTATGGCCCCCTGACACCCTTTTAGCTCAGTGGTGAAGTTATCTCCCAGGTTCACTGTTCAGCCTGGGAGTGGACAGCCCCGTAAAACCAAATGAGACTAATGAGGCACAGTAGTCCAGTGACAAAGGCCAGAAGGCAGAAGGGGACAAGGAAGCTGGTGATAGGGAACCCAAGGCTGAGTAAGGATATTGTTGATGTGTTGTGAGATTGTTAACCATTGTCATAGGGCAACATGTGTAGTAACTGTTAAATGAGAAACTATTTTGTTCTGTAAGCCTTCATCTTAAGTGAGACTAACAGCACAATTGGAAGAGCCTAGTCAATGTCACTGAACTGTGCATGTAGAAATTTTTGAAATGGTGTATCTTTGGCTATGTGTATTTTCACCAAAAATAAAAGGTTGAGAAGTTAGAGGGTTGACATGTTGTGGGGTTGTTAACCAATGTCATAAAACAATATGTGTACTACTGTTTCATGAGAAACTATATGTTCTGTAAGCCTTCGCCTGACGTACAATAAAAAATAAAAATAAAAAAATAAAAATATGTGTCCTACTCAGTCAATTGGCATAGTATAGTTCACGCAAAAGTCACGATCTGCATCCTAGTGAAACGAGTAGTGTATGGGGTCTTAAAAGCTTTCGAGCAGTCATCTAAGACACTGCTATGGGTCTCTACTCGCCAGGAGCAAAACAGTAAGAAGGTAACGAAAAGCATAGAGAAGAAACAAGTCCACATGAGCCACAACCTCATCTACCCTGAGACCAGAAGAACTAGATGGTGGTCGGCTACTACCACTGACCGTTCTGACCAGGGCCACAATAGTTGGTCCCAGAGAGAATGGGAGGAAATTATGGAGCAGAACTCAAATTCTTATGTATATTTTTTTTAAAAAAGCCAGACAACTGGAACAGTAGAGAACAGAAGAGTCTCTGAGACTATTGCCCAGAGATGCTCTTTAAACCTAGAACCACGCCTATTCCCTGAGATCACCTTTTAGAGAAATAGCAGAGTAGCACACAAAATAAAAGATATTACACATAAGATCAGTGTCCTACTTAAAAACCATCGGTATGAGACCAAAAGGTCAACAATTACTCAAAAGCAAAGATGAGAAGGTAAGGGGGCAGGGAAACTAGAGTACTGGAAAGGGAACAAACTGAACACAATTAAAGAGAATGTTGACACATTGTGATAAATGTAACTAATGTCACTGAACAATTTGTGTGGAAATTGTCAAATGGGAACCTAACTTGCTGTGTAAACTTTCAGTAAAAACTCAATAAAATATTATTTATATGTGTGTGTGTGTGTGTGTGTGTGTGTCCTTGTTCCTTAAAGATACAAACTGAAATATTTATGGATGAAATGATATGAGGTCTGGGATTTGCTTCGAAATAATATGGGAGGGGGAGAGTGGGTGAAGGTATAGATTAAACAAGATTGGCCAGGAGCTGTTGAAACTGGGGTGCTAGATATATGAAGGTTTATTATACTATTTCTTGACTTCTGTGTAAGCTTGACATGTCCATTAAACAATGTGATAAAGAACAAACCTCTGGCCTGCTATCAATCTGGGTTGCTCTGACATGTTTCAACATACTACACCCAGAACCTGGGACAGGTCCAGCCAGCGGGAGGTGAAAAGAAAGGTGCCAGGATAATTGATGAAGGTATTAATTTGAGCTTTGTTCTTCCTGCGCGTTTTCTCTTCCCCCATTTCAAATGGGTTGGCAGACTTCATGCTCTCTGACTTCCAGGGAGGGCTGAGGCAGGGCAGGAAGCACAGGCTGCTTGAGTCTTCATTGAAGAGAAAGGAGAATTTTGTGGAGGTTGACCAGAGAGAAGTGGGAGAGACTTCCCCAAGACTGGAAGGGGTCCTCAAGTCCCAAAGAGGTATAGAAACCACAAAACCACCAGTTCCATGGCCTCAAGGGGCCAGGACTGGGAGTATCTCCATAGGGAATAATGGTCATTGATACCCAGTGACAGAGGGGACCTCTCAGAGGCTTTGGCAGGGCCTAAGAATGTGTGACCTTGGCCTTATACCAGAGGGTAGGCTGATCCCACAATGACTGAAACTGCCATTCTGGTTTGTCAGATGGGATGGGGATTTGGATTTTAATTCTATTTAAAGAAATATATAATGGTAGGTATACGAGCAAACCAAAACAAAAAACAACAGTTGCCACTGAGTCGATTCCAACTCACAGCAACCCTACATGTGTCAGAGTAGAACCGTGCTCCGTAGGGTTTTCAATAGCTGGTTTTTCGGAAGTAGATTTCCAGGGCTTTCTTCCCAGGTGCCTCTGGTTGGACACAAACCTCCAAACTTTTGGTAAGCAGCCAAGCATATTAACTGTTTGGACATGACAGAGAGGGCAAAACAAAGCAGGAGGCTCTGGAGTCAAAAGAGCAGATCCTGTTTCTGCTGCTTACAAGCTGTGAGACCTTCGACAAGTCACTGCACCTTACTGAGACTCAGTTTCTTCATCTGCAAAATGAGGGTAGCAGTACCTAATCATGGGGTTGTTGGGAGGATAAAGAAGGAGCTATGTAGGTTATGTGGAGCCCTGATGGCACAGTGGTTAAGAGCTATGGCTGCTAACCAAAAGGTTGGCAGTTTGAATACACCAGCCACTCCTTGGAAACCCTGTGGGGGAGTTCTACTCCGTCTATTGGGTTGCTATGAGTCGGAATCGACTTGATGACAACGAGTATGTAGGGTAAATCCCTGCAAAGTGCATGACACATGGCAGTCTTTTTCTTTCCACTTCCTTCTCTTTTCTCCATCCCAACCACCTCCCCCACCCAACCACCCCCCTACATTTAGAAAGAAGCCATCTAAATGGAGCTGTAATTAATATGCAGTCAGCAGAAGCTAATCAAGAATTTATTTTTGCTCCTTGATTAAATGACAGTTTAAAGTCTGATTTCTAATTTTCTTGGTTGGCTACACAGAGTCCCTTGGAGTCTCCTGCACACAGTCAGGAGGCCCCAGTTAAAGCTACAAATAGGACAGGTCGTCTCTAGAATGAGAGCCCAATTTGGGCTCATCTTCCTCCAGCTGCTGTGTCTTTCTGAGGAGCGAAGGCCCCAGAGCTGGGGAGACTTGGCTCACTGGTCCCCAGCCTGCAGAGATTATGAAATGCGCACTGACAACTCTTGATTTTCTCAGAATGTACTGCTTCCCTGGTCTCAAGGAAGGATTACCCAATAAGCTAGGTACGTGCTTAGGGCATCCACAAAACAGGGGCACCAGTTGTCCAAAGCAAAGACCCATAGATGCCAAGCAGACAGGACACAAGGAAAAACGAGTGCTGCAGTAGAAGGCAACTGGCAAGGCACTAGATGAAATTGATACTAATTCCAGTGTGTGAGAATGTGCTGGCTGGAAATAAAGTTCATGCAGGGTCACGAGGGCTCCCACAAGCAAGGCTGTTTACTCTATGAGGCCCATATCACTTCAACACATCCATTGACATCTGTCTCCTACAGTCCCCTCCAGTATAATTGAAATTCCTTATCTCAGTGGGTCTCTTGGGAGTATACTACTTCTTTCAAATAAACAAGAGATGGAGGTGGGCTGCTGAGTCTAACTCTTGCTACATTCACCCAATATGCTACTGGATCCATGAGTGATTACTGGGCAAGAATAGATTCTATTAATAGATAACAGGTCTCTGATCCATTTTGAGAGAACAGTCTTATACATCCACATCTGCTGATCCAGCAAGTCCAGCTAGGAGGGCCAGCAATGCTTTTTGCCATGATACAAACACAGGGTATGCTCTTGCAAATGTCCTGGTAAACAACTAATTGGAACTCCACAGAAGTGAGGGAACTCAAATAAACTGACCATTGCAATGAATTAATCAAGTTACTTTTTAACTGTACAGCATTTATGTGCAGAGTTATGTCCTAAGTTTTATAGACAATAATATTGATAACTTTAACTATAAAACATGTTTGGCATGCATTTCATATAATACTAGCATGGGTAATAATTTAATATAATACTAACATAGCAAATGTCCACAAAATACTGGAAATATTAATATTTATCTAGTATGAAAAGTTTTAATTTATGTATCAAGTGAGTTTCATTTTTCATTGTTGTGCAGGACATAGTGCTTGATATTACTCTATATATGCTAATAAACGAGGTAATAGACACATCAAGAGGACATAAAATTCAATATTTACTTATTGTGCAAAATGTTTCTGTTTAGCAACAATGAATGTGTTTCTAAATTCGTCTTCCAAGAAAGCAACCAAGGAAGTTTATCAGAACATTAGATTTATATTTAATCAGAATATTTATATATCTCCATGTAAGGAAATTGAACAATTCCTCAAGAAAAATAAGTTAAATGGATATTTAGATAATAAAAATTATATAACTGCATTTTATTTTCCATTTCCCTTCAGACTGACTTTCTTTTTAGAAATTGATTGATATTGTTATGACTCGAGAAACAAACTTGCTCGTGGAGAAGCGGTGCTATTGTCGTATCAATTATTATGTATCTCTAAGTATGGAAGTTGAATAATTCCACAAAGAAATAAAATGTACATTTTATAAATGTTGGATACCATAACAATTTGATTTTTCTTTTCATTTTAAATTGATCTGGTATAACCTCACATTCAATTCTCTCTGGTCGCCCACCTAAGAACGTGCCAGCCGCACTATAATCATATGACTTGTGACTTATCTGGTCCTGTCCTGAGCAAAGCAAATCAAAATGCATCTTCAGATTGAGCATACCCTTGTATTTGTATCATGCTCTTTGCCATCACTCTCACTCCTATGAGGTAGCAGCAGTAGCCTAATGAACTGTGAAGACACAGCATCAAAGCATGGAAAGTGAGTATGCAAGTTTTTACGTATTATTTCAAGACAAAAAAACACTTGCGGAGATCTGCAAAGGGCCATCAACAAACATCGTACAACAAACCAATGAAATTATTTCCTACTGCCTTGTAAGTACCATCTCTTTTGACTATCTCAGACCTGAAGAACAAAATTACATGTTCCAAATCAATTTTTTTTTTACTTACTAATTTTCAAGTATAAATTTTTGTGTTAACATTCAAATTCAAATGTAAATTTTATTTTATAAATTTTACTTGTTTTATAAATTTTATTTATTTTCAATTTTTCAAATTTACTTGCTGTGGTAGAGTCAAATTTAAAAAGTGACAATTTTATATTCAGGTAAAATTAAATGACAACAACTAAGTGGAGCTCAAAAACAAAAGCTCACAGAAAATAAAAAGAGAAAGAGCTGTGAGTCCCTAGAGACAACTCCAAAGTTAACTTCCTTTTTAAAATGTAATGAATCAGAAGAGACTTCTTCTGATCTTTCAAGTTTAATGGATGCAAATTGTAGTACTAGTACCACTAGTGCTGAAATTACTAATAGCAATACGACTATAACAGAATTTGTTCCAAATTCTGCACCCATTTCTTGCTGTAGTAAAAAAAATCAATAATGGTGTAGAAAGTGAAACTATTTTAGAATCTGAAATTGTAGCAACTGCAGACCCCATAAATAACAGAAATACAGATCTCACTTTGTGGAATAATTTTCTTCTAATGATGTAAATTATTGGATCAAAAGAAGGACAAGTGATTGTCAACATCACAGCGGACCATTTGAAAAATCATGTCAAAAATTTCTGGATGGTAAACAAGAGAAGTTCTGCAGCCAGAATATACTTCTAGGGTGAAAAGCTAATGACGAAAGTATAAGAGGGAGAGGCTACTGTATTCTCCATCATTCACCTCTGTATATTGTTTTGTTTGCAAACTGTTCAGTCCCAAACCATTTAATTCTCAATTTGCTACCAATGGATTTAGCAATGGGCTCAACTCGAATATGATTGATAAACATGAAAACAGTTCAATTCACAGAGATTGTATATTGTCATATTTAAACTGAAGACATGGTTTTGGCTTAACTCATGAACTGGAAACATCAATTAATAAACAACATCAGTATTGGAAAGCCGTTTTGCAATGTGTTGTTGCTCTCATTACGTGGACCACTTTTTTGAGGAAAAAATGAAGTGTTTGGGTGCCCACAAAAGGAAATTTGGGGGGCTTACTTGAACTTGTTGCTCAGTTTCATCCATTTTTAGCAGGTTACTTCTCAAAATATGATAACACAGGAAAGGGCAACCCATCTTATATGTCTAAAACAACATGTGAAGAATTAATCAACTTAATAAGTAATAACTTTGATCAACTATTTGTAGTGAAATAAGTGTAGCTTGATATTTCAGTTTGTGTGTAGATTCCACTCCTGATCTTTCTCATACACGTCAGCTAAGTATTGTTTCAAGATACGTATCTCTAACCGATGGAAAATCTGTTGAGTAATATATCACATTGACTAGCTTAAAAAGACATACCTGTGAAGAAATTGCAAATCTAGTACTTCACAATTTATGCGAAGTTTGCAAAAATGATTTCTCTAAGTGCAGAGACCAGTACTATGACAATGCTGCCAATATGTCAGAGCATTACAAAGGCATGTAACAGAAAATTTTAGAGCATAATGAATATACCATTTTTATACCATGTGCTGTGCATTCACTTAATCTTGTAGGATGTAGTGCAGTAGATTGTTGCCTGGAAGCAGTTGATTTTTTTTCTACTGTTCAGTTACTCTACACATTTTTTTGCCACCTCTACTCACCCATGGGCACTTCTTAAAACATATTTAGGCAATGGTTGAATATTAAAATATCTTTCTAATGCACACTGGGAAGCACATGCTATAGCAATGAGTGCAATCCTGGAATCATACACTCAGATTCTAGATGCCTTAGAAAATATTGCTAAAGAAAAGACACAAAAGAGATACCAAAAGAGAAGCTGAAAACATTGCTAACAAAATGCAAACACTATAGTATGTGTTTTTGTTGGTTACGTGGAATAATATATCACAGCATATTCATTGCACAAGTCAAGCTGTCAAGATTCAGAAGTAAATTTAAAGACATACACAGATCTCTACCAGTCATTAACAGGGTATTTATATAATTTAAGAGAAGATTTTGAAAACAAAACAAATACTGCCAAGTACTGATTATCAAACAGTTCACCATCAAAGAAGCATTAGACAGAAACAAGTAAACGACGGAAGGGCTCCAGAAGTATTGAGTGCCAGAGGTCAATTTTGCAGAAACAAGTACTACACCATCATTGACACACTTGAATCTTGCATGAAAAAAAAGGGCAAAAGTGTATATAGTTCTTTCAAACAGATATTCCTCCTTAAATAATGTGGATATACCTAATGAAGAATGCATGAAGGCATCCAAGAAATTAGTGCAGTCCTATCCCAATGACTTAAATACAAACTTTACAGAGAAGTACAACAACTTCATTCTTACATGAGAACTAAGTTTACAGATTCAGGAAAGACAACCTTCACTCATGTTGGCATGTACGATTCTGTAATAAAAATAAAATACAATGAGTATTTCCCAACGTTGAAATTGCTTTACTCATATTCCTAACTTTTAATAACCACAAACTTCACAACAGAACACTCATTTTCGTCCCTAAAGAGACTCAAAAACCTTCAGCATACAACAATGATTCAAGAAAGACTCAATTCATTATCTTTATTATGTATGGAAATAGATATTGTTCTGCAACTTAATTGTGATGAAATCATTGAAGAATTTGTAAAAGCAAACAATAGAAAGAAATGTTTTTAATTATAACGTGTTAGAGATGAAAGATCTATCTAAAAATAAAATACAGTAGTTTGTCGTAATATTTGTTTTCTGATTATTAAATTTTCTTTTATGATATCTTTTCATTTGTTCATTTATAATTACAGCATTTATTACAAAACAAGTATTAAAAATGAAGCTTGAGCTGTTTAAAGAAAAATTGGTGAAAGTCAATTTTTCATTGTTGGAAATCAACAGAATTTTACATTGATTGTTGAAACAACTAAGTTCGCTGACTCATTTTCATTGTTGCAGAACATGTGGAATTTTTTTTTTTTTTTTGGTAGAAAATGTGGTATATAGTAAAAATCTTAGTACCCCAAATCCACCAAAAATTTTATAATCCAGTTCATCTCATTCCACTAAAATGGCATAAGCCACCTTTGCATTCAATTGCTAATATTATAGTCGCATTTAAAAAGAAGTTACATCACGAATAGCTAAAACACACAAACGCATACATACATACATATATATATACATATATACACACATATAACAGAAGCCCTGGTGGCACAGTGGTTAAAATGCTCAGCTGCTTACCGAAAGGTTGGCAGTTTGAACTCAGCCGCTCCGTAGGAGAAAGATGTGGCAGTCTGCTCTGGTAAAGATTTACAGCCTTGGAAACTCTATGGGTCTCAGTTCTATTCTGTCCTATAGAGTCACTATGAGTTGGAATCGACTCAACAGCAGTGGGTTTGGTTTTTTTTTGGTTTATATATATAACACACATGTTGTTTGAATGCATGTGTAAGCAGAGGAGGGGACACCACAGATTATCAGTGTTTAGGGCTCTCACATTCCTTAATCCAGCCCTGCATGGTATATGCTAACTCAGGGAAATGAAACACCCCCCACCCCCGGAATCATCCTTAATTATCTCCGTTCCTCAAATCTCATCCCATCCATCACCAAGGCTGCTGGCTCTACCTCCCCCAGTCCATGCCATCTGCCATCTGCCCATCCCTCTCCATTTCCATGCCACTTCCCTACTCAAGCCACCATCTTCTCTTATCTACAGCCTCCCTGCTCCCTGCTTCCCCTTGTATCCTATAATCCTCCTTCCACACAAAAGCCTGAGTTTTTCCAAATATAAATAATATTTATAAAATGTAAATAAAATAAATAAATAAATATACTCCAAAAAAAATGCCATCAAATCAATTCCATCTCATGGTGACCCTCCAATGGCTTTATATTTTACTTAGAATGGGAATCCATTCCTCACTCTGGCATACCAGCATCACCTAGCCCCTGCCTACCTTCCCACCTCATCTCGTTGGTCATTGTCCCCTCTTGGCTCACTCTGCATCAGCCCTCTGGCCTTCTTCACGTCTCTTGAACACACATGCTAAGCTTTTTCCTACTACCAAGGTGTTTGTATCTTCCCATGGCTGCCTCCTTCTCATTCCTCAGATGTCAGGACAAATGTCACCTGTTCAGAAAAGGCCTCCCTGACCACCTCATCTAAAGTAGTCCTCTCACTCCCAGAAGTCTTTATCCACTACCCTGCTTTATTTTCTTCATAACACTGATCCCTTCTGAAATTCCCTAGCTAGTTTGTTTGCTTGCCTATTTGAATGTTAGATTTATGTAATCAGCCAAAAAGTCTCTGAAAAAGATATTCCCTGACTATCAGTCAAAGAAGCCTCAAAGTAAAACAATAAGAGGTAATTTTTTCACCCAACTGATATATATTTAAAGTTTGACAATGACACATGTTGCAAGAGTGTGGGGAAAAGGTGTACACTCATACCGTGCTAGTTGGGAGTGTTAGTTGGCACAGCATCTTGGAGGGTAATTCAAAACTTAAAATACTCTTAGCAATTCCACTTCTCAGTATCTGCCCTAGAGAAACATCGCCATGTTTGCACAAGGAGGAATGTTAAAAAAATAATGAAACTAAGAGAGGAGGGACTTTCACTTCTGTGAAGGTGGAGTAGACGTACTTTTCCCTATTCCTCCCACTAAGTACTACTAAAAACCCCAGACATTTTATATAAAACAAACATTAAGAGGCTCTGAAAGGTGGAGAGAAGAAGGAAGATTGGCTAAGGACCTCTGGACCTAAGGAATGACAGGGTGGAGAGTTTCCTGGATTTTCTTTTTGGTTCATATATCCAGACAGGAGCTGAAGATACCAGAAACCCATAAGAGCTAATGGGCTCAGGAAATTTATTTTAAAATAAAAATAAAAAGTAGGGTGCAGCCAACAAAATCCTGCTTTCTATAACTAAAGGAGCAGGAAATGAGCAGCTTAGCAAGATGGGAAACTTTCAAATAACTACTGTACTCCAGAAAAATTGTAGTCTGACCTCCAATACACACCAACAAAGGCCAGTGTAAACCTAGACTTACATCCTTGCTGGGCTGTAACGAGGCACCCCAAACCTCCCTCCCCCTCCAGGCTGGTGTCAGAGAAGGTCAAGTAGGGAAAGGGACTTTTATTCCCACTGGACAGTAATGAGAACCACTCCTCTCTTCTCTTCCCCACCCATGGTTTCAGTAAAGGCCACATGGGGATCAGTAATGAAGTACTCCTATACCTCCCAACAAGGGAAGTATCAGTGAAGGTTTAGTGGGGAGTCAGAACTCCTCCCTCTTGGTGTCAAAGGAGGTCAAATAGGGAACACGGAACTACTCTCACCCATCTGGCAATAACAAGACAGCACTCCACCTTCCCTGCCACAACATTTCAGAAGCTAAATAAAGGGTTTTAATAAGATACAGAGTCTCATAACATAATATCCAAAATGTCCAGGTTTCAATAAAAAATCACTCATCACCCCAAGAACCAGAAAGATCTCAAATGGAATGAGAAAAAGGAATCAACATCAAGATGAAGCAGAAGTTAGAATTATCTGAGGAGAATTTTAAAGAAGCCATCCTAAAAATGCTTCAACAAACAATTACAAACATGCCCAATGCAAATAAAATAATAGAAAGTTGAACAAAGAAATAGGAAGTCTCAACAAAGACTTAGAAAATATAAAGAAGAACCAAATGGAAATTTTAGAACTAAAAAAATACAATAATCAAAATAAAAAAACTCAACAGATGGACTGAAAATTGGAATGGAGAGGACAGAGGAAAGAATCAGAGAACTTGAAAATAGAACAATAGAAATTTCCCAATTTCAACAACAAGAGAAATAGACTTAAAAAATAACTAACCGAGCCTCAGGACAAATGGGACTATAACAAAGATCTAACACTCATGTCATTGGGGCCCCAGAAAAAAGGAGGAAGAGGGAGAGCTGGATAAATATGCAAAGAAATAATGGCTTAAAACTTCCCAAATTTTACAAAAGACATAAATATACAGATTCAAGAAGCTGATCAGACTCCAGACAGGATAAACCCAAAGAAATATACACCAAGGCACCTCACAGTCAAACTTCTGAAAACTAAAGACAAAGAAAAGTTCTTGAAATCAGCTAGAGAGAAATGATACTTTACGCATGGAAAGAAACAATTTGAATGGCAGTAGATGTCTCATCAGAAACCATGGAAGCCAAAAGAAGGTGGAACAACATTTTTCAGTGCTGAAAAAAAAAGAACCATCAACCCAGATTATCCAGTGAAAATATCCTTCAGGAATGAAGAGTAAACCAAGATATTCTCAGATGAATGAAAACTAAGAGAATTTGTCACCAGCAGATTACCCTAAAAGAATAGCTTAGGGAGTTCTCCAAACAGAAAGGAAATGATAAAAGAAGGAATATTGAAACATCAGGAAGGAAGAAAGATGACAGAAAGCAAAAATATGAGTAAATACAACAGATTTTCCTTCTCATCTTGAATGTCCTAAATTATACTTTGTGTTCGAAGCAAAATTTATAACACTGGCTAATGTGGTTCCAAATTATGTAGAGGAAATATTTAAAACAATTATAAACCAAAAAAATAAGTTGCCATCAAGTTGACTCCGACTCATGGTAAACCCATGTGTAACCCTGTGCTCCATAGGGTTTTCAATGGCTGATTTTTTGGAAGTAAATCACCAGGCCTTTCTTCCAAGGTTCCTCTGAGTGGACTCGAACCTCCAACCTTTCAGTTAACAGCCAAGCACGTTAACCATTTGTACCACCCAGGGGCAAGAAACTAATATCGGAGGCTAATAAATCTTTTTCTTCTTCTGTATAAAACACAGATGTACATACAATACATAAACAGATACACTGTATATCTGTAGTGTTAAAATATTTCAGTGGAGAGGCAATTAGGAAAAAAATGTCTAGAAAGGCTAAAATCAGTTCAGAAATCCTGGCCTAGCTCAGGATTTCTCTACCTCGGCACTATTGACACTTTGCGTCAAATAATTCTTTGTGCTGGTGGGGAGGAGGTGTCCTGTTCATTGCAGGATGTTTAGCAGCACCCCTGGATTCCATCCAGCCACACCCTTGTGCTGTCAAATTTCAGGTTCTGGAGACCAGCAGCTCTGGGACAGAGTCCTGGTCTTGTCACTTCCTAACTGTGACCTCTACTAGTACCCTTTAGATACCAGTAGCACCCCCTCCTCAAGTTGTGACAATGAAAAATGTCTCCAGACATTGTCAAATGTCCCCTGAGACACAAAATCGCCTCCATTGAGAACCAATAGGTAAAGGATTAGACAAAGGACTAAAAGTCACACACCAATCCCCAGCAGTAGGGCAGAATGTGCCTCAGAAATGATAGATTCATAGAGCTTTCATTTTTGACAAGGAGAATGTATTCAAGGCTTATATGTGTCATTAAAAATTAATTTTTCAAAAATGGCTGTAGTTGAGAACTACAGTCCTGGAAAGGACTGCCTGAGACAGAGGGAAGAGTCTACTGATCCCAGTCCTTCCCCTGCTGCTCAAGCAAGCCCCATCTTTCTCTGGGACCGTGGTTTCCCCTCTCTTTCCACCTCCCACCCACCATGCTAACTCTCTCCGCCATCCCCTACACACCCCATGTTTCTCGCTCCTCTCTCCATGCTCTTTCGAGAATTTCACCCACCTCTGCCTGGAAAACTCTCATTCACCCTTTGGCACCAATGTTCTATCCTTCAGGAAGCCTTCATCATCTACTGTCAGCCTTTAGACACCCCTCCTGCATGATTCCAAAGAACCGCAGGGATCCCTCCTTCCCAGCATATGCACCATCGTACATAGCCATTTTCAGATCATGGTAGATATTCCCTGTTTACTGCCCCCGCATCCACGCCTCTTCACCTTGCTCTCCAGTGGTTATATAGTCTCAACTGGGCTCCGTCTCCCTCTGAATTCTGACTGACTCAGCAAATGTCAGGCACCATGGTGCAAAGGACAGGAGACAGGAGGAAAAAAAGGTGGGTGTGTAGTTCCCTGCTTCCTCTCTGCTGGGCCACCCTTTGGCAGTGCCTGAGTTCTTCTTTCTAAGACCACAGCTCTTGTTGGATAGCCCCTCTCCACAGCCCCAGCTCTTGCAGGGTTGCAGTGACTGCCCCCACACCTGCCCCTTGGTTGTGGTGATAGCTTCCCTGGTGCTACAACATCCCATTAGTTCCTTAACCTGGCTTATGCCTTGTAAATGGTCCCTCTACTGACCCCCTTCTTAAATGTTTTCCTGACAGGTCACTGATCTAATCCACGTGTCCATTCCCCAAATCAAATATAAACTCCTTGAGTACAAGTGCTGTGTGTTTTTGTTCTGTTTTATTTCCTTTTTAATCTCAAAAGCCCCAATGGTCAGCACAGGCAGGACCTAGAACATGCTCACAGCTCAGTTAAGGCTCACCGAATAAATGGATGGATGAATGGATGGACGGATGGATGGATGGATGAATGGATAGGTGGATGGATGGATGAGCAGGTGAATGAATGGATGGAAAGACAGATGGAAGGACAGATGGATGGATGAATGTACAGCTTCTGCTTTTGCAAATGTTAACAACAATGGAAATTTCTTGAATGCTCACTGCTTGTCAGGCATAGCCACAAGCCCTTTATATACATTCACTCAATCCCCATAACCAGTCTGAGTCAGGAAGTCTTATTATTATGAGGGAAGAGAAACTCAGAAGAGGTCACAGTTAGGAAGTGACAAGACCAGGACTCTGTCCCAGAGCTGCTGGTTTCCAGAACCTGAAATGTGACAGCACAAGGGTGTGGCTGGATGGAATCCTGAGGTCCACCACTGCTAGCAGGGATGCTCTCAGGGTGTCTCCTGGCTCATGTTCCTCCCCACCTCCAGGCCCTGGATGGCCTCACTCTTTTCACAATGGGCCTGGCCTCAGCACATTTCCCTCCTTGATCACCTCCCCCCCAACCTAGTGTCTCTAGGAGTGTCTGGTTTGCAACCGTGAGACCTATGGAGGCCCCAGCCTCCTCCCACTTGGAGTCAACAGCTCCTTGTTTATCTCTCCAGCAGACCGGAGCTTTGCAGTTGTGCAGATTTCTGCTCAAAGGAAAAACCTTGTCCAGGGAGAATTGCTGGGGTTGTGAAGAACAGCCTCAGGTACTTGCTTTCCATGGTCTTTCCTTCACAAGAGCGGGTAAAGAGCACACGTTAAGGGGTCACCAGATGCAGCCCACAATCTGGGATGTCCCAGTCCTTATGGGTCTGGGCTGTTGTGCTGAACTCTTCAGCTCTCTGCACCTCGGTAAACCAGGATTCCTCAGCATCCTCACTGGACAACTGTGAGGAGCACAGGGACCACCGACTAACCAAGCCGCACAGGTAGTGAACAGTCACCACCATCATTCCCTCCTCCCACCTCGCTCACCTTCTGCTATTTTTCAAAACATTTCTGCAGAACTATTTGACTTGATTGTCGCTGAGAAGCTTGCCAGTTTTTCTCCTCTTTTGGCAAATTAGGAAATTAAAGCGCGGAGAGCTTAAGAGGCCTGTCGGAGGTCACGGAGGTCAAGTGGCAGGACAGAGGCAGAGTGAGGGCTCCAAATGTGAAGACTCTCTGCCCCGCCCAGCACTTGCCCTCCCCGCTACACCCCTCCTGGGCTCTGCCTGGGCTCCTCTGTGCAGCTTTGTTGTGGAAGCAGCAGGCATTATTTATTTCCTTCGTTATTTATGCACAGCACGTTTGGAACAGGGCCTTTGGTGATTAAAGCTCCTTGGGGCAGAAAAGCCAAGCTGAAACATTAGTGAAAATACAGACAGGAAAACAAAACAGCATCAACACGGACATCTCCAGGCAGAAGGCTCAGGAATGCCGCCTAGGGCCTAGGAAGTCATCTCATCTCTGGCCTCTTGGGAGGTGACAGAATCCCTCTGGCCCTGCCCCCTTCTGGAATTCAGTTGCCCTAGGACCAGGAAAATCACCTTTATCATAATCAACAATAGTCGGTGTCATCCCTTGCATTTTGGAGTCAGGCACACCTGGTCACATCTCAGCTCTGCCACTTCTGGCCATGTGACCTTGGACAAGTAAACTAGCCTCTTTGTGACCCAGGGAAGTTGAGGATAATGTAAAGAAATGGTTTCAGACCCTGGCCCCACCCTCTTCCTAGCTGTGTGACCTTGGCCAGAACACTTAGCATCTCTGAGCTCCCGTTTCTCAGCTCTAACTTGGCAGTAATTAGCCTTCCTCCTCAGCAGGGAATGAGTACTGGTGTAAAAGTGCCCAGGACCAAGCCAGAAACACAGGGAGTACTCAGGAAATGCCACCTCTCCCTCCCCTGGCCCCACCTATGCATCTGTCATTGTCTCCCCTGGGGCTCTTGGCACCAGCTTCTTTCCCAGCCAGGGGGATCTGAGTGACTGACAGGTCCTGACATTCCTGCTGACCGTGCAGGTCCATCTCCATCCGCCAGCCCCAGCCTCCCAGGGACCTGCCCACGACAGCATTCTGCCACCTGGACACAAGAGCTAATGAGGCCATGGCAAGGGTGGGGGTGGAGGGACAGGACCAGCCCACCCTCCAGGTCCTGCCTTTTCCTTTCTTTTCTTGTCTTTCTCTCTCTTTCCCTCTTTCTTCAAACTCTGACTCCTTCTCTCTCCTTTCCCTGCTTTTCCGTGAAACTTTCAAAGAAGCAGCCCCTGGTCTCTGATGGTGATCCATAAATTGCTAACGACATCAAGAAAGTGCCAGATGGTTTATTCATTCTACAAATCCTAATGCATTCTTACTTTGATGGAGGGACACAGAATACAAAAGTGAGTAAGACCCCATCCTTGCCCTTGGGGTCTCCAGAGAAAATGAAGCATCAACAGAAATGTACAATACAATAGCATGTTCCATAAAAAAAGAAAATTATAACAGCTGTCATTTATCCAGTGCTTCATGGAGTTACTATTTGAGGTCACAGTTTAGGTTCAGAGAAGGCATGAGACTTGCTCGAGTCACACAGCCAGTAAGTGTTAGAGTTGAGATTTAAACCAAGGTCTGTCTGACCTCAAAGCTTGAGCTCCTTACACTTCATCAAGCATTATCGCTAGTGGGAATGTCCAAAATATAAGGAAAATAATTGCCATGTAATATGAATAAAAGAACACAAATGACAGAGTGAATGACTTTGGAGAGGAAGCAGGGAAAAGTTCATAGAGGAGAATTCTCATGAACTGGATATAGAAGGATGATGGTTACTTGTGTGTCTGTGTCTATGCCTGTGCCTACTATTCCTATACCCATACCTATACTTATTCCTATACCTATACCTATTCCTAGGAGCCCTGGTTGTGCAGTGGTTAAGAGCTAAGGCTGCTAACCCAAATGCTTGCCATTCAAATCCACCAGCTGCTCCTTGGAAACCCTATAGGGCAGTTCTACTCTATCCTGTAGAGTTGCTATGAGTCGGAATCAGCTCTAAGGCAACATGTTTTTTTATACCTATTCCTATACCCACACCTATTCCTATACCTACACTTACTCCTATACCTACACCTATTCCTACCCAAACCTACTACTATAGCTATACTTATTCCTATACCTATTCCTATACCCATACCTATTCCTAGACCTAGACTTATTCCTAGACCTAGATCTAGTCCTAAGGAGACCCTAGGTGGCACAAACGGTTAAGCATTCAACTACTAGCTGAAGGTTGGCCGTCCAAACACACCTGAAGGCATCTCGGAAGACAGGCCTGGAGATCTATTCCTATGTCTATACTTACTCCTATGCCTATATCTATTCCTATCTGTATCTATTTTCTGGTCTTCCAGGCTTCCTGACCAAACCATCATTCAATCCTTCACTTTGTACGGTGATTGTAGTTGAATCTACACAGTTGGGACCGGCAGTTGATTGGCTAATCAAAAAAGTCAGTTAAAGCAGGAATAATTTAAATAACTAAATATATCCAGCCTAAACATCTCATTTTAACTTAAAGCATATAAATATGCATGGATCAGAACAATATTTAAATGGAAGCCTCTGAGGCCTTTAAGAATAGGTATTGTTGATGGAATTTTGCGTTGTCTTTTTTCCATAAACCACAGCCATAATATATCTAAAATTCATACTTCAGACATGCTTAAGCAGAATAAGAAAAAAAAAAAAGCAATCTGAGTGCAGAATCTTTCTGGGTTTTTATGATTTTTTTCCCCTAATACTTTACAGGTCTCTCACCCACACATAACTGGAAAGGAATGGTTTTTTTTTTTTTAGCAATGTCTGTGGAGTCTTCCCAAAGCATTCAACTTAGTTCTCATGGAAAACATCTTTTTTCCCTATGGCTTACTCATATCACATTTGTTAGTATAGTTGTGTTATTTAATTAAATATGATGTGAACTGATGAAATATGATCCCAGAAAAGACAGAGTGGTTGTTTCTACGAAGCTAAATTGAATGCTTCGGAAACACTCCGTAAAAATGAGTTGTTGGAGATTCCTGCTAAGCTGCAACTCAACTGGTGGGAACAGAAAGATTTGGGCCAACTGCAGAGTTACTTAATGGCCCTGGTGTTCTGTCTGCCACGGGCACCAGGTAATGAGTTTACAGATGAGAAAAGTCATTTATCCAGCAAGCTGGTGAGACAGTTAAATGGAGGCCAGTTAGAGAACTTCAACCATACTTACTTTACATTTCTGAGCCCCCCTCCCAAAGACCATGTACTTTGGGTGGAGACCTGCCCATGCTCTGGGGCTCTCTTCATCCCCCTCTTGTTCTCCTAATAGGAGGGAAAGCAATTCTAACTAGCCAGATCCAGCAACACTGACCAGGCTATTTTTACCAGTGGGCAGGGTCACTGAGCAGGAAAAGGCAGCTCATATTTGCAATCATCTCTTTTTTCTCTCACTCTTCAGGGCTCTCATCTCTTATCTCCTGAGTTACACCAGAGACAGAGAGTTGTAAGACGGGATGCTCTGCGGAGATCACAAGGGAGGAGGGCATAGTGGAAGAGGAGGTTGGAGAAGTGGGCAGGCAGCAGTTTGTAATGATCTTAGATGGCAGGCTGAGGCATTTGGACTTTATCTTATAGGCAATGAGGAGTAACTGGAGGCTGAATCAAAGGGCATAGTATATCTGTGCTAAAGAAAGGTCACTCGGGCAGTTGACATGGAGAATGGATTGGAGAAGAATGGAGACAAGGAGACCAATGGGGAAGCTGCTACAGTAAGAGAGTAAGAGATGATGAAGCCTAACTAATATGGAGAGCTAAGGTAGCTCCACCTGTCTGTCAGTTTGTCATATTGTGGTGACTGGCATGTTGCTATAATATTGGAAGCTATGCCATTGGTATTTCAAATACCAGCAGGATCACCCATGGTGGACAGGTTTCAGTGCAGCTTCCAGACTAAGACAGAGTAGGAAGAAAGGCCTGGTGATCTACATTCAAAAAATAAGCCAATGAGGCAGAGCCAGAATACACTGTAGACAGAAGCACCATGCCATCCCTCCATAGCAAAGACCTGAAAAACTAAGTAAAGCAAAGACAAATCCTGGAACCCTAAGTGTCAAATGAAGAGATAAAGAACTCAGCCAAGCACCGAATGGAATAAGAAACTGAAAGAGAACAGAGAGCAAGGAGAGATAAGTGCAGAGGTCCTCTCTCAGCTAACACAGCACAGATTCGCCATCTTGGATCCCTGTCAGAGATTGGAAGACAGGAACTATGGGAAAGTAGCTTCATGGAGCTCCCAGCAGGAGACAGAACAACTGGTAACTAGCAATATACACTTTTCCACCCCTCATCCTTCTCCCCTGCTCTTGGCCTCTGCCCCTTCCTAGCTGGCTGCACTTGCTCAGCCTGACATGAAGTTCAGGGTCCGTGTGGCTTGGATTCACCTAGCCCGCTTCGGAGTTCAGCAGACAGGGCGTACGGGAAAGCAGCTTCACGGAGGTCCCAGCAGGAGACAGAGCACCTGGTAACCAGTGATATGCGCTTTCCCACCCCCAACCTTCTCCCCCTCCACACACCCTCCTCTGCTTCCCACTGGCTATAATCTCTTGGCCAGGAGGCACAGGCTTTGGCCCCGTGTCACTTGGATTTGCCTCGTCCACACTGGCAGGCTCCCTGAGTGCCATTTGTTTGTTGCTGGTGTTGCTTTTTTCTGCTTCTTTTTGTTTCTTCCATGCCTTTCACTACCTACCCCTACTTTCTCTTGAACATTGGCTCCATGTGCCATTTTTCCTTCTTGTTGAAAGGCTGTGAAGTGCCACTGGAGTGGGGAACTTCTTCCCCTGCCCTTGCCACCATGTTGGTGGGTTCCCCTGGGCTTTGTTTTGTTTTGTTTGTTTTCTTTTTCTTTTCAAGGCTTAGGAGCCCCCTCTACCCGGGCTGTACTTCATGGCTTGGGAGCCACTTCTCCAGTCTGCGCTGCTGGGATCCCTGGGGCATTTCTTTGTTCTTTTTTTTTTCTTTTTGTCTTTCTTCATTTCTCAGTTTCTTGTTTCTGTGTACTAACCTTCTTTTCCTGTCTCCTGAATACCTGGTTCTATGTGACATCTCTACCCCTTCTAGCCAGGCTGTACTTTGTGGCCTGGGAGCCACTTTCCCAGTCTTCACAACCACACCAATGGGATCCCTGGGGGGTTTTCTTTTCTTCTCCTAATTTTTATTTATTTATTTTTCTTTTTTTCCTTTTTGTTTTTCTCCACTTCTTGGTTTCTTATCTCTCCATTCCAATGGCAAGCTCCCTTAGCACTTTGTTTGTTTGTTTTTGGCTCCTGTTTCTCTCTCCTCTCTCTCCTCTTTACCATATCCATCTCAGCTCCACACGTCACAATCTCCCCCCTCCTTCCTGTCTACCTGCATGGTGCACCAAACATCACGCCCCCTGTACAGCACAGGCACATCCTACTGGAACCTGCCCTGCACTAATTCCCGTCCCGCCCTGTCGGCCCTAGTACATGCCACAAACAACCCATCCCAGCCCCTTCCCTTCAGTTGGATTTGCCCTGCTGAACCATAGCTGAGCTATTGGCCCTGCACATTGGACAAGGAGGTGAAAAGTATCATTCCCACAGACGAGCAAACAATAAAGAATGCACAGCCCGTCCGCACAGACATAACCAAATAAAACAAAAAGGCAGGATGCAGGAAAAAAAACTACAATCAATAAATGAAGAAAATAACTACAAAGTGTACCGAAGGCAGTAGACAATATCAAAACATTAAAAAAAAAAACAGGACAGGATGGTTCCAGTAGGTGTTCAAAATAAAACACCAGATGACTTTCCAGTAGAAGAAAAGGCACTAGAACTACCTGATAGGGAATTCAAATCTCTAATATTCAGAGCTATCCAAGAGTTGAAGCAAAAAGGAGACAAAAATGAGGAAAAAAATAGACAAATTCATGGAAAATACACACAAAAAATGGAAGAATTCAGGAAAATAATACAGAAACAAAATGCCAAAATAAATTCACAACTAGAAATCATACAAAAACAACAATTAGAAATCCAAAAGATAAACAACAAGATTTCAGAAATGGACAGCATCATAGAAGGGCTGAGGAGCAGGTTTGAAAAGATGGAAAACAGGATCAGCAAAATTGAAGACAAACACTTGGATACAACTCTGTTTAAGGAAACATCAGAAAAAAGAATGAAGAAAAATGAAGAAACCCTGAGAATTATGTGGAATAAAATCAAAAGCAAAAATTTTCGAGTGATCAGATTTCCAGAACAGGGGAGGAAATGGAAAATACAGAGAGATCATTGAAAAATTGCCGACAGAAAACTTCCCTAATAGCATGAAAGATGAACAGCTGACCATCCAAGAAGCTCAATGAACCCCATATAAGATAGACCCCGAAAGAAAATCAGCAAGACATATCATGAACACATTCGATAAAACCAAAGCCAAAGAAAGAATCCTGAGAACAGCTTGAGAAAAACAAAAAGTGACATACAGAGGACAAACAATAAGACTAAGCTCAGATTATTTGGCACAAACCATGCAGGCAAGAAGGCCATGGGATGACATATATAAAATAATGATAAATCTTGAAAAAAAATGCCAAGCAAGGATAATATATCGTGCAAAACTCTCATTCAAATATGATGGTGATATTAGGACATTTCCAGATAAACAGAAATTAAAGGACTATGTAAAAACCAAATCAAATTTACAATAATTATTAAAGGGAGTCCTTCAGTCTGAGAACAAACAACATCAGACCACAACCTGAATCTGGGATGTAAGATTGTACCAGCCAGATACCAACCTAGAAAATGAACTCTCAAGGACTATCCAAAACCAAAAGAATTACAACAGGGAACCAGAGAGATTAATCTGTAAATAACAACAACGTCAGAATACTAAAACAGGGAATAAACAGTGTAGACATAGAATCTTCTAATGGAGAGGAAGGCAAGGCGATACCAAGTAATAATAGACTGGTTCAAGTCTAGGAAGATAAGAGTAAATTTCAAGGTAACCACAAAGAGAGTTAACAAACCTACTCACCAAAATAAAGAAGAAAACCATAAAGTCTCAGTAAAAATAAAATCTACAAAAACAAAACAAATGAAAAAAAATCCACAAACAAAAGGAATTCAGCACAGGAGAGTAAGAGGAACAAAGAAAATGTCAGCACCACAAAAAAAGCAATACAAAATGACAGCAATAAACTTACACCTATCAATAATTACACTGAATGTAAGTGGCCTAAATGCACCCATAAAGAGACAGAGAGTGACAGAATGGATTTTAAAAAAAGTATCCATTGATATGCTGTCTACAAGAGACACACCTTAGAAACAAAGACATACATTTATTAAAAATCACAGGATGGAAAAAAATATCAAGCAAACAGCTACCAAAAAATAGCAACAGTGGCAATACTAATCTCAGATAAAATAGACTTTAAAACAAAATCCACCATAAAAGATAAAGAACGGCACTTTATAATGATTAAAGGGATGATCCATCAGGAAGACATAACCATAATAAACATCTACACACCCAATGAGAGGGCTCCAAAATACATAAAACAAACTCTAACAGCACAGAAAAGAGAAACTGACAGTTCCACCATAACAGTAGGAGAGTTCAACACATCACTCTTAGTAAAGGACGGAACATCTTGAAAGAAACTCAACAAAGATACAGAAGAGCTAAAGGTCACAATCAGCCAGCTTGAACTCATAGACATATATAGAACACTCTACCCGACAGCTGCAAAGTATACATTCTTTTCCAATGTACATGAAATTTTCTCCAGAATAGACCACATCTTAGGCTACAGAGCAACCCTCAACAGAATCCAAAACACTGAGATAATACAAACTATCTTCTTTGATCACAACACCATCGAGGTAGAAATTAACAACATGAAGAGCAAGAAAAAAGAATTCAGTTACATGGAAACTGAATAACCCTTGCTGAAAAAACCACTAGGTAATAGAAGAAATCAGAGATGGAATAAAAAAATTCCTAGAATCAAACGAGAATGAAAACACATGACACCAAAATCTTTGGGACACAGCAAAGGCAGTCCTCAAGAACAATTTATAGCAATAGATGCACACAACAAAAAAGAAGAAAGGGACAAAATCAAAACATTAGCTACACAACTTGAACAAATAGAAAGAGAACAGCAAAAAAAAAGCCCACAGCCACCAGAAGAATGGAAATAATAAAGATCAGAGAAGAAATAAATGAAATATAGAGTAGAAAAACAATAGAAAGAATCAAAAAAACTAAAATTTAGTTCTTTGAAAGGATCAACAAAATTGACAAACCACTGGCCAAACTGATAAAAAAATAAAAAAAAATAAAAAAAAAACCAGGAGAGGATGCAAATAACCCAAATAAGAAATTAAATGGGAGACATTACAAAAGACCCAACTAAAATGAAAAGGATCAAAACAGAGTAATATGAAAAATTTTACTCCAACAAATTTGAAAACCTAGAGAAAATGGACAGATTTCTAGAAACAAACTACCTACCCAAACTAACACAAAATGATGTTAAAAACCTGAACAGACCCATAACAAGGAAGAAATTGAAAAGATTATTTACAAAAAAAAAAACTTCCAACAACAAAAAAAAAACCCTGGCCCATATGGCTTCACTGGAGAATTCTACCAAACATTCAGAGAAGAGCTTACACCAGTACTACTCAAACTATTTCAGAATATAGAAAAGGAAGTGACACTTCCAAATTCATCCTATGAAGCCAGCATAACCCTGATACCAAAACCAGGCAAAGATATCACAAAAAAGAAAATTACAGACCAATATTTCTCATGAATATAGATGCAAAAATTCTTAACAAAATTCTAGCCAATAGAATTCAGCATCATATAAAAAAAATACACCATGACCAAGTAGGATTCATACCAGGTATGCAAGGATGGTTCAACATTAGAAAATCAATCAACGTAATCCCCCACATAAATAAAAGGAAAGAAAAGAATCACATGATCATCTCAATCAACACAAAAAAAGGCATTTGACGAAGTCCAATACCAACTCCTGATAAAAAATAAAATAGGTATAGAAGGGAAATTTCTCAACATAATAAAGGGCATCTATGCAAAACCTATGACCAACATCATTCTTAATGGAGGCCGAAAACATTCCCCTTGAGAACAGGAACAAGACAAGGATGCCCTTTATCACCACTCCTATTTAACATAGTACTGGAAGTCCTAGCTAGAGCAATAAAGCAAGAAAAAGAAATAAAGGGCATCCAAATTGATAATGAAGAAGTTAAACTGCCCCTATTTGTGGATGATATGATACTATACATAGAAAACCCTAAAGACTTCACAAGAAAACTACTGGAACTAATAGAAAGATTCAACAGAGTAGCAGGATACAAGATAAACATACAAAAATCAGTTGGATTCTTATACACCAATAAAGACCATGATAAAAAGGAAATCAGGAAAACAATACCATTTATAATAGTGCCTAAAAAAAATAAAATACTTAGAAATAAATCTAACCAGGGGTGTAAAAGACCTATACAAACAAAAGTACAAAACACTACTGCAAGAAACCAAAGAGATCTACATAAATGGAAAAACATACCATGCTCATAGATAGGTAGACTCAACATTGTGAAAATGACAATTCTACCCAAAACAATTTACAAATACAATGCAATACTGATACAAATACCAACAACATTCTTTAAAGAGATGGAAAAACTAATCATTAACTTTATATGGAAAGGGAAGAAGACCCAGAGAAGTAAAACACTATTGAAGAAGAAGAAGAAGAAGAAAGTAGGAAGACTCTCATTACCTGACCTCAGAAACTACTATACAGCTACAGTAGTCACAACAGCCTGGTACTGGTACAATGACAGATACATTGACCAATGGAACAGAATTAAGAACCCAGATGTAAATCAATTCACCTACAGTCACCTAATCTTTGACAAAGGCCCAAAGTCCATCAAATGGGGAAAATACAGTATTTTTAACAAATGGTGCTGGTAAAACTGGATGTCCATCTGCAAAAAAATGAAACAGGACCCATACCTCACACCATATAGAAAAACTAATTCAAAATGGATCAAAGACCTAAATATAAATCCAAAAACTATAAAGTTCATAGAAGAAGAAATAGGATCAACGCTAGAGGCCCTAATACATGGCGTTAGCAGGATACAAACCATAATCCACAATACACAAACTCCAGGAGATAAGCTAGATAACTGGGATCTTCTAAAAATTAAACATCTATGCTCATCGAAAGACTTCACCGAAAGAGGAAAAAGAGAACCTACAGACTGGGAAAAAAAATTTGGCCATTACAAATCAGACAAAGTTCTAATCTCTAAACTATACAAGAAATCCAACACCTCTACAACAAAAAGACAAATACTCCAATTTAAAAATGGGCAAAGGAAATCAACAGACATTTTAGCAAAGAAGATATTCAAGTGGCCAACAGACACATGAGGAAATGCTAGTGATCACTAGCTATTAGAGAAATGCAAATCAAAACCACAATGAGATACCATCTCACCCCAGCATTACTGGTACAAATTTAAAAAAAAAATGGAAATAACAAATGATGGAGAGACTGTAGGGAGATCGGAACTCTTATGCATTGCTGGTGGGAATGCAAAATGATACAACCATTTTGGAAAACGATATGGTGTTTGGTAAGAAAGCTAGAAATGGACATACCATACGATCCAGCAATCCTACTCCTAGGAATATAACCTAGAGAAATAAGAGTCGTCACACGAAAGAGACATGCACATCCATGTTCATTGCAGCATTGTTCACAATAGCAAAAAGATGGAAACAACCTAGATGCCCATCAACAGATGAATGGATAAACAAACTATGGTACATACACACAGTGGAGTATTATGCAACAATAAAGAACAATGATGAACCTGTGAAGCATCTCATAACATGGATGAAACCGGAGGACATTATGCTGAGTGAAATAAGTCTATCACAAAAGGACAAATATTGTATGAGACCACTACTGTAAAAACTCATGAAAGGTTTACACACTAAAAGAAACAATCTTTGATGGTTATGAGGGAGGGGAGGGGTGAGGATGGAAAAACACCAAATAGATGATAGATAAGTGGTAACTTTGGTGAAGGGTAAGACAGTACACAATACTGGGGAAGCCAGCACAACTTGTACCAGGCAAGGTCATGGAAGCTCCATAGACACATCCAAACTCCCTGAGGGATGGAATTGTAGTGCTGAGGGCTGTGGGGACCATGGTGTCAAGGAACATCTAGCTCAACTGGCATAACATAGTTTACAAAAAAAATGTTCTACATTCTACTTTGGTGAGTAGCATCTGGGGCCTTAAAAGCCTATGAGTGACTATCTAAGATACTCCACTGGTCTCATCCTTTTGGGAGCAAGGGAGAATGAAGAAAACTAAAGATAAAAGGGAAAGATTAGTCCAAAGGACTAATGGACCACATTTACCACAGCCTCCATTGACTGCTCTGACAGGGATCACAATAGAGGGTCCTGTACAGAGCTGGAGAAAAATGTAGAACAAAATTCTAACTCACAAAAAAAGACCAGATTTACTAGCCCGACAGAGACTGGAGAAACCCTGAAAGTATGGCCCCCGGACATCCTTTTCGCTCAGTAACGAAGTCACTGACAAATTTCACCCTTCAGCCAAAGATTAGACAGACCTATAAAACAAAACGAGACCAAAGGGGCACAACAGCCTAGGAACAAGGACTAGAAGGCAAGAGGGGACAGGAAAGCTGGAAATAAGGAACCCAAAGTAGAGAAGGGATAGTGATGACATGTCGTGGGGTTGTTAACCAATGTCATAAAACAATATGTGTACCAACTGTTTAATGAGAAACTAATTTGTTCTGTAAACCTTCATCTAAAGTACAATAAAAAAAAATTAGCCAGTGAAAACCCTATGGATCACAGAATGTTGTCCAATATAGTGCTAGAAGATGAGCCCCCTAGGGCAAAGTCACTCAAAATACAGTGACAGCAACAATGGATTCCAGCATACCAACGATCATGAAGATGGCACAGGACTAAGCAATGTTTCATTTTGTTGTGCATGGATCATCATGAGTCAGAGCCAACTTGATGGCAACTCGCAACACAACAACAAAGGTAGGGATGGTACCAGACCGAATGATGGACTAAACATAAGGAAGGAAAAAGAAAAGATCTCTTATGATGCCAGGTTTTGTCTCAGCCAACTGGCCCCACCCAGTGAGATGGGGGAGACATGAGTGGGAGTGGGTTTGGGGTCAGGAAGAGAGACTTAATGTTGGCCATTTGATCTTGCATTGCCTGTGAGGCAGCCAGGAGAATCCCAGGAGCTCAGAGACATTCAGGCCTACTAGGGAGACGGCATCTTAGCAAACAGAGCTGCTCTAGCTACTTCAATCGAGCGAAAACCACCCTCTGCCTCCAGGGTTACTGATTGCTCTTATTCTATCCAATAACTGGCAGCAGGACAGGGAGAGTGGAAAAAGCCACGGCTTTGAAGTCACCCAGATCTGAGTACAAACTCCTGCCTCTGCTGATACAAGTTCTGTGTGGCTTTAGAAATGTGATTTCAACTCTCTGAGCCTTCCTTTCTTCATCTATGAAGTGGGAATAAATAATACATTCTTCATGGACTATAGTGAAAATTGAATGATATAGTGGATGTAAAACATCAAGCTAGTCTCTGGCACATAGTAGGTGTTTGATAAATGATGCTAACTGCTAATTAGTAATTAGTTGTTGCTGTTAGCTGCCCTTGAGTTGGCCTCTGACTCATGGCGATCCCATGCACAATGGAACAAAACACTGCCTGGTCCTACGCCATTCCCATGATTGGTTGCTGATCAGACCATGTGAACGACAGGGTTTTCATTAACTGATTTTCAGAAGTGATCACCAGGCCTTTCTTCCTAGCTCATCTTAGTCTGGAAGCTCCTCTGAAGCCTGTTCAGTATCATAGCAACACGTAAGCCTCCACTGACAGACAGGTGGTGGCTGCACATGAGGTGCATTGGCTGGGAATCAAACCTGGGTCTCCCTCATGGAAGGTGAGAATTCTACCACTGAACCATCAGTGCCTCAGTAATTACTAGTGGTATTATATTTGCAATCTAAAAATGTTATATATTGTTTTATTAATCCTACAAAAATCAAAGGGTTGTAGTCCTACAGTGAACGGTCTAGTGACTCCAAGGGATGTGAGAAACAGAAATGTATTCCTCCCAATTCAAAAAGATTTTCCTGGGCTCCCTGGGTGCCCAAGCCTGTGGCAGACCCTGGGAATTCAGGTGGAGCCTCCAGAGTTTGCCATGCTTCTCCCCCAGCACACACAATTCCAGGCAGACAGTCATGATCACTGAAGGGGGATCCTCCCAATTGCCTGGGCTCTCCTTGGAGCTGAATTGAACAGACATTCCAAGCTGGGCACTGGGCAGGCAAAGAGGAGTCTGGCCAAACTCAGGCCCTGGGGGTTTACAGCCCAGCCTGGGCATCAGTGAGTCTTGAATGGCTTTTTCTTCAGGAACCGGCGTCCACCCCTGTCTCAGGCTCCCTGCCCATGCTCGAGGCTGCCAAACCATCTGTGTCCTTGAGAACACGCTGGGCTCCTGACCTAGGCAGCATCTGGTCCACTACCTGCTGCCCCCAACCGGGCATCTGTCCAACTCAGAGGCAGTGAAGACAGAGAGATGGGATCTGAGAGCTGGAAAGGAATGTGGAATTCATCCAGGACAGGGAGTACACAACACGCTGGACCTGGAGCCAGAAAAACGCTTGATTTTTATTAGAGCTTGGCCCTTGACCAGCTGTGTGGTTGGAGGCAGTCACTTTTCACTCTGAGCCTCAGTTTCCTTATCTACAAAAGAGAGATAATAAATGTCTACCTCATTAAAAAAAAAAAAAAATCAGTTGCAGTCCAGTTGACTCTGACTCATGGCAAAACCATGTGTGTCAGAGTAGAACTGCTCTCCATACAGTTTTCCATGGCTGTGATCTTTCAGAAGTAGATTGCCAGGCCTTTCTTCTGAGGCACCCCTGGGTGGATTTGAGCCACCAACTTTTCAGTTAGTAACAAGCACTTAACTATTTGCACCAGCCAGGGACTCCCATCTACCTCATAGGGCTATTGTAAGCTTTGTGTTAGTATATGATCTATTGGGACTCTTAACTGGAAGTGGCAGACATCACCCATCTCACACTAGCTTAAGTTAAAAAAAAAAAAGAAGTTTAAGAATAGTTCTAACTTCAGGCACAGATGAAACTAAGTGCTCAAACAGCATCATCAGAAATCTCTCTCTCTCTCTCTCTCTTTTTCTCCCTCCCTTGCTCTGGCTCTCTTTCTCCCTCCCCAGCCCTGTCTGTACTGCTTTCTTCTGGAATGCCTTTATTTTCAGATAAACCTTCCCTTCAAGGTGACAAATAATCGCCAGTACCTCTAGGCTTATTTTCTACCAGTGGACAGAGAGTGCTTCTTTCCCGATAGTCTCGAGATTGGCAGTCATTGGCTCTGATTGACCCACTTTAGGTTATATGCCCACTCCTCAACCAATCACTGTGGCCAGGGGGATGCCGTATTCCCATCGACAAGCTTGGGTCATTTGTCCATGTCTGGAACCCTGCAATCCAAGAAGTTGGCTCAACCCCATCCAAATAACATAGACTGATAGTGGAGGAGAAAGTGTCTAAAGGAAAATCAGAATGCTATTATAGACAAAAGGGGGAGTATATACTGGACATGCCAAAACAATACACACCTATGATAAATGTGAATAGGGATTGATTTCAACAAATGCTATCAACTTTATCATCATTGTCGTCATTATTATCATCACTATCTTTACCTTAGTTATCAAGTACTGCTATAACAGAAATACCACAAGTGGATGGCTTTAACAAAGGGAAATTTATTGTCTCACAGTCAAGGAGGCTAGAAGTCCGAATTCAGGGTGCCAGCTCCAGGGGAAGGCTTTCTCTCTCTGTCAACTCTTGGGGAAGATCCTTGTCATCAAACTTCCCCTGGACTAGCAGCTTCTCAGTGAAGGGACCCTGGGTCCAAAGGACATGCTCTTCTACTGGCACTACTTTCTTGTGGCATGAGTTTCCCCTGTCTCTCGGCTCACTTCGCTCTTTTATATCTCGACAGAGATTGGCTCAAGACATGATCCAATCTTGTAGATTGAATCCTGCCTCATTAACATAATTGCAGCTAATCCTATCTCATCAACATCATAGAGGTAGGATTTACAACATATAGGAAAATCACAGCAGATGACAAAATGGTGGACAATCACACAATACTGGGAATCATGGCCTAGCCAAATTGATACACATGTTTTGGGGGGACATAATTCAACCCATGACAATCATCATCATCATTATCAGCATCATTGTCATCAGCATCATCATCACAAGTGAATAATAAATTGTATTTGTGTGTTTCTGTGAGCCACTACTCCGCTTCTACAGCTGTTCTGTGCCTAGAAGAGGACACTTGGTACTCCCGCAGGGTTCCTAAGAGCCTGAGTTTCCCCTGCTTGCATGCCCCATGAGATTGTTGAGTCCCTGCCTTCAGCCTTTCTCTGTGTTCTGAGATGGATCTGCTCCAGACACGGTCTCTGCTCTCATCCAGCATCAGCCCCAGCCTTTGCTGTCCTCTTCTCCGCATAGCTGAGGACCCCTGACCACCATTCTTTGCAGACCCAGTCCTACCCCAGTTCTGGACAAAAGCAGGACATTTGAAAGAACCCCAGCCCCATCCTCTAAGGATCATCATACACTGTCCACTCTTCTGGCCCTGACGTTGGGGCCTGTTTTCATCACTGTAATTTATCCTTGATCCTGTTTCAAGAGTCCCTATCTGGCTATCTGCAGTGGGTAAGTATATCAGCAACTGTAGTTGTGAGTAACAGAGAACCTCAGTCAGATTGACTTTCAACAATAAAAGGAATTTATTGACGGATGGAGTAAAAAATCCGGAGGCAGTTCAGGCTTCAGGCAAAACTAGATTCAGCAGCTCAATGATATCATCAAGGATCTGGTTTATTTTCCCCTGTTAGCTCTATCTTTTGCAGTGTTGACTTCATTCTAAGCCTGTATCTGGTGTTCCCAAGATGGCTTCTAGCATCGCTCAAGGTTATATGTTTCCACTTTTATGTTCATCAGGAAAGAATAGCTTTTTGTCCTACAATTTTTGACATAATTCTAATAGATTCACTCTGACTGGAGTGGCTTATCCTTTGCTGGCTTAAGAGAACCACAGTGGGGTTAATCCCAAGCAAACCACATGACTGAAAATGGGAGGGAAATGGTTTACCAAGGGAAATTTGGGATTCTGTTACCATTAAGGAAGGGGGAAGGTTCCTGGCCAGCAGTCAAAAGACGTCCATTATAAGAATTTAAGAGAGTCATCCTCAAATTGTACCTGGAGGTGAGCCCAAGGTTTGCCTTGCATTTTCTGAGACATCCTGCCCTCTCTTTTCACTCAAACCCTCCTTTGCAATTGGGAGGTGATTAACTGAAGTTCATCTCGAGTCTCAGTTAAGAGTGTATTTGTTATTGTACAATTCTTCGTAGTATTCCTGCAATTTTTCAGTAAGTTTGAAATTATTTTCAAGTAAAAAGTTAAAAATAATGCAATATATAGTGCATCTTCTCTACACTTTGCCCCCCTAGGTAAGATTCATGCAATATTGGTATTTCTTTACTGGTATTGTCTTTTACTGCAGGGATGATGAGAAAAGGGGAGAATTTACCCAACTTGATCAGAATTCAGCCAACTTGAGAGCACTTTGGTTCAGAGAGGAGCTTTTGAGCTTTGGTTGGCTGGATGGGAATAAAGTAACAAACATATTAAGGTCCCCAAACAAAGATCAAGGGATGGGACCTCTAAAATAAAACCTCCAAACTGGGGTAAAATGTTATATTTTCAGGATTATCTCCTGTCTCAATGATTTAATGTGTTAATATGGAATGTGGGTTGTCAAGGTGATGGAAAGGGACTGACCTGTTTTCCCACTTTTTGAATGGAAGTGTTTATAGCAGTTATTCTCTACTTCTCTCATCCTTTAGCCTGGGTGTGGTAGGGGACATATAACTTGTCTCTTTAATTCACCCATCTCTAAATCAAGAGGAATGGTACTTAAGAAGCTGTGTCCAAGGACGTGCATCTGAGGTGCCTTATCCACACCGGAACCTAATTTCGATGACAAAATTTTATACCTTGAGCCTGAGTCTGATGCCATAATAGATGAGATTTTTGAGATGTCTTAATAGGAGTGCATTTTGCACACAAGAAAAGCATAAATATTTTAAGGCCAGAGGCTAGACTGTGGCAGTTTTAAAACATGGCGCCAAAGTTCTTTGACATCCTTCCCATCAAGAGGTAAGGTCTATGCCCACTTCCCTTGAATCAGGGTCAAACTTAGTGAATGGTCAACCAACAGGCAGAAGTAACACTATTTGACTTTTGAGGCTATATTAGAAAAGGCTATGCAGGGTCTTCCTGGTTTTCTTGGTATGCTCACTCTTGAAATTCAGATGCCGAGTTGTGAGAAAGTCTGACCAGCCTGTGGACAGGCTCATCTGGAGAGGTCCAGGTTGGACAAGAACCAAGGCACTGTCAGCTCTCAGCTCCAACTGAGCTCCCAGCTGACAGCGACATCATCTTGCCAGCCATGTGAGTGAGCCATCTTGGAATTGGATCCTCCAACTCCAGTTGATGCCACAAAGAGCAGAGCTTGACCTTCCCAACCAACCCCTGCCCAAATTGCAGATTTGTAAGTCACATAGATGATTGTTGTTGTTTTTTTAAGCCACTAAGTTAGGGGCAGTTGTTAAGAGTTCAGGCTGCTAACCAAAAGGTTGGCAGTTCAAATCCACCAGCCTCTCCTTGGAAACCCTGTAGGGTAGTTCTACTCTGTCCTATAGGGTCCCTATGAATCGAAATCGACTCAACTGTAATGGGTTTGGTTTTTATTGGTTAAGTTTGGGGAGTGGTTTACTACATAGAGATAATAACTGAAACACCATGCAAAAGGATGCAAAGGCATTTCAAAAGAGAATAATTTGGATATTAAAGTATTAAAAGAGACTCTTGGAAAAATTTTAAAAGTCCATGATTATTTGTTCAAAAATGACCATTGTGATGGTTAAGATTGTGTGTTAACTTGGCTGGGCCATGATTCTCAATGTTTATATGTGATCACTCCCGTGATTAAATATGGTGTGAGTAGCCAATCAGATGAAATGGAGTTTCCTTGGAGGTGTGGCCTGAATCTGAATATAAGCAGACTTTCTGGCTTCTTGCTCACTCTGGATCCTGCAGCTGCCTCCTGTCATCTCACCTCCAGTTCTTGGGACTTCAGCTGTCAGCTTATCTGCTGAACTTGGGATTTGTTGATCTTCACAGCCTGTGAGCAGAGCCCTGTTCTCTGGCCTGCCGATCTTGAGTTCACCAGCCCCTGCAGCTGTGTGAATCAGGAGAAACCTCGCGGTCTTCCCTGCTGATCTTGGAATTCATCGACCTTCACAGTCTGTGAGTGGGAGCCCTGCTGTCTGATCTGCCGTTCTTGGACTCAACAGCTTCTGCAGCTGTGTGAATTGGGAGAGGCCTCTACCCTGATCCATGGACTTGGTATGTTCTAGCCTCTACAATCGTGTGAGCTGTTTCCTTGATATAAATCTCTATATATATTTATACGCTTTACTGGTTTTGCTTCTTTAGAGAACCCAACCTAAGACATTTGGTACCAAGAGTGGTTCTAGAGAAACAAAATTGTAAAGATGAGTTTTCTAAATTGGTTCTCAAGGCTGGTTAGTCTTAAAGATGTTGATGACTCTGCTTCCAGCAGTAAAGACAGCACTGCTAGTCCATGGCATGAGGTGGTGATACAAATACGCAAAATATCACCACCAGCATACTGATCGGGTATTGGTGAAAGGCAAGGCTCAGGGCAAACAAGTGTGATATCTTTCTACAGCTTTGTCAGAATGAGAAGTATAAGGAAGCTGGATGGTTGGTCCGACTTTCGCTAGACAAACTGGTGAAAGAAAGAGATGCGCTCAGAGTTTCAGAGTCAAAGCTCAAGTGCTGCATACATGACCTCAAGGCTTCCAGTTGTGCTTTGAAAGAAAGCCTTATTTCTTGTAGTAACAGAGCTGAAATTGCCGAAAACCAAACCCAGAGTCTTATTGTAAGAGTGGCTGAATTACAAAGTCAGCTCAATTGCCAACCTCTAGAGGTGTCTGAAGTTAAAGTAAGGGCATTGATTGAGAAGAAATGGGATCCTGAAACTTGGGATGGGAACGTTTGGGCAGATAATCAGGAAGCTGGGGACACTGAGCCCATACATTCCATTGAATCACTCCTGCCAGCAGAACCAGTCTCATCTGAAGAGATTACTTCATGTTTGTCTGCTAAACCACCCTGCCCAGAAAAACCATTAGCCCCTCCACTCTGGTCTAATGAGATTAGACCTAGCCCAGCTGCCTCTAAAGAGCCCTTGCCTGAGTCATTGCCTGGGGCATTGCCTGAGGCAGATGCTTTACAAGACAAGGCTGAATGTTCTCAAAACAATTCCACACTAGTGATTCTGGCTTCTAGGCCTATTACTAGGCTTAAGTCCCAGCAAGCCTCAAAAGGTGAAGTACAAAGTATGACCCAGGAGTGTATGCTACACTCCAAAAGAACTACTGGACTTTTCTAATATGTACAAACAGAAACCTGGGAATATGTGTGGGAATAGCTATTAAAGGTGTTGGATAATGGTGCAAGGAACATAAAGACGGATCAGTCTGAGTTTATTGATATGGGTCCACTAAGCACAGATTGTTCATTCAATGTTTCAGCTTGAGAAGTTAGGAAAGGATCTAATAGTTTATTTGGTTGGACTGCTGAAGCATGGATTACGAGGTGGCCTACATTAAATAAAGTTGAAGTACCAGACCTGCCTTGGTTTACTGTAGAAGAAGGTATCCAAAGGCTTAAGGAAATTGGCATGCTAGAGTGGATTTATCAAGTTAGACCCACAGACCCACACATGGAGTGCCCAGAGGACACACCTTTTACCACAACTGTGAGGAACAAATTTGTGAGAAGAGCTTCAGCATCTTTGAAGACTGCTGTGATTTCTATTTTATGTAAGTCAGATTTGACAGTGGTAACAGCCTTAACTGAATTAAGACACCTAACTACAATGGGGCCAACTTGTCCCTGTGGTAGTAGGGGCCAAGTGGCTGCACTCAATAGACAAAGACAAGGTGGGCGTGGTTACAGCAAGGGACAGAAGAGTCAAAGCAGTAATCAGAAGAGTCTGACTCATACGGACTTACGGCATTGGCTACTTAATCATGGTGTCCCTAGGAGTGAGATAGATAGGAAATCTGCTAAATATTTACTTGATCTGTATAAATGGATGAATTCTAGGTCAAGTGAACAGCAGTCTAACTCAAATTGCCAGAATAGAGAGTCACAGTCCCTCAATCAATTCCCAAATTTGAGAGAGTTTGAAGACCCACAACCCCTTGAATGAAGGGGAGGCTGGGTCCCCTTGAGGAAGGACTCCAATACACTGCCAAAAATTTTTACCGTTAATCTTTTTCCCAGCTTTCCCCAAAGGGATCTACAGCCTTTTATGAGAGTGACTGTTCATTGGGGAAAAGAAATAATCAGACTTTTTAGGGATTACTGGATACTGGCTCTGAACTGACACTAATTCCAGGAGACCCAAAACTTCACTGTGGCCCACCAGTCAGAGTTGGGACATATGGAGGTCAGTTTATTAATGGAGTCTTAGCCATGTTCATCTCACAGTAGGTCCGGTAGGTCCCTGAACCCATCCTGTAGTGATTTCCCCAGTTCCAGAATGCATAATTGGAATAGATATACTCAGCAATTGGCAGAACCCCCATATTGGATCCCTGACAAATAGAGTAAGGGCTTTTATGGTAGGAAAAGCCAAGTAGAAGCCATTAGAATGGCCCCTACCTAGGAAAATAGCAAACCAAAAGCAATACTGCATTCCTGGAGGGATTGCAGAGATTGCTGCCACTATCAAGGACTTGAAGGATGCAGAGGTGGTGATTCCCACCATATTCCCAATCAACTCACCTATTTGACCTGTGCAAAAAACAGATGAATCTTGGAGAATGACAGTAGATTATCAAAAACTTAACCAGGTGGTGACTCCAATTGCAGCTGCTGTTCCAGATGTGATTTCACTGCTTGAGCAAATTAATACATCTCCTGGTACCTGGTATGCAGCTATTGATCTGGCTAATGCCTTTTTTTCTGTACCTGTTTCAAAAGACCACCAGAAGTAGTTTGCCTTCAACTGGCGAGGACAGCAATACACCTTCACTTGCTTACCTCAGAGCTACATCAACTCTCCAGCCCTATGTCATAATTTAGTCCACAGAGACCTTGATTGCCTTTCCCTTCCACAAGACGTCACACTGGTCCATTACATTGATGACAGTATGCTGATTGGACCTAGTAAGGAAGAAGAGTCAATGATTCTGGACTTTTTGGTAAAACATTTGCATGCTGGAGGATGGGAAATTAATCCCCCCAGAATTCAGGCACCTTCCACTTAAGTGAAATTTCTAGGGGTCCAGTGGTATGGGGCATGTAGAGACATTCCTTCTAAAGTGAAGGATAAGTTATTGCATCTTGCTGCTCCCACAACTAAAAAGGAGGCACAACACTTAGTGGGCCTCTTTGGATTTTGGAGACAACTTATTCCTCATCTGGGTGTGCTACTCCGGCCTATTTATCAAATGACTCAAAAAGCTGCTAGTTTTGAGTGGGGACCAGAACAAGAGAAGGCTCTGCAATGAGTTCAGTCTGCTGTGCAAGCCACTCTACCACTTGGACCACATGACCCTGCTGATCCAATGGTGCTTGAAGTGGCAGTGGCAGATAGAGATGCTGTTTGGAGTCTTTGGCAGGCTCCTATTGGTGAATCACAGTGCAGACCCTTCGGATTTTGGAGCAAAGCTCTGCCATACTCTGCAGATAACTACTTTCCTTTTGAGAAACAATTTTTGCTTGTTACTGGGCCTTAGTAGAGACTGAACACTTAACCGTGGGACACCAAGTCACCATGCAGCCTGAGCTACCCATCATGAAGGGGGTGTTGTCTGACCCACAGTTATAAAGTCAGACAACAGCACTTCATCATTAAATGGAAGTGGTATATAAGAGATCGGGCCCAAGCAGGACCCGAAGTGTCCCAAATGCCCATGGTCTCCACTCCTGTCATGTTACCTTCTATCTCCCAGTCTGCACTTACGGCCTTATGAGGAGTTCCTTATGATGAGTTGACTGAAGAAGAGAAAACTCATGCCTGGTTTACAGATGGTTCTGCATGATATGCAGGCACCACTCAAAAGTGGACAGCAGCAGCACTGCAGCCCCTTTCTGAGACCTCCCTGAAGGACAGTGGTGAAAGGAAATACTCTTAATGGGCAGAACTTCGAGCAGCACACCTGATTGTTCACTTTGCTTGGAAGAGAAATGTCCAGATGTGCAATTATATACTGATTCATGGGCTGTGGCCAATGGTTTGGCTGGATGATCAGGGACTTGGAAGGAACACAATTGGAAAATCGGAAAGGATTTATGGGGAAGAGGTATGTGGATAGATCTTTCTGAATGGGCCAAAGAAGTGAAGATATTTGTGTCTCATGTGAATACTCACCAAAGGGTGACCTCAGCAGAGGATAATTTTAACAATCAAGTGGACAGATGACACATTCTGTGGAAACTAGTCATCTTCTTTCCCCAGCTACTCCCATCATTGCTCAATGGGCTCATGAACAAAGTGGCCATGGTGGCAGGGGTGGAGGTTATGCATGGGCCCAGCAGCATGGACTTCCACTCACCAAGGCTGACTTGGCTACAGCCTCTGCTGAGTGCCCAATTTGCCAGCAACAGAGACCAACACTGAGCACCATCCCTTGAGGTGATCAGCCAGCAACCGGGTAGCAAGTTGATTACACTGGACCACTTCCAGCATGGAAAGGGCAGTGTTTTGTCCTTACTGGAATAGACACTTACTCTGCATATGGATTCGCCTTCCTTGTTCGCAATGCTTATGTCAAAACTACCATCAGTGGACTTACAGAATGCCCTATCCATCATCATGGTATCCCACAAAGCATTGCCTCATATCAAGGGACTCACTTCACAGCAAATGAAGTGTGGCAGTGGGCCCATGCTCATGGAATTCACTTGTCTTACCATGTTCCCCATCATCCTGAAGCAGCTGGCTTGATAGAACAATGGAATAGCTTTCTAAAGACACAATTACAGAGCCAGCTAGGTGGCAATACCTTGCAGGGTTGGGGCAATGTTCTCCAGGAGACTGTATATGCTCTAAACCAGCATCCAATATACAGTGCTGTTTCTCCCATAGCCAGGATTCATAGGTCCAGGAATCAAGGGGTGGAAATGGGAGTGTCACCACTCACTATTACCCCTAGTGACCCACTTGCAAGATTTTTGCTTCTTGTCCCTGCAACCTTATGCTCTGTAGGCCCAGAGGTCTTAGTTCCAAAGGGAGAAATACTCACACCTGGAGACACATCACTGATTCCATTAAACTGGAAGTTAAGAATGCCACTTGGCCACTTTGGGCTCCTTATGCCTCTGGATCAACAGGCAAAGAAGGGAGTTATCATACCGGCTAATGTGATTGATCCTGATTACCAAGAGGAAATTGGACTGATATTACATAATGGAGGTAAAGAAGAGTATGTCTGGAATGCAGGAGATTCCTTAGGGAGTCTCTTAGTACTACCATGCCCTGTGATTAAAGTCAATGGAAAACTACAGCAACCTAATTCCAGCATGACTACTAGTGACCCAGACCCTTCAGGAATGAAAGTTCTGGGTCACCCCACCAGGCAAAGGACCACGACCAGCTGAGGTGCTTGCTGAGGGCAAAGAGAATAAGGAATGGGTGGTGGAAGAAGGTAGTTCTAAATACCAATTAGAGCCACATGACCAGTTGCAGAAACAGGGACTGTAACTGTTGTGAGTATTTCTGCTTTGTATGTGTATATCAAATATTTTTGTTCCCTTGTAAAATATAAGATGTAAGTGGGGCTAGTGCATTTTCAATTGTACGTATGTTAGTTGTATCATATTATGCACAAGTCTGACTTTCTAATTGTATTTATTCAGAGATTATGTATGCTTTAAGGAGATATGTACATGTGCCACACTGACAAGGGGTGGACTGTGATGGTTAAGATTGTGTGACAACTTGGCTGGACCATGATTCTCAGTGTTTATATGTGATCACTCCCATGATTGAATATGCTGTCAGTAGCCTATCAGATGAAAGGGAGTTTCCCTGGGGTGTGGCCTGCATCTGAGTATAAGCGGATGTTCTGGCTTTTTGCTCACTCTGGATCCTGCGGCTGCCTACTGTCATCTCACCTCTGGTTCTTGGGACTTGAGCTGTCAGCTTATCTGCCAAACTTGGGATTCGTCAATCTTCACAGCCTGTGAACAAAGCCTTGCTCTCTGACCTGTTGGTCTTGGGTTCGCCAGCCTCTGCAGCTACGTGAATCAAGAGAAACCTTGCAGTCTTGCCTGCCGATCTTGGGATTTGTCGACCTTCACAGCCTGTGAGTGGGAGCCCTGCTTTCTGACCTGCCAATCTTGGGCTTGCCAGCTTCTGCAGCTGTGTGAATTGGGAGAGGCCTCTGTACTGATCCACGGACTTGGGGTGTTCTAGCCTCTACAATTGCATGAGTTGTTTCCTTGATATAAATCTATATACATATTTATATGCTTTAACTGGTTTTGCTTCTCTAGAGAACCCAGCCTAAGACAATCATCTTGATGAATGTGCTGCAAAAGTCAAATGAAAAGTAAAGAATGTCATAATGAGTTCTCCAACAATTTTACTGGAAAAAAATATACACTCTCAAAAGAGTCAACTCTTGATTAAATTATTCTTTGTCCTTAAAATCAGCTATAGCTTCAATTATGATGAATGTTTTTCTTAAATATAGGATATTATTAATTTTATTTCATATCTTTAATTCCTGACAAAGTCCAAATAAAATCTATTTACCTCTATTTACTACAAAATTGTAGTGCCTATTTGAAGTGGCTCATATTGAGTGGGATTTTTTTCTGGTCTCCAACTATTCTTAGCAAATGAAGAACCTCTTTTATATGCCTGGACCATAGCCTGTTACTAACATGTCATTTGGATGTGGTGTTCTGCTTGCTGGGCTTGTTTTTTCCTTACACTAGAAGAAGAGAATGTTCTCCCATTTCCCAGGAACTCCCTTCACTCCCAGCCTGCCCATCCTTCAGTAAATGCTGAGGCCCACCTGCACCCACTGGGAAAGAGCATCAAGGACACTTGCCTCATTCAAAGCTCACCTTGTGCCCTGTACTAACTACCTTATCCAGCCTCCTATGCTCCTTTTCCACTTGTCTCCACCATTTTGGTCATTATTTGTCTTCATTCCCTTCCGTTACACTATCCTTGACTCTCCTCTTCATTCCAGATATGTACATGGATGGCGTTAGCCTCTTTCAGAAAATAATCCAGACCAATTCCATCCAGTCCCCAACGCTAGCCCATAATGTTGACCTTTCTGCCAGATTGGCCAGAAATGTCATCAAGAGAACCAAGCAGCAATTAACCAGACTATACTCAAAAAAACCTTAGATTGGCAAACTTCACACTGCCTTTGGGCTGGGTGTTGGGGAAGGGAGCTTGTAGAAATCCCAAATCCAACTTTTTTTCATCAACCTTTTAAGGGAGTGCTAAGAACCCACTATAGAGCAGTTAGAACTCTGTATGTCGGAAGTACCAGAAAACCCAACTCAATCAGATTTAAACAATAAAGGGAACTTATTGCCTCATAAAATTCAAAAAGGAAGAGGTAGGGCTACTTTCAGGCAAGGCTTGATCCAGATATTAAAATGATGCCACCAAGGAGTCAGTTTCATTCCATCCCTTCTCTCTGCATTCTACAACACTGCCCCCATCCTAAAGGCCACATTCTAAGCTGGCTCCCCTCTTAGTCACAAAATAGCTGCCAGTAACTCTAGGGATTACAAAAGTCCACTCACCAGCCATTCAATACAAGTCTCAGAATTGAGTCTCATTGACTATGGTTGACTGACATGGATTATATGTCACTGAATGTTCCTCATGTAATTTCTATGTCCAGGGAAATGAGGGACATTAATTGGTTCAAGGTAGTTGGGCCCACCCTCTGGGGATGGAATCAACTCTAACCAAGCTTCGTGAATGAGAAATGCAAGGTACTCTTAGAAAGGGGGAAATGGCTGCTGGAAGACTAGAAATTGACTCCAGACCATAGGTCCCACATGCTTCCCAGATGTAAGGCATGTTAAGGGACTTAATTATCCACAAGATGGTGATAATAATGCGTGTCTGCACATCTTTTTACAGTTTACCAAGTTCCTTTCCATCAATTACTTCTTCGGAGCCTCATATTTTCTCTGAAAGATGTCCAGATGAGCAATCTGAAGTTAAGTCCAAGGCACTGCAGCTGGTCAGTGGCTGAGATAGGACTTGAACTCCTAAGCCCTTTATTTTTTTTTTCTTGACACTGTCACTGACTTCCTAGGAGTTGAGTTTCTAGAAAACCAAACTCAAAGATGTCCCTAAATGGCAATATATGAACCAAGCCCAAGTTCTTGGTCTCACACTCAGTACATAAATATGCCCCCCAGGACAGCTTGCCTTTTGCTCCTCACGGTTCTTGACACCCTAAATTCCATCATCTGTGAGTCTGGGTGATGCCATGGCCACCCCCATGTCCCAGAAGCACTATTGTTTCCCACTGGAAGATTTCTTGGTTGCATCCAATTCAGCTCCATTGGACTCCAAGTACTTTGAAATTTCTCTCCAATTTGTTCCAGAGACCCTTGGAAAACATCTTCCCACTTCCTGCCTCCCTCCCTCCCTCTGTTCTTGACTTTCTTTATCAAATGTTTACTGAATACCAACTAAGCCCCAAAGTCATCACCATGGTGTTCAAGCCCCTCCTCCACCATCACCTCTATTTCTGTAACCTCTCCTCCAACCACTCTCCACTCACTCACTCCATACCAGCCAACTGGCCCCCACAGTTCCTCAAATACACCAGGCACACTCCAACTTCTGGGTCTTTGCAGTCCCTGCTCACTATCCACATGGCTTACCTCCTTACATGCTGCAGGTTTCTGCTTAAATATCACCTTATAAGTGAGACCTCCCGTGAACCCCAGAAAAAAATCAACATCCTCCATCACTCCCCAGCCCCATTTGCTTAATTTTCTCCATAACTCTTACCACAACAAAGTCCTACACATTTATGTGTTTATTGTATGACTCCCTGACCCTCAAGGAGGTGAGCACCTCAAAGGCAGGAATCTTTTGTCTTTTGTTCATTGACGAAGCTCAAGTACCTAGAACTGTGCTTGGCACGTAGTAGGTGTTCAACAAACGTTTGTTGAAAGAATGAATGTCATCAACACAGCCAGCGAGCTACACTTTCTTGCCTTTAGGATCTTCAGGCATGAATGAAACCATTCTACCTGCTTCCCAATGTCAGGAGACCCAGATGAGACTCTGAAGGAGGTCTCCTTGAAGCCTCTCTCACTCAACTTGAGGTGAGGAGGAAGCAGCTCTTTTTTCTGCCCCATGACAGTGGCAGGATGGGGTGATACCCAGCACTCCACTAACTCCAAAGAAATCTTCTCTACTTCTCTCTTTAACTTCAATATTTTATGCTCTCGAAACTGGTCAAACTTGTTTTGCAATCAATTAGTATATCCTTAATGGGTGGACTGGCACCTCATTTTGCCTGGGGATGTTTGGCACCTGTACTTTATTTCTGGCTTCTATGGCCTCAGTTGACACTGAGATACAAACAGTCCATTTTAACAACCTGTTATTCATACGTCATATAACTAAATATTTAATTCACAAAGATTCTGGAGGGCAGATGTTCTTATTTCCATTTTTCAGATAGCGAAACTGAGGCTCAGAGAGTCCTTCTCCTTTGGCAAGGAATGAGACTGGATAAAATGCTCAAAAAGTACTTATCTCTTGGTTGCCCCCAGAGAACTACGGGTATTGTTGTCCATGACCCCTGGATGCCAGCCCTTGACAGTGAGCCGGGGTCTGGTTATCTGCTCTGTATGGCTCTGCCTCCCACTCAGTCATTAGGACATCCTCTATAACCAACCAGATGAAGACCTGAGAAGTCGATGACCCTGATCGGCCTCTTGTCCCCTGCTGTGATAAGCAGCTTGGTGGGGAGATAAATGGATGTGATTATTAAACTAAAATGAGGTTTAGGGATTATCTGTGGATTTTCTCTATCCCTGTGGCAAATATAATGGAGAAGCGAGGAGCTAAGATTTCAGAATCCAGGGGAGGAGACCAGGCAACTTCTTGACTTGAATTTTACCAAAGCTTGAGAGTAAGGTGGACTGAGGTATGTGACCTTGGGCAAGTGACTTCACCTCTCTGAGCTTGTTTCTTTCTTCTGCACCATTATGTGGAGTCATGCTAGGGTTTGTTCCTCCCCCATCAGAAAAGGATCACTCTCCAAAGTTCTAGCTTGAAGGATTTGACATATATTCTCTAAGCATCGTATTTCCTATTGCAACTCCTCAGCAACATCTTGGAAGAGAAAATGAATTATTATATAATAACAATGCTGTTGTATTGTTAGGTGCCGTCGAGTCGTTTGTGACTCATAGCAACCCTATGTACAACAGAACCAAACACTGCCCAGTCCTGCGCCATCCTCACAATCATTGCTGTGTTTGAGCTCATTGTTGCAGCCACTGTGTCAATCCATCTCGTTGAGGGTCTTCCTCTTTTTTGCTGACCCTCTACTCTACCAAGCATGATGTCCTTCTCCAAGGACTGGTCCTTCCTGATAACATGTCCAAATGCGTGAGATGAAGTCTCATCATCCTCGCTTCTAAGGAGCATTCTGACTGTACTTCTTGAGACCGATTTGTTCGTTCTTATGGAAGTCCACAGAATATTGAGTATTCTTCGCCAACACCATAATTCAAAGGCATCAACACTTCTTCAGTCTTCGTTATTCATTGTCCAGCTTTCACATGCATATGAGGTGATTAAAAATACCATGGCTTGGGTCAGGTGCACCTTAGTCTTCAAAGTGACATCTTTGCTTTTTAACAGTTTAAAGAGATCTTTTGCCGCAAATTTGCCCAATGCAATACGTTGTTTGATTTCCTGACTGCTGCTTCCATGGGTGTTGACTCTGGATCCAAGTAAAATTAAATCATTGTCGACTTCCATATTTTCTCCATTTATCATGATGCTGCTTATTGGTCCAGTGTGAGGATTTCTGTTTTCTTTACGTTGAGGTGTAATCCATACTGAAGGCTGTGGTCTTTGATCTTCATCAATAAGTGCTTCAAGTCTTCCTTAATTTCAGCAAGCAAAGTTATGTCATCTGCATATCACAGGTTGTTAATTAGTCTTCTTCCAATCCTGATGCCTCGTTCTTCTTCATATAGTCCAGCTTCTCAGATTATTTGCTCAGCATACAGATTGAATAAATATGGTGAAAGAATAAAACCCTGATGCATACCTTTCTGGATTTTAAATCACACAGTAACTCCTTGTTCTGTTCAAATGACCATCTCTTGGTCTATGTACAGATTCCTCATGAGCACAATCAAGTGTTCTGAAATTCCCATTCTTCACAATGTTAACCATAATTTGTTATGATCCACACAGTCAAATGCCTATGCATAGTCAATAAAACACAGGTAAACATCTTTCTGGTATTCTCTGCTTTCAGTCAGGCTCCATCTGACATCAGCAATGATATCCCTTGTTCCATGTCCTCTACTGAATCCGGCTTGAATTTCTGGCAGTTCCCTGTCAATGTACTGCTGCAACCATTTTTGAATTATCTTTAGCAAAATTTTACTTGCATGTGATATTAATGATCTTGTTCAGTAATTTCCACATTCCATTAGATCACCTTTCTTTGGAATGGACACAAATATGGATCTCTTCCAGTTGGTTGCCCAGGTAGCTGTCTTCCAAATTTCTTGGCATAGATGAGTGAGTGCTTCCAGTGTTGCATCCATTTGTTGAAACATCTCTATTGGTATTCCTTCAATTCCTGGAGTTTGTTTTTCACCAATGCCTTCAGTGAAGCTTGAACTTCTTCCTTCAGTACTATTGATTCTTGATCATATGCTACCTCCTGAAATAGTTGAATTTTGACCAGTTGTTTTTGGTACAATGACTCTATGTTTTCTTCTATCTTCTTTTGATGCTTCTTGTGTCATTCAGTATTTTGCCAGAGAAACCTTCAATATTGCAACTTGAGGTTTGAATTTTTTATTCAGTTCCTTCAGCTTGAGAAATGCTGAGTGAGTTCTTCTCTTTTAGTTTTCTAACAGCAGGTCTTTGCACATGTCATTATAATACTTTGCTTTGTCTTCTCAAGCTGCCCTTTTATATCTTCTGTTGAGCTCTTTTACTTCATCATTTCTCCCATTTGCTTTAGCTACTGTACTTTCGAGAGCAAGTTTCAGAATCTTTTCTAACATTCATTTTGGTCTTTTCTTTCTTTCCTGTCTTTTTAATGACCTTTTCCTTTCTTCAGGTATGATGTCCTTTATGTCATTCCACAACTCATCTGGTCTTGGGTCATTAGTGTTCAGTGTGTCAAATCTATTCTTGAGATGGCCTCTAAATTCAGGTGGGATATATTCAAGGTGGTGCTTTGGCTCTTCTGGACTTGTTTTATTTTTCTTCAGCTTCAATTTGAAGTTGCATATGAGCAATTAATCATCTGTTCCGCAGCTGGCTCCTGGCATTGTTCCAACTGATGATATTAAGCTTCTCTATCGTCTCTTTCCACGGATGAAGTTGATTTGATTTCTGTGTATTCCATCTTGTGAGGGCCACATGTATAGTCACTGTTTATGTTGTTGAAAAAAGGTATTTCCAATGAATAGGTCATTGGTTTTGCAAAATTCTATCATTCGATCTCTGGCATGGTTTCTATCACCAAGATCATATTTTCCAACCATTGGTCCTTCTTTGTTTTCAACTTTTGCATTCCAGTCATCAGTAATTATCATTGAATCTTGATTGCATGTTTGATCAATAATAACAATAGCAACAACAATAATAATAGCAGCCAACATTTACAGATCTCTTTCCATATGAAAGCACTTTATAGGCATAATATCATTTAATCTTCTCAGTAATCCTAAAAAGTAGGTTCTATTTTATTTCCATTTTACGTATAAAGAAACTTAGTTTCCTGTGACTTGCCCAATGTCATAGAGTTGGTGAGGGGTAAAACCAGGCCTAGAACCAGACTCAAGTTTCTCCAAAGCTGTATTTCAACCTTCTGCTAAATGCTTCAATTGACTGTGCCATGATTTTTAGCTTCACTAGCATAATCTTTATACAATTCAATTGAACTGATTCTTTTTTAGCACTTACTATAATTCTCTAAGGAGCCCTGGTGGTGCAGTGGTTAAAGCGCTTGGCTACTGACTGAAAGGTCCGTGGTTTGAACCCACTAGCCACTCCATGGGAGAAAGATGTGGCAGTCTGATTTGGTAGATTATAGTATTGGAAACCCTATAGGGCAGTTCTACTCTATCCTATAGGGTCACTATGAGTCAGAATCAACTTGACAGCAATGGGTTATACTTCTTTAGGAGCTCCTGGATGATGCAAATGGTTAAGCACTCAACTACTAGCCAAAAAGTTGGCAATTCGAACCCCCCCAGAGGTGTCTCAGAAGAGAGGCCTGGAAGTTTACTTCCAAAAGTCCACAACCTTGAAAACCCTGTGGAGCACAGTTTTGCACTCACAGGGTCACCATGAGTCAGAATTAACTCACAGCAACAATAACAGTACTTCTCCCTGAGTCCGTTTCTTCATCTCTAAATTGCAGTTGATAATAATTCTCTTCAAATGGCTGTTTTGAGGATTGAATGCAATATAATAAATGTTCAAGAAGTATCTGTTTTCCTTCTTTACCCCTGAAAAACAAATATAAATTGATTTGCTGAAATAATAACAACTGGAGTTCAGAACACCAATAAAACTAAGAAAATAAGTCAGGTATGAAATTGATGATGTTTGGAATAGTCTACCTACCTACTTGGGGTGTCACACACCATGCTACAAATTTTGAGATGCAGTGCATTGCACTGACACCAGAACTAAAAAACTTGGGAAGTGGTGAAGGCATCCTTCTCACTGATTCAGCAAACATTTTTACTGAGCCACTTTTCCCAGCACTGTAGGTTCATAGATAAACACAACAGACATGACACTAGCTCTCATGGAGATTACATTCTAATGGGAGAAACAGAAAATAAACAACAAATAAATAAGATATTTCAAAGAGCAGCAAGTTTTCTAAAAATAAGATAATCATGTAGAATGTAAGTTGGGGTGAGAAGGGGCTCTTGTAGAGGATGTGGGTAGGTGAGCCCTCTCTGGAAGATGACGTTTGTACAAAGACCTGGATATTGAGGAAGAGCCAGCCACAGAAAGAGCTGAGGCCCTGAGCCAGGAATGAGAGATGCATATTCAAGGAATAAAAAGAAACTCTGTGGCTGGTGTGGTGTGAACAAGAGGGCAAATGGTAGCATAATGAGATGAGAGATATAATTGAGGCTAGATCTTGTAAAACCTTGAAAGATCATGTAAAACCTTGAGGTTTGTATTTTATTCTAAGTTCAACAGGTAAGATACTATGAGAAGGTCTTTTCTTTTTTTCCTAGCAGGAGGCTGTTAACTTCATCTGTTTAATTCTTTGAAAAGCCACCTTGGACCAAAAAAATATGGACTTTTGATTTATGACAAACATAGCATTCAGGTGGTGAAGGAAATGGTCTTTATTTCAATAAATTATGGCATGTCAATAGGGAGGGTAGCCATATGGTTAAAAAAAAATTCATCTTAACCCCTGCCTCTTACCATACACTAAAATCAAGTTTATGTGGATTATAAATCTAAATATGAAAGGTAAAATGATAAAGATTCTAAAAGATAATAAGGAGAATATTCTCATGACCTTGTGTTTTAATTACCTAGTATTGCTATAACATAAATACCACAAGTGAGTGGCTTTAACAAACAGAAATTTATTGTCTCACAGTCTATGAGGCTAAAAGTACAAATTCAGAATGCCAGCTCCCGGGGAAGGCTTTCTCTCTCTTTGTCAGCTCTGGGGGAGGGTGTTTCTCATCAATCTTCCCCTGGTCTAGAAGCTTCTCAGCACAGGGACCCCTGGTCCAAAGGATGCACTCCGCTCTCGGCTCTTCTTTCTTGGTCGTATGCGGTCCCTTCCCTCTCTGCTAAATTCTCTCTTTTATATCTTGAAAGAGATCGACTCAAGATACAACCTAATCCTGTAGATTGAGTAGTGCCTCATTAACATAACTACCTCTAACACTGCCTCATTAACATCATAGAAGTTAGGATTTAAAACACATAGGATAACCATATTAGATCACAAAATGGAGGACAACCACACAGTACTGGGAATCATGGCCTACCTAGCCAAGTTGACACACATTTTAGGGGAATACAATTCAATCCATAACACCTTGGATAGTGTCTTAGGCTAGGTTCTCTAGAGAAGCAAAACCAGTAAAGCATATAAATATATATACATAGAGAGAGATTTTTACCAAGGAAATGGCTCACTTGGTCGTAAAGGCTAGAACTTCCCAAGTCCACGGGTCAGGATAGAGGCTTCTCCTGATTTACATAGCTGCAGGGACTGGTGAACTCAAGATTGGCAGGTCAGTGAGCAGGGCTCTTGGCCACAGCCTGTGAATATCAATGAATTCCAAGATTGGCAGGCAAGACCACAGGTAAACTGCCAGCTTAAGTCCCAAGAACCAGAGTTCAGATAAACAGGAGCCGGATTCAGGATCCAGCATGAGCAAAAAGCCCCCAAGCCTTGCCAGAATGTCCACTTATATTCGATGCGGGCCACACACCCAAGCAAACTCCCTTTCAAATGATTGGCTACTCACAGCAGATCCCATCTTGAGGGTGACCACATACCAAATCTCAATAAGGAAGTGATCACAACATTATGTGACTGCCAAAACACTGAGAATCATGGCCACATTGACACACAATCTTAACCATCACAGATAGATAACATTTCCTAAACACAATAAAAAAATCACTAGCTATACAGGAAAATATTGATTAATTGGACCTCAATAAAATTAATAACTTCTGTTCATCAAAAGATACCATTAAGAGAAGAAAAGGGAGGCCACAGGATGGGAGGGGATATTTACAATACATATAACCTCATATGACTCATATCCAGCATGTATAAAGAATTCCTACAAATTAATAAGGAAGAGATGGATATCACAATAGAGTAATGGGCAAATTACATAAGCAGGTACTTCACAAAAGAAGTTTTCTAAATAGATATTAAACATGTGGAAAAGTACTCAACATCATTACTCATCAGGTAAATTCAAATTAATTCTAACTAAAACCACAGTGATATATCACTATATACTCACGGAAAAAAATATAAATATTAAAATACAAAAATTAAAATTAAAAATAGGTTGATAATAGCAAATGTTGATGAGAATATCGAGCAACTGGAATTTTCATACATGGCTTATAAGAGTGTATATTGGTTTTTCCACTTTGGAGAACTGTTAGGAGCATATATTAAAGCCGAACCTATGCACACCTTACTCAGCGGTTCTACTTCTGGGAATATAGCCAACGAAAACGCTTACATATATGTACCAAAAGATTTTTGAAAAACTGGAAACACCTCAAATAGCCATCAACAACAGAATAAATAAATAAATTGAAGTGTATTCATACAATGGAATACTACACAGCAATGAAAAAAACATGTTGCTGACACAGGCGACATCGTGGTTGAATCTCACACACATAATGTTGAGTAAAAGGAGCTGAACACAAAAGATTACATACTGAATGGCTCCATTTTATAAAGTTCAAAAATCAGTAAAATTAGTCTATAGTGTCAGAAGTCAGATTTGTGATTACCTTTGAGGAGGAGTAAGGGGGTAATAATTGGGGCGACATGAGGAGGCCTAGTAATGTTCTGTTTCATTACCTGGGTGTTGGTTACACAGTTGTGCTCACTTTGGGATAATTCACCATGCTGTTCACATGATTTGCATCCTTTTTTGTATGAGTGTATATACTTTAGAAATAATTTTGGGGAGAAATAGCGGAATCAGAAACCAGTAAAGAGGCTGTAGTAGCAGTCCAGGAAGGAGATTATGATAACTTGGACTAGAGGGGTTGTGGTGGAGAGAGAGAGAAGAAGAACACTAGTTTAGAATATACTTTGGTGGAAGAGCTTAAATGACTTGCTGATGAACTGATGCTGAGGGAAGAGGAGAATTCAACAGTGGCCCCTGGGTTTGTGGCCCAAACATCGAGGCAGATGGTGGAGTCACTTGCCAAAATAAGGAAGACCAGGAAAGAAACCAACACCATATGGACAGCACCATTTAGATGTTCAATACATTACTTCATTTATTTTCCCTCAACACTTTCCCTGGTAGTTATTTTTAATCCCCATTTCACAGAACAGGAAACTGAGGCTTGCAGGGATGAAATGATCTGTCCAGGGTTACACAGGTCTGGAAAGAAACATAACGGAAATATTTAATCTGGGAGGCCATCTGGTGTAATGGTTGGAGCATGCCAATGTAAGCGTCAAACAGCCTGGGTTTGTAGCCTGCCTCTGTCAGGGTGTCACCTTGGGCAAGTCTTTTGACTTCCTTGTCTTCAGTTTTCCTATTCATGAAATGGGGATAAGAGTCATCCCTACCTCATAGGGTTAACATATGTCAAGGACTTTAAAGGGACCAGATACAAGTCAGCCCTCCCTCTATAAAGTAGCCATTACCTGGGTCCATGTGGATTTCCCAAAGGAGTGGAGAGACAGAAGGTAGATTTTAGTTCTTACGCCAAGACAGGAGTTTCATTAGCATGGTAATTTTCCTTGAAAACACTGAAACAAATGATGGCATATAATGTTATTGCCACATAATAGAGACCATCGGGACCAAAATCCAGGAGCCAAAAGACATAAAGTTCATACAATAGAGGAAATCCTGGCTTGGCCAGGTGTTGGTCACCTTGGTGCCAATAGGCTTTCCTGTACAGTTGCAGAGGAAAATTGTTACTATTATTCAGCAGCCATTTTGGAGAGCTAAATTCCAGCCTCCCCAAGGTGCTCTTGGGGGAAGAAGGGTAGAATTTGACTTTCTGGAATGGGTAGTTCAAAGAGTTCTGCACTACTGGGTTAAGTGATGCTTCTCATCACTTCTCTCTTACATAAAATAGCAAATGCCTATAAACTGAACCCCCTGCATCCAGTGCCTTCCTCTTCAACAAATACTTACTGAGCACCTACATTGGTCCAGGTGCTCTGCTAGGTGCTAGAAAACAGTAAGAAGAAACCCACAGGCATGATGACCTCATGGAGCTTCAGGTCCACATCAATGCAGAGTGATATTTCTAATGTTAGTGGAAAGGGCTTTGCAAATTCTAAGGGATTGATTCAATGTTGTTACTATGGGGATGATCAAGGTGGCAATTGCTAAAGCAGAGTTCTTGCCTTTCAATGGCTCTCCATTGCCTACAGGATAAAGGCATGGCAGTCAAATTCAAACCAAATTCCAGGCTAATTTTCCATCCTCTACTGCCTACATCAACCTTACACTTTATCCACACCGAACCACCAACCAGTAAAAAAGCAGTTGCCATCAAGTCAACTCTGACTCATGGCAACCCCATGTGTGTCAGAGTAGAGCTATGCTCAATAGGGGTGTCAATGGCTGAGTTTTTTGGAATTAGATCTCCAGGCCTTTCTTCCTAGCCACCTCTGGGTTAACTTGAACCTCTTTTGTACCACCCAGGGTGTCATGGATTGAATTATGTTCCCCCAAAAATGTGTGTATCAATTTGTCTGGGCCATGATTCCCAGTATTGTGTGATTTTCCTATATGTTGCAAATCCAGCCTCTACGATGTTAACGAGGGAGGATGGGTGGCAGTTGTGTTAGTGAGGCAGGACTCAGTCTACAAGATTGGATTGTGTCTTGAGGCAATCTCTCGAGATATAAAAGAGAGAAGCAAGCAGAGATACAGAGGACCTCATATCACCAAGAAAGCAGTGCCAAGACCAGAGTGCTTCCTTTGGACCCAGGGTCCCTACGTGGAGAAGCTCCTAGTCCGGGGGAAGATTGATGAGAAGGCCAACAGAGAGAGAAAGCCTTCCCCTGGAGCTAATGCCCTGAATTCGGACTTTTAGCCTACATTACTGTAAAGAAATAAATTTGTTAAAGCCATCCACTTGTGGTATTTCTGTTGTAGCAGCACTAGATGACTAAGATTCAGGGACTCCAAGCCACTAACAGTTCCCTCATTTTCACACCTCAAGGCTTTTGAATATCCTGTTTCCTCTGTCTGGAATGCTCCCCACCATGCTTTCCACTTACCTGGAAAACCTCACTTAACCCTTCAATGTCCAATTTCAACCTCCTGTAGCTCCTCCCCACAAGTAGTGTTCCTTCCTTCCTCTCCTGCTCTCAAAGCACTCTCTACATGAATGTTTCTCAACAGGGGTGAAGATATATCAAAGCAACCTAAGAATCATCTTCAAATCCCAGGAATATCACTACTCACCAGAAACTCTGATTCCGTAAGTCCGAGATACATAGTGGTTAAAAGCTCATGCTGAGTCAAACAAACCCAGGTTAAGTCCCACTTCAGCTGTTCACCAGCTTCATAACCTTGGCCAAGTTACTTAACCTTCCTAAGAAGAGCTTTGTCTTCTCGTCACTGCATCTGGGATTTCAAGACTTCTCTATGAAAGTTACACAGCAGGCTTAGCAGTTTGGGAGCCTGGGTTTTAGGCCCAGTCTCCCAAACTCCCACCCTGCTACTGAATTGATGGGTGACCTTGGGCAAATCACCTCTGCCCCTAGGCCCCATCTCCTTGGGAGATGCTCTTTGAGCCAGAGGATCATCAGACCGGGGGGCGCTATCTATAAAACAGGGATATTAAGCAGGAATGATTAGTTGAGATAAACTATGTAAAATTCTTAGCACAGTGCCTGACTCCTAGCAAGTACTCAACAAATTGTAAGTGTTAATGAAAAGACTTTCAGGTTACTCTGACTCTGACACCTACCCATTTCTTCCCCTCCCCACCCCTCGCTAGGTTGAGAAACACTGCTGAGCATGTATCAAATTATATTATTTATTTGTCTGTGCTTTTTACTAATGCTAGATCCTGGAGAGTAGCAGCCATGCCTTAGTTCTAGATCCCCAACATATAGCACAGTACCAGAAATAGTGTCACCACTTACAAGCTCTGTGATCTTTGTCAAGTCAGCCTGTTTCTTCAGGTCTCAGTTGTTTTAGCTGTAAAATGGGGAGAATAATGTCTACCAAATAGGGGTGTTGTGAACACCAAATGAGATCATTGATGTGAAAGTGTTTTGTATGATGTGGACAAGTAAGCTGAAGTTATGGTTTTATCCTCCAGAGTCAAAAAAGGGCTGTGATTCAGGCCTGTAACTTCACAGCCACTTATCTGTAGCTCTCCCCTTCCTCACCTCCCCTCTCCCATGAAACACTAGTGTGATCCTCTTTCCTTAAACATTCTTAGTTGATTTATACCTAATAGAAGATTCCAGAATCCAGTCTTTCCAGGGAGAAAGGGACTAGGAATGCTTTGGTGTAAGGTCAATTCCTCTCAGAATGCTGACTACTGAGATACTGCAGTGAACAGGACTGACATGTTCCTTGCCCTAGTAGAGTTTCCTTTCTAGTTTGGAAGAAGCCAACAATAAACAAGAAAATGCATAAGCAAAATAATTTCATAGAGAAATATGTATGAAGAAAAAGTGAAACAGATAATGTTTAGAGTAGTTGGGGAAACAAATATTAGATAGCGTGACCAGAGAAGGCTCCCTTGAGAAGGTGACATTTGAGGCTGAGATCCAAATGACTAGAAAATTCAGCCGTGTGAAAATCAAGGGGACAGTGGTTTCCAGTGGAGGAACTGGCAAATGGAAAAAAAAAAAAAAAGTAGCTTAGTGCAAAATGGAGGTCATTGTAGGTGGAGTTAATAGTCAGGGGAGAGTTGATAGCAACAAGACAGAAGGGTTAGGCAGTGGCGTTACCAGGGAGGGCCTTGCAGGTTGTGATACAAATATAGAAATCAAATCGGCAGTAACATGAAGAAAAGGAAGTTAGTTTTGCCCCTGCTGCTCACATATCCTTTCATTCAGCAAACATAATTCAACACCTATTGTGTGTCAGTCACCAGTTGGGAGATGGAGATACAGAGAAAAATAAAATATGACCTGGTTTTTATGAGCCTGGTAACTAAGGATATAGATGTGTGAGTAATTATAATACAATGCGATAAGAAGCCTAGTAGAGGGAGGTAAAGGACTATGGGAGCCCAGAAGAAGCAGTGAATAACTTTGACCTAGGGGTCAGGGAAATTTTCACTGAGAATAGGGACACTTTGACTTGCAGATAAAGCATAAGTCATAAAGGGGGAAACGTTTCAGCCAAAGGGAACAGCAGGTGCTAAGGCATCGGGGTGAGCCTGGGTGGTCCCCTGTCATGGCGGGAATACAGCTGGAGAGATGGCACTGAGTCTTGCTGGTGAAGGACTTTAAGTGCCACACCAAAGAGTTAGCATTTTATTAGAAAGCTCACTCTCTGGGGCATGGTAGATGATGGGCTGGAATGAGATACTAGAGGCAGTTAGACCAGTGACTGGAGTTTGCAACAGAGCAGGTAGAAGATCTGCAAATGGAGAGGGAGGCAGAGATTTTTCCAAGGCAGGACCCCTAGTGACAGACCCCTAGATCCCCAAACTTCAGGGCAGAATTGCCTGTATAGGGAACTCCCCCATGTTTCCCTCTTGGTTTCACAGCCACCTCTGCTGGCGCCCTCTCTCGTCCCCGCCACCAGCCCCCGCCTCCTTTCTCAGGAAGCTTGGGTCTCCCTGGGAGCGGGTCTGCCCTTGGGGGAGGCCTCTCGGCTCTGTGCGCTACAGCTCGGCTGACATTCGGGGCGGACCGAAAAGGGGCTCGGCGCCCCCTGAGTGCACATGTGCTAGCCCAGGCAGGAGGGAGCGCCTCGGCGGAGGAGTCAAGGAAGAGTGGGGCGCGAAAGGCGCGCCAGAATCTCGGTCCCGGGCGCCCTGTTCGGCCGCGGAGGAGCTGCAGCCTCCAACAGGTTCGTAGAACGCGCGCTCGCTCTCTGTTGCTGAGCCGCCACCTCCTCCGCTGGAGCCGGTTCGCCAGATAAACCCTAGCCATAGGCCCCGCGCTGCGGAGCTCCCTGAAGGCGGCTTCCTGCGGCCCTCCATCGCTTTCCCGGTAGCTCTCAGCCGCCGGCGGTTCTTCCCGGGCGAGGCGGGGGGCGCTGCAGGCTCCTCGCTTCAGCACCATCTCCGGGACAGCTCCCGCGGCTGGCAGGCTCCTCTCCCCGAGCAGCACCGCAAAAGCGGACAGCCGCGCCCGGCGTGCTTCTCTCCTGGTTCGGTTCCGGTTGAGGAGTGCCCCTTTCCCCGCGTCAGCACCGCGGCGGCGGACAGCTGCTGCAGCCAGCCTGCCGGCGGACCTGGAACAAAGCCGAGGGGCTGGGGCCTCCCGCGCTCCTTGGGGGTGGGTGGTTGTATCGATTGGGGGATTTAGGCTTCCCCCAGAGCAATGTCAGGAGCGGACTTGGGAAAGGGGGCGTAGTGAGAGCTGCGCGTCTCTGGCTTGGGTTTGCAGCTCGCCAAGGCCTGGCCGTGCAATGGCGGGTCCCAGCTGGGAGTCAGAAGGACGGCAGGAGGGAAGACAGGCACAGAAGGGTCCCGCTTCCAGTTGGACAGGCTGGGCCTAGGCTGAGCTTCCCGGCTAGGAGGAAGGAGTGCGCCGCCCCCTCTTCACTCCAGACCTCCACCCCACCCCCCACCCAAGTTCAGGTCCACGGACCTCGGAGAGCTAGCACAGATCGTGGCGGCTGGCTGCTGCAATCCTCACTCTGGCTGTCCCCGGAACATCCCTAGAAAGTGTGAGGCTGAGTTTCCGTGGGGGGAGGGGGCCGAGAAACCGCGGGGAAGCCGCACTCTCGGGGCAGCTACAGGCAGAATTCTCCTCCTTCTGGCCCACGGCTCCGTCCCCACCTCCGGAGAAATCCCAGCGGCCAGGAAGGAAGAGGGGAGAGGGCGACTCGGGCAGCAGATTGTGAACGCGGCTTGGCTCTGGGAGGTTGCAATTAGCAAGAAAGAGGTTGAGGTAGAATGAGAAGCTGGGAGGTTCCCAAGCAGAGAAGCCAACCCAGCGGCAGGAAACCAAATGTGGAAGAGGAAGGTTTTATCTGGAGCAGAAGCTGGGAGGGCCCTCGGTCATGTGATTCTCTGGCTCAAAGAGCATCTCCCAAGGAGATGGGGCCTAGGGGCAGAGGTGATTTGCCCAAGGTCACCCAGCAATTCAGTAGCAGAGTGGGAGTTTGGGAAACTGGGCCTAAAACCCAGGCTCCCAAACTGCTGGGCCTGTTGTGTAACATTCATAGAGAAGTCTTGAAATCCCAGACGCAGTGAGGAGAAGACAAAGCTCTCTCTGTGGGAGGGAGAAGGGCAGAGTGGTTTCCCTTCTGAGTCCAAATTTCAATCCTGTGACTTGCGAACATGTGACCTTTGGTGAGTGACCTTCTGAGACTGTTTCTTCAGCTATAAGAGGAGAGTGATTCTGTTAATAATGCCCATGTGTGGTAGGATTTAATGAGAAAACTATGTAATGAGCTTCTGGCAGAACCTAGCACATAGTAAGTTCTCAAAAAATTGTAACTGCTGATATTGCTATTATTCCTTCTGGAGGACCTGCCATGTGCCAGGCACTGGCTGTGCACTGAGGACACAGAAAAGTGTCCTGAAGAGGTCACAGACTGCAGAGAACAGAGAGAAAGAAAACAAACCGTTGCAATATGATGTGATAAGCGCTATAATAGAGATGTGTATAACAGGTTGTAAGGAGCCCTGGTGATACAATGGCACTTGGCCACTAACCTGCCAGCCACTCTGAGGGACAAAAGACCTGGTGATCTACTCCACTAAAGAATATAGCCTAGAAACCCCTATGGGGCAGTTCTATTCTATCATATAGGATCACTATGAGTTGGAATCCACTTGGCAGTACACAACAACCACATAGCAGGCTGTGGGATCTTAGAGGCAGGAGTAGTTAACTACGGGGAAGGATGAGAAGGACCTCAGACAGATGGAACTGTATGTAAAGGCCTAGCGGTGTGAAATCACAGCCACCAGTGTGATGTCATGGTGCCAGAGGGTACTCAGGATGGGGATTGTGAAATGAAGGGTGGAGAGAAAGGCTGGAGCCAGTCTCCAAAGAGCCTTTTGTTATGAAATATTACAAATATATTTAAAAAAGAGAAAGAATAGTATAATAAACCCCCACATACTCATCATCCAGCTTCAACAGCTGGCCAGTTTCGTTTCATCTATACCCACACCCATTCTTATCACACACACACACCCTGAATTATTTTGAAGCAAACCCAAGACATCAGATCATTTCATAAAGAAGGATTTAAACATCAGTAACAACTTGTGCCATTCAGATGCTGAATCATTTTGGAAGTCACTAACTCAAACCATGACCTTCGCGCCTAGATCTGTTCTGAGCATTCCTGTCCTTAGCAGAAAGTTTTGAGAGATGGATCAAGCTATGGCAATGAGCCACATACATTAGAAGAAACTGTTTCAGAAAAAAAACGAGGAGTGCATCCACCCTCAACATGCTTTGCCAAGCCAAAATTGTTCATCTCCATCACCTACACTGTGCCATGGGTCAGTAGCTATTTGCAAGGCTGACAAAAGACAAATTGAGCTCTGTAAAGAAAACATGAGCACTTCCCTTTCAAAGAAGTCTGAATCATGAGCTCATAAATACAGAAGGTTTGCAGTTATGGAAATAATGGATTCGGAAATCATCAAGCCCCAGTCACATTTTACAGATGAGGAAGACAAGGATTAGTGAGGGAGAGGAATTTGCCCAAAGTTCCACAGTACTGAGATCAAAGCCAAGGTCTTTGAGCTCATAATCTAGAGTTCTTTTCAGTTCACCATTTTGCCTGAAGATTGACCTTCAGAGTTTCTCAGTCCATAAACTTGGGATGCCATTTCCCTCCTCAGCTCAAAAAGGCTGGAGGGAGGAGGGGGCAGGGTGGCAAGAGGTGTTCTGTCTGGACCTATTGTTGTTATTTGCTGTTAAGTCAGCTCTGACTCATGGCGAACCCATGAACAACAGAATGAAACAGTGCCTGGCCCACAACATCTTCATTGTTGTGGTGATCTTAGTGCCTTCAAAACGAGGGGGCTAATCTTCTAGCACTATATCAGACAATATACTGTTGTGATTAATAGGGTTTTCATTTGGCTAATTTTTAGAAGTAAATTGCCAGGCCTTTCTTCCTGTTCTTTCTTAGTCTGGAAGCTCCACTGAAACCTTTCTACCATAGGTGACCGTGCTGGTATTTGAAACACTGGTGTCATAGCTTCCAGCATCACAGCAACACACAAGCCACCACAACAAAGTGACAGTGGGGTGGTGGTATCTGGACCTAGCTGAACTGTAACATGTAGGATCTCAAAGCGACCTTGGTGAGGATCTACTCTTCCTTTAACACTTATTCACTGAGTGGCTACTCTATGCCAGGCACTATCCCAGGTGCTGGTGATACAGCAGAACAAGACACCCCAGGTCCTTGTTCTCATGGAGCTTACAGACTCACAGCCAACGTAGTTAATAACAATTACAAAGTAAATATGAAGAGGGTAAACATAAACAAACATAATAGGACAGGGAAGGCTTGTCTGCAATGGTGATGTGGAACTGAGGCCTGAGTAACAAGGAGCCAGTCACTGAGGATCTAGGGCAGACATTCCAGGCAGAGGAAGTAGCTCAGGCAGAGGCCCTAATGTGTGCCTGGACTGTTTGGGGACAGCCAAGAGGCTACTGTGGCTTCAGCAGAGTGACTGAGGGGAGAATGATAACAAATGAGGGCAGGAGGGGTCAGGGACGGAATCATGCACTGCTTCCAGGCCATGCTTAGGAGAAGAGATTTTTATTCTAAATACAACGAAAGGTTGGTCACTGGGTGGTTTTAAGCAAGGGAATGGTAAAAACTGTTTGTTATTTTAAATGTCTCTGGTTGCATGGTATGGAGATGCTGGGCTGAGCACATGGGAGACAGAGAGGCACAGCCTCCCCCTTTGAGGTGCTCAGCATCTAGCAGAAGAAATAGTACACAGGCAAGCGTAACGGTGCCTTGTGATAAGGGCTGCCATGGGGAAGGGATGTGCAGGACATTGTGGGAACCCAGAGGCGCAAAGAATTAATTCAGCCTAAGAGGCATCAGGGAAGACTTCCTGGAGGTGGGCAATGGCTGTTGAGCTGTACCTGGAAGATGAGAGCAGCGGGGCCTTTGCCAGCGTGTATGGAAAGGTGGTCTCATGTAGTCATGAAGTGCCTGGACCAGGAGCCAGGCCGCCTGCGTTCAAATCCCATCCATGCCTTTGAGTAGCTGGGTGGGCTTAGACAGTTTGCTTACCTCTATGTGTCTCGGTGTCCTCATCTTTACAATAGAGATGATGAGAATAACAATACTTATTTCAGGGGGTTCCTGCAAGGATTAAACAAGTTAAAATTTGAGAAGTGTTTAGACCGTGCCTGGCACTTAGAAAGGGTCATATGAGTGTTGGTTAAATTAAAATGGGGAAGAAGGAGGGTAGGAGAGTGGGCAGGGCATGCTGATTAACATCGACCAGAGCCCAACACTAAGGGACCTTGGATACCATGCCAAAGATGCTCACCTTGCTCTGTGAGCAATGAGTGGTCAGCAGAGGTATTTAAGCAGGGGGTTAGGGGTGGAGAACAAGATTAAACCTCAAAGCCCAGAGACAGGAAGGGACTAGCCCAAAGCCACACAGCCCATTTCTAACAGGACTCTGCCATCTGTCTCCCTTACTCATCCAATATCTGTATGAGAACAGGGGCAGTGTATATTTTGTTCCCTCATTGCATGCCACCATGAGGCTTTGGTGGTTCAGTGGTAGAATTCTCAGCTTCCATAGGGGAGACTCAGGTTTGATTCCCAGCCAATGCACCTCATGAACAGCCATCACCTGTCTGTCAGTGGAGGCTTGTGTGTTGCTGTGATACTGAACAGGTTTCAATAGAGCTTCCAGACCAAGACAGACTAGGAAGAAAGCCCCGGCAATCTACTACTGAAAATCAGTCACTGAAAATCCTATAGCTGAGGACAGCCCAATCCAGAACTGATCATGGGGATGGTGCAGGACTGGGAAACATTTCCTTCTATTGTGCATGGGGTCACCTTGAGTCCACAGCAGCCAACAGCATAACTCACATTGCACCCTCAGGGTCGAGAAGGATGCCTAGGAGACCTCAGTAAACACCGGTGGAATGCATTGCTGAGTCATATGGGACAGAAAGGGTCAGAAACCTTGAATCCCCGAGAAGGTCAGTTAGACCTGCATTTTGGACAGTGGAGACACCACTGTCAGGAAAAGAGACCAAACTTTGAGAGCTGTTGGTTTAGGGACATCAAGCCTTTCCGAACCCCAGCCTCCCCTGTGACAGAAGATGCCACTGCCCACACTCCCCAGACCACCCCCACCCCCACCCCCCACCACCAGAGCAGCAACAAGCGTTGCTGCCTGGGGTTCAGAAGTTAATCTTGGTAAAGTGCCTGGAAGATGAAAACCGTTCCCCAGGCATTCAGCATGGTAATTGCCAATGCAGAGAAAATGTATCTCTACATTTGCAAGAGGCAGGCCTTTGTGTTCCACAAAACTCAGCCACTAGAATTCCTGTCTCTGACTCGTCAGGAAGCTGTGACAGCCAGGTGGGCTAGTAGGGTCTTGCAGTTCAAGCGGCAGATGGCAAGAGACTCAGAGGAGCTCAGATAGGCTCTCAGGTTGCTCAACGCCTCCTCAGAGCAGGGCAAGAGGCCAGGTGCTGCTCCAAACAGAAGAGAATCCCAGCCCTGGCACTCCTGTCCGGGCAGTCTTGGCCAGTCTCATTCATTCTCTGAGCTTCAATTTCATCGTCTGTGAAATGCGGACAATAGAGCTGACCCCATGGATCATTTTGAGGCCTGACAGGCACATAGCAGGTGCTCAATAAACATACATTCAAGTCTGATGATAACCCTGTAGGGTGAGGCTCATCATCCCTTTTCACAAGAGGAAATTGAAGTCCCAGGACATGTTTCACTGATTCATCAGCACTCACTGAGCACTTGTGACGGGCCAGGAACTGTGTGAGGAGCTGGTGAGACAATGAAGAATAAGACAGACAAGGTCCGTGCCCTCACAGAGCTCAGGTTCTAGTGAGGGGGAGAGACAGAAAACAAACCAATAAACAAAGTCAATATTTTCACCAAGTCATATAAGTGCTGTTGTTGTCAGCTGCTGTCCAGTGGGCCTCCAACTCATGGCAACCCAGTGCACAACAAAACCAAATGCTGGCCAGTCCCGTGCCATCCCCATGTTCAGTTGTGGATCAGACCGTTGTGATCCACAGAGTTTTCACTGGCTGATGTTCAGAAGTAGATCGCCAGCCCTTTCTTCCTAATCCCTCCTAGTTTGGAAGCTCTGCTGAAACCTGTTCAGCATCATAGCAACACACCATCCTCCACTGACAGATGGGTGGAGGCTGCGCATCGGGTACATTGGCTGGAAAGCCAAGCAGGGTCTCCTGCTTGGAAGGCGAGAATTCCACCACTGAACCACCACTGCCGCATGTAAGTGCTAGGAAAGGAACTAAAAGGAGGATGTGCTAGAAGAGGATGCGGGCCATTTACATAAGGTAGTCAGGGAAGACTTCAAGGAGGAGGCTTTTAAGCTGGGTTCTGAATGATGAGAGGAAGCCGGCCCTGGGACAGGCATTCAGGCAGAAGGAATAGACAGTGCAGAAGTCCTGGGGTAGAAAAAGCCAGATAGGGTCGCAGGACAGAAAGAAGGTCTGCGTGATTGGAGCCAAGTGATCAAGCGGAGGGGCAGCCGTAGAAAATGAGGACAGGGAAGTTGACAGGGGCCAGACTGGGCTGGACTTGGATGGCTGTGTGAGGGAGTTTTGGGAAGCAGTTGTTGTTAGCTGCTGTCTGGTCGGCCCACGACTTGTGGCAACTCCACTGAAACCTGTTCAGCATCACAGCAGCACGCGCGCTTTCACTGACAGGTGGTGGCTGCACTTGAGGTGCATTGGCCAGGAATCAAACCTGCATCTCCAGCATGGAAGGCGAGAATTCTACCACTGAACCACAGTTGCCCCCTTTGTGAAGCAGAAAGGTGATGTAATCTATATTGTGTTTAAGTCATTTGCCTCATCATCCAGCTGATCAGGGACTAGATGAGGTGAAGCCCACACCAGGGTGATGGCTGGACCCTCCTGCAGGCCCTGGGTTCTGCTAGCGTCTTGAGCACAGGTCAGCCAAAGGGCAGGGAGAGGATGTCTCTGCAGGAAGTAAATCCATTGGCCGCCTGGCTACAGTGGACCCCACGGTGCCTTGTGGGCAGCATCCTAATGCCCTGAGGCTGGAGCGGGGAGGGGAAAGACTTAGGGCTGGGGTGAGACAAGTAAGGAGGCATTCTCCTCAGGTGCAAATTTTAAGAAGGTGCTCAAATCCCCGGTGATCAAGATAAGTAATATTTTATGCAATATCTTTTATGAAACAAAATCGGTGCAAAAATCCATGATGAATAGAATATCAACATTTTAAATAAAGATAGAATCCAACAGAGCCGGGGTTAGGGTGAGCCACGTGGGGTGCAGCGTCTAGTCCTTGCCCTGATACTGTCACTCCAGTTCAGAGACCCCCGGCCAGGGCCCTGTTCCCTCTGGGAGCAGGCTTCTGGGAAGCCCGTCTGCTCAAGGGTGAGCTGAAAGTAAGAAACAGTTCCCAGCAGGGACTTCTGAGACCACTGCCTGGCTCTGCTGTAGATAGAATCCAGAGCAAGGGCCACCCCTGGTCACCCCATGGTGTCACAGGCCTAGATTCAAACCCACCCCTTGTGTGCTGTGTGACCCTGAGTAAGTTACATTGACTCTCGAGCCTCAATTTCCCCACTTGGGGACCAGGACCTTATAAAATGTAGTCCACAGGATTTGATAAGATAATGTTTGAAGTCCTCTAGCAGCACGCTAAAGATGCCTGGTGATGCATTGGTTAAGCACTCAGCTGCTAAACAAAAGGTTGGCAGTTCAAACCCACCAGGCACACCACAGGAGAAAAGACCTGGCAATCTGCTCGTGTAGAGATTACCAAAAACCAAAAAAAACCCATTTTCATCAAGTCAATTCCAACTCATAGCAACCTGATAGGACAGAATAGAACTGCCCCATAGTGTTTCCAAGGAGCCGCTGGTGGATTCAAACTGCCAAACTTTTGGTTAGCAGCAGAGCCCTTAACCACTGCACCACCAGATTACAGCCTAGGAAACCCTATGGGGCAGTTTTACTGTGTCAGAATTGACACAGTGGCACACAACGACAACAAAAACACGCTACTCATAGTGTGTGGTGGACAGATCAGCAGCATCAGAATCCCCTGGGAGCTTATTAGAAATTGGAGCGTCTCAGGCTGCCCCCAGACCTACTGAGCCAGAATCTGCATTTTAACAACGCCTCCCACTCCGCAGGTGGTTGCATGCATGTTAAAGTCTGAGAAGCTGATCAATTCTTGGCACATAGAAGATGCTTGGTAAGTGTTAGTGCCACCCCCTATATTCCAAACCCTCTTTAGACTCCAGCTTCAGGCATAAAGAAAAACCCAGGATGGAGAGAGAGAAGAGATCCTGAAGTGACCACCTCATTCAAATTAAAAAACTCAAATCAAGCTTTAAAGCCAGGGAGCCTGGCCAACTTCTTCCTATACTTAACCATACAAGGCCTCTATTTTTCACCTGCAAAATGGGAATAATTTTAAATAACAGCAAGTACCTTAAATGATTGTTGTGAAGATAAAATGAGATAATATGAATAAAATAACTCAGCAAAATGTTTGTTACACAGTAAATGTTCAGTACATGCTTGTTGTTGTTTTATTGTTACTGTTGGTTCAGTGAATTGTTGATGAGCATAGCACATGTGATAAATAAAATCAAATAGGCAGAATCTATGTAGCTCTTTGCCATTTATAAAGCCCTTTCGTTTATACGATTCCCGCTGACTCATAGCATCCCTCTGGGTTAAGTAGCATGAAATATGTCCATTTTACAGATGAAAAATCTAAGCTCAGAGGGGTGAAAGGACTGGTCCAGGTTAACCAGGACTGAACTCTCTGGAGTCGGATACCAAAATCCATGCCAACAACAGAGTATCCAACCAATAACCATGGCAAAATCAAAGATGGAATAAGTCAATATTAGACTTTAGAGATGGTGTTGTCCAACTCCCTTGTTGTACAGAAGAGAAAACTGGAGGCAAAGAGACTTTCCCAGGGTCCCTCAGGCAGAGTATCAGCACTGAAGTCAGAGTCCAGCCCTCAAGGTTCCTGGTCCAAAGTCTTTCCCATAGTCCCCAGCCACCACCCTCATCTAAGTGGCTGGCCTCCCATCTGCCCAAGGAGAGCAGGCTGCAGCATGGCTCCCTGGTCAGGTCTAGTGGTCAGGAGGTGACTTCCTGCCTGCCCAACCAAAGGAGGAGAGGGCAGAAGGTGGCATTGCCAAGGTGAGGGCTGTGAGGTTGCTAGGACACAGTTTGGGGGCAGTTGTGTGACAGAGGAGGACGTTGCTGGCGCTGCAGCTAGGACAAAGATAAGGACTGGCCATAGAGATTTGAGGGAGGTGCTGAGGGAGGGTCTCCAATTCCACAGGGTGATTCAGGATTCAACCAACAAAAGAGCCTCGGTGCCAGCGTCTGTATGATTGGGATTTCAACGTTGGCCTGGCCCGGTTAACTTGAGCATTAGAATATTGCAGGTGTGAAGGGCATGGCACACAGGAGATAAACTGGAAATGGCAGTCATTGCCCTGCTGGTTCTGTCTCCACCACCAGCACCCAACCAGACGCTCAGTAATAATACGTGCTGAGTGGAGCCCTCACCTGCACAGTGAGAATAGCAACAGGAAGCCCCGCTCCAGTGTAAGTCGGAGTAATACTGATCATTACCGCTCCACTCCTATGAGCCCCTGTTCCTAAGTCACCCTGACATGCCCTGTGCCCACCCTTCATTTGTTCAAACAATTAAGTATCTAATGCTCCTTAGAAGTGAGAATGGCGAGACTTTGACTCACTTTCTCGGTACAGGAAAGACTTTCAATCAGGAAAGACAAATCTCTAGAAAAGGACAACATGTTTGGTAAAGTAGAGGGTCAATGAAAATGAGGGAGACCCTCAATGAGATGGATTGACACAATAGCCACAACAAGGACTCGAACATGCCAACAATCATGAAGATGGTGCAGGACTGGGTAACATTTTCTTCTGTTGTACATAAGGTCGCCATGAGTCGCAGCCGACTCGACAGCAGCTAACAGCAACAAATGTGGCAAGATGGGCTAGCTATTTGGGACTCAGCAGTAGGTAGACATTAAACAAAATTACACCACCCAGCTTTCTTTCCTTGCCTTCCTAAAGGCCAGCCTCCCCGACCCAGCATACGGTTGCCCTGCCTGACGACAGGAAGGCCATTTGCTCTGAGATGCCCATTTCCTGGGCAGTCAGCAGGCTCCAACCCACATATACTCCCTCCCCGTGTCCCCTCCTCTCAATCTCCAGCCTCTACCGCCCGATGTTTGTCCTGTTTGCAATCTAGTTGCTGGCTTTAAATTTGAATATACTCAGCTCCCTGAGAACAGGGATTGTACCTGCCCTTTGCTGGACCACCAGTTAGAACGTGGCCTGGCACAGCCATTCACCCATCCACTCATTCATTCATTCATTTATTCAACAGATATTTCTGAGTCGTGCTAAGGGCCAGGTCGGGAAACAGCAGGTCCCACCCTCATGGAGCTCCTATCCTAGGGATGGGGTGGGGGAGGGCTACCACGAAGAAAATCAAGCACAGCTGTGTTGTTGAGACCCAGGGGGACAGGTTGCTGTGTCATCCAGGGTGGCCCAGAAGTCTACCAGGAGACAGAGGGGGCTTGGAGTCCAGCTGGTCTCTGTTGGAATTGCTGCTCTGTCCACACCATCTCTGTGACCTGAGGCAAACTTCTCACTCCCCTGAACCCCAGCCCACTTTGCAAATGGGCCAATCAGCTCTGCTTCCCAGAGCCACCATGAGCAGGGCAGTGACATTTGGAGGAGGAGGACATGGAGGCAGTGGGGGAGAAGGTGGCAGGTTAGACCTGGGTCCCAGCAAACACTGAGAGAGGGAGGCCCAGGCTACAGCAGAGAGAGGGCTGGGGTGGAAAGAGCAAGGACTGTGGTTCCGATGCCAGCTCCACGCTCACCTTGTGTGGTCTTGAGTGAGTCATATCCCCACCTCCGCACCTGTGTTCTCATCAATAAAATAGCAATGGGACCTCTGTCTTACTAATCCTATGTATGCGGAAGCATACCTAGTAAACTTGTAGAGCATTGCCTCAGTCAACAAACACCCACTGGGTACCTACTCTATATCACATCTGTGCGAGGCTCTGGAAACAAAGTCATATAAGAACCAATTCTTACCTTATCCAGGACACTCGGTGTCCTCTAAAAGAAAACAGAGGAAAGTAACTAAAATTTGAGGGGCTACAATATACAGTAAAATCTGGGAATGCTGGAATCTGTGTAAGGTGGAAACCTGTCAGAGAAGGAAAACTCAAATATTTTTCCCTGAAACAAGTGATAGAAAAGCAGTAAGGCTGTACCTTGTCAAAGGTGGAAAACTTGCAAGACCCAGAAAAACAAGGCAGTCCCTTTGAGTTCTGGCTCTCACAGGTTTTACTGTAATAGATGTCTTCACAGACTTCATCTCATTCAGCAACAACATTAGTAATAATAATAATAACAAGCATTTGTGTAGCACTTACTGTATGAGGTTGGTAGTATTGGAAACCCCATTTTACACATGAGGAAACTGAGGCTTAGAGAGATGTAATGAATTTCCCCAAAGACAGAGTTCAAACCCAGATAAGACTTACAACAAATCCTGTCCATCGACACCCATGAGAAGTCACATTTAAAGCCACCAACAAGTCAGAAACAGTATGGTCAGTTTTATGATACAAGTGTTGCCTGAACCAGTGAACCAGATAGACAACTGCTATTCAAGGAAATTATGTGAGACGAGGACCAGGGGTTGGGTCTGATGCTGAGCCAGGGCCCTGTGCAGCCCAGCCCCTTGCTGGAATCAAGACAAGCAGTGGTGCCCTTAGGAAAGGCCGGGGCATCAGGACAAATCCTGCCCTCACTGAGGCCAGGGCCTTGGCCCCTTTCAGGAAGCCAATTGCCCCAGGCATTCTCCTCACCGCTCCATGTCCTCTCTCTTCCTTCAGGAAGCTGTGCCACCTCTGACATGCCCTCTGCTCTGCTCGTTGACTGAAGGCACCTGCATCCCAGCCCATCCAGGAAGCAAAGGTAGGACTACTGCCCATCATCACACCAATGGGCAGCGTTCAGATGCCCCCCCACCTCTGGCGCACTGGTCAAGGGCATCATGATGGCATTTACCATCTGGGATCCCCTACATTGCAGTGAGATGGATCAGTAGGTCGATTGGTGGAATGGTATTATCTTGCATCTTAAGAGCCGTTTACAATAGAGAAGTGCTTTCTTGTGCTTTATCTTTTTCAATGCTCCTCCTCCCCACAAAAAAAGCCTTAGGTAGATATTATTATCCTCAGTTAACAAAGGAGTAAACTGAGGTTCAGAGCGGGAAAAGGACTTGTCCTAAGACACATGGCTGGTAGATGGCTAAGCCTGGATTCCATTCTTGTTTTTCTTGCTGCATTCCCAAGTGTCCCTTGCACAACATGGGTGCTTGGTACGTGTTTGATGAATGGAGGAATGAGTTGCCCACAATCAGTGGCTGGGCAGGGCTGAAACCTGGCTCTTGTCAGTCACCGTCAGGACCTGTGCTCTTTCTGCTGAATGGCAGCTTTCTGCGCTAATGAGTTCAAGCCCCTCCCTCCCTCCCTCTGGTATCTGAAGGACCTTGTTTGTGATGTCCATTACCCCCTGCTGTTTCAGACAGAAGGGTGAAGGGCCAGGCAGTCAGCCTCGGCTCCTCTTCCAGGTGGCCTGCCAAGCTCGGATCGCACCCAGCGTCCCTTCAGCCACATTGCCTCTTCCCCGCCACCCACTGCCAGTAATCCAACGTGCAGAGTTGTAAACTTGTTTCTTTAAATAAACAGCCTTGAGTTTTATACCAAATAGTCGTTTAAGAGAAGGAACGTCTCCAGGTCACCTCGTATTTAGCATGCAGTGAGCCACATATTTGCAGAGAAAGAGTGTGTGTGGATATAGGGATCGCTCGATCGCTATAGATATCGTTGCTCATCCAGATGGTAGCTATTTATGATGCTGAGTCACTTGAAGCAAATGCCGCTAAGGGATTCCAGGCTGGGCTCTGAGCCCCAGCATCACAGCCCTCATGGCTCTCTGCCTCATCTCCATTGTTCACAAATCAGAGAGAGAGAGAAGCCACCTCATCACAGGACAAAAGGGAACATTCTGGCCACAGGAAATGGAGAAGTCTTATTTCAAGTCATTGTCCTCCACCAAGAGCACTACCCGCTTTCAGATCATCCAGTCCAATTATTTCATTGTATGGGAAAGGAAATGGAGAACCAGAGCTGGCAAGGGGCTTGCCCAGCATCACATAGCAAGTTAGTGGAGGAGCGAGACTTCCCCAGCCACCTTCCTCAGTTTTATTTCCAATGTCTTGGTATTTTAGCTCTCTGAGGAGCTTCCTGTCCTCCAAAATCTTGGAGATACCATTGTGCATTTTCTTCCTTGGGCTTCTCCAGGACAGGGGCTGGGCCCCCCCATTTTTTGGTATCCCCCATGCTTGTCACAGGACTTGCGCAGACTAGGTGCTCGGTGCATGTGTACTGAGCGTTATATAAGACCAAACACAGCATCAGCTCCTGGGGAACCCTAGTCTTGCATTTGAAAAAGCACCCAGTTATCTCTTTTCTCTCTTGTCTCTAAGCCAGTTCTCTATCTATGCAAAAATAGACTCCCTCCCACTCACCACCCACCTCTGCCCAATTCTATAATGAATCGATTTTATTAATAGGCTTTGGTATGGAAACTTAACAAAGGCTTTTTGTGAAAGTCACCCTTTATCTCCCTATATAGTTCACTTCTCAAAGAATTCTAATAAACTGGTCAGGTGGGACTTTGCCTTACATAAAATATTCATTAATCCACTCTTTCCCTCCATATAGAATGTGTTTGTTTAAGCGTTCAGTGATCTCCACCTTTTATTAAAGATTCTATTCAGTTGTTATAAGAGACAATGGGATATGATGGAAGGAGCACAGACTGTGGAATTAGAGCTGGGTTAAAGTTCTGGCTAGCCAGTTACTGGTTCTGCATCCACACTGACTACTGTGAGAATTAAATGAGACAATATCTCTAAGGTGCCTGGCCTTAAGCAAGTGTGCGCTCAATGCAGATTTGTGAACATATGAATGAATGAATGGCTCAGGATCCATATAAACCAGATTCTAAAGGGTGAGGGATCAACTGACTCTGGAAACTGAGGTCTTGAGGCCATACCTGAGGGGTGAGGGTGGCTTGAGAAGTCGTGGGGAGCAACCCCAGGATTAGGCTGCTAATTGAACCGTCTCCAGGCCAGAAAAGGAGGCTCTTTCTCAAGCCCTTTGTACAAGGATTTCCCTCAGATCAAAGAAAATTTTGAGTCTGGAAACCAGGTTCAAAACAGAAAACTCCTATTAGATGTTGGCTTCAGCTTTCTCCCAACTAGAGTCTGGCTCAGGATAGTGTGAAATAGACAGAGAGGTCTACAGTATGTGTTGAGTTGAGTTGACTGACTTGACTTGATCCGAGTAGAGTTCATCAGAGTTGACTTTACTTGAATTGACTTGAGTTGTTTTGAGTTTACTAATGGGCCCAGCCATAGGGCATAGCAAGGGAGAAACTTCCTGGAACTTGTGATTAACTAAAACCTGGCCCCACAGCATAGGAGAGACCCCAAGGGTGATATTCTGGGGACATATCAGGACCTTCTCAAGATGGCAGAATCTCACAAAGGACCAGGACCATAGCCGGACTGAGGGAAAATGGTTGGGTTAAGGGACACAACAAGGCTCAATGTCCCTTAGGATATTTTAAAATTTGTTGGAACTCAGCCAGGATCTTTCCATACATTTAGGGCAACAGATTCCTCTTTTCTTGGCAGAGAAAAGCCTTTTGGGGATATCCATTTCAGTGGGAGGACAGTCTCTAGGTCCGAAAGGTCAAATAGACTCAGCAATGAGGGGAGGAGAAGGCTAAAGCCAGGAGCCAGGCTGAGTCTCATATTGCAGATGCTGACAGTCATAAATTGGTCTTTCTGCCGGGATGAGGATTTGGGGACCTGAGTGAGGTCAGACTTAGATCAGACAATGGTAGCTTAAGGGAATAGTAGCCCAGGAACCACAGTGGGGAGTAAGGAGTCAGACAAGACCTCCAGCATCACAATGCAGAGGGAAGCCAGCACCACAAGAGCCTCTTGGCTGGCCCATCTCAGGGTACTGCCCACCACAAGATGAATCCAAGCACCAGAGGGAGAGAAGGAACTGAAGACAGAAGTGATATTCTGGTGAGCAGGTGCAGCTCAAACCCTTATTGTACTTGGCTGTGTCTGTCTGTGTCTCCCATGTTGGCCTGGGAACGCATCAAAGGCAAGAACTACATTCCATCCATCTCAATCCCTTATGTCCTCTAAAATACTGGGTACAGGTTAGACAGCAATGTTCACTGAAGGAATGGTGGTGAGGTTAGAGCAAGGCTTAGAAGGCCGGTGAAGATTTCAGGATGGTGATGGTCCAAGATGGTGATGCCCAGCCAGAAAGAATAACATAGACCCAAAAGTCTCCCTTCAGGAGTTTGGCTCACAAGGAAAATTGAATTAAATGGAGTCAAGGGGCAGGGTGGTGCCAGGTGGTTTTTAAATAATGTTCCTCAGAGTTCAGGGCTTCTAAAAAGGGTTCTCAAAGGCCATTATAGGATGGGTTTGGAAAGGGAAGACCCAAAAGAAGGAACTCTGGACTCCCCACCTCCATTTCAATTTTTAAAAAGTTTCCAGTTTTATCTATTTTATGTATTGAATTTGCACACAGGTTTTCATTTTTAAAAGATTCTTTGGATTTAAAAAATGCATTTGAAAAGCACTAGTGTTTTGAAAGACACTAGGCATTTGAGGCGTTCCCGGGTAGTACAAATGGTTTATACGTTTGGCTGCTAAGTGAAAGGTTGGAAGTTCAAGTCCACCCAGAGATGAGTCAGAAGAAGCCTGGTGATCTGCTTCTGAAAAATCAGCCATTGAAAACCCTATGGAGCACAGTTCTACTCTGACACACATGGGGTCACCATGAGTCAGAATTGACTTGATGGCAACTGGTTAGGCATTTAAAGGCAGGCTACCTGGATTCAAATCTCAGCCCCAACCCTTTCCACCTGTGGAACTTGGAGCATGGTTACTCTGAGCCTCCATCTTCTTATCTGAAAAGCAAACCTTTCATACAGGGATGTGTGAGCATTAACCAAGATGCTACAGTATTTCCCAAAGGCTGGCACATGTGCAATTGGTAGTCTGTAAGATGATTTTGGGTGGTATATGGATGAACATTTATTATTTAGTAGCTCACAATTGAAGCATGTTAGAAAAAAACATAACCAGCACATCAAACCCTGTGATTTATGGAAATAATATAACATTCCCTTTGCAAATAAAGTTGTGCATGTTTTTAAAGGAAAATCAATTTGAAGAAAAGTATTAAGTACATAAACAGTACTGATAGGGCAGGAAACATGAAGCTGGTACTTGAATGACTGGAATTTAGAAAAGATTAAGATAATCTGTATAAAGCACCTACCACGGTGTCTGTCACATAGGAAGGGCTCACCAGAGCTGGTTCTCATATCCTTCTCCCTGTTGTAGCTTTCTGAAATGGCGGAACCTAGAACCAAGCTCACCCACTTGGGCAAAGCAGGTGCCAAGGCCTGGTGGGCATGGGGTACCATGTGTGGTGTGCACAGGGCAGGCAACAGTGGGGCTAGACCAGGAGGCAGCTGGCCACAGGCCCGCCAAACAGACAGAGGCTGAGTTTTCCACAGAATGGGCAGACACCCTCAAGTGGTCCCAGACCATTGTGAGAGGTATTCAGACACAAATTAAATACCACTGACAGGGAGTTCCTTCCTTTTCCACTGATCCATCAAGGAGAATGTAGGGTTGCTATGAGTCAGAATGGACTAGATGGCAACTTTTTTTTTTTTTTTTTTTTACCTCCTCGAGACCTAACACTAGTTGTGGACCTTCGTTTTTAATAATGGGGCTCAGCCTTCGGCTGGTAACAGTATCTAGCTGGAACTGAGTATAAGCATTTTATTTTCAATGAGGCGTCCCTGAGTGGTGCAGACAGTTAATGTGCTCAGCTGCTAACTGAAAGGTCAGAGGTACAAGTCCTCCCAGAGGCACCTCGAAGAAAGGCCTGGTGATCTACTTTTGAAAAATCAACCGTTGAAACCCCTATAGAGCACATTTCTACTCTTACACACATGGGGTCATCATGAGCAGGAAACAACTCAACTTAATGGCAACTGGTGGTGGTGGATTTTCAATGTATTTATTTTTACTATTACCTTTTACTATTACCATTTATAGAACATGATACTGGTTTCCTGTTTATGAGAATGATCTCATGTTCCCCTTTCAGATATATGTATTAAAAGTTAAAAAGTGAGTCTGTTACTTTTTTTTAAGTATAAAGTGAATAACAGTACAAGCAAGATGTACACCTGGAAAAAAGGTAAAGATGGTGCTAGAGGGAGGGAAATTCTTGCCTGGCCAAGCACTGCTAGGAAGTCCGTTGCCCAGAGCACATGCTGGGCCCAGAAACAGAGACACCTCCAGGCACAGACACAAGGCTTAGGGGCCTCACCTTGTCCTGGAGAGGGCAAAGGAGGCCCCATCCTAAGGAGGAACGAGACTGCTGGGCAGGTGACCCAGAGCCTTCTGACTGAGCGTGGAGTCCAGAGTCAGGACAGCAGCCCAGCCAGCAGTCACTATGGTCAGGGCTGCCCCAGAGTGTGGGTCTGGAACAGGCCGGGACTGCAGAAAAGGATCAAGTGGCTGCAGCAGAGGGGAAGGGAAGAACTGAGGGTTAGGAACTAGCTTGGTTTGCTGGGGAATCAGGCACAAACTCAAAGAATTAATATACCCTCTGAGAAGGGGTGTGTATGAGAGAGGGTTCATTGGTAGCAAGCAACAAAAGCCAACTCTGCCTCACTGAAACTGAATCAGACAGCACCCAGAATCAAAGGAAGGCTGGAGATCCAGCTCAGGAAAGGGCAGGAACCACAGCAGCAACAGGGGTCTGGGAGCTGGGACTGAGGCCAGTTTTTTCTGAGGCCTTTGTGGGATGCATCGCCATGACTGTTTTTCCCTCCTTGCATCACTCTGCTCACGATCCACAATCCCAGGAGGGAGATCAGTTGGCCTAGTTTGGGTCCTGTACCCTCCCCTTGGCCAGCAGAGAGTAGGGAGCCTGGAATACACCCCCTCCAAGCCTGAACACCAAGGAAGGGGTGGTTCCCAAAAAGAAAATCAAGGGGCTATCACCAAAAGGAGAGATGGATGTTGGGCAGCCAAAACCAGCAAACGGATATTAGGAGGAGCCGAGAAAGTAACAGGCAACGTGGCTCCCTGGGCCTGACTCAGTGTGACAGTCTCTGGGGTCTCCTTTCTCCCACCTTGGCTGGACCCAAGGTCTATCCCAATCTGGGGCCAGTGGTCAGCTACACTTGGGGCCGGGGCCCCCTCAGGCTTCCAGTGAGGGGCTCCTGGCTCCTCTGCTAAGCTGGGAGCCGTGGGGAGGGGAGGGTAGCTAGACAAGCCTGGCCCTTGGCCCAATGGCTGAAAAGGACCGCTGGGGCCCATCTGAAAGATCACAGAATCGGCTTGCTCAGGGCTTGCAAACCCAACCATCTGCAGAGCTAACAAGGAACAAATGCCTGAAGGGGACTGTAGCAACATGGAATATGCATATCTGTCTAGACTGCCAGCTCCAGCCAATTGTTGCCATTCAGGCACATGGCCCCAGTACTGATCAAGACCCTAATTTTTTTTAAGTGAAACCCTCAATCCATATTTTTATGTGAAACTTCTTTTTAAATACTGTCAACTAACAGGAAAAAAAAAATTAAGCTTTGTTCTCACCAAGCAATGTATACCACTAGTTTGTGAGCACTGGGCTAGCTTCCATTCATTCACTACAGCTCAGCTGAGAAGTCACTTCCTCCAGAAAGCCTTCTGTGACTGGTCTCTCCCTCTGCTTTGCCACCCTGTCTGTGCTCTCCCACAGACCCTAGGTTTCCCCCACCCCAGCACTGACACTCTGTATTGGAGACGCTCATCAGTTTTTCTCTGCTGCTCCTGGACTCTAAACTCCTTGAGGGCACACACTGTGTCTCGCTCTCTAGCCCAGCATAGTGCCTGGCACATAGTACGTGCTGCGGAGCTGGAGGGACTGCATTTGTCAAGATAGGCTAGGTTACATGCTGTGGGAATGAATCATTCCATGGCTTAGTACAACAAAGGTTTATTTCTCACTCAGATAAAGTCGGCTGCGGGGCCAGCAGCTGTCCAGGGCAGCTCACTTGCTAGCGGTGATTTGGGGATCTGGGCTGGTCTCCGCCATTACCACAGCAGGGAAGGAAAGTGAGTGGAGAACTTATACCCACGCTTAAATACCTCAGCCCTTTCTTTCCACAGCCCATTGGCCAGAACTAGTCACAAGGCCTAACTACCAAACCAAACCAGTGTTTCTTGAATGAATTCCAACTCATGACAACCCCATGTGTGAAGAGTAGAACTGCTCCATAGGGTTTACAAGGCTGCGACCTTTTGGAAGTAGATCTCCAGGCCTTTCTTCCAAGGTGCCTCTGCATGGGTTCAAACTGCCAGCCTTTCGGTTAGTAGGCAAGCACTTAACCATGAGTACAACCCAGGGACTCCTCGACCTTATTACAAGGGGCTGGACATATGAGTGGAGCATATGGGTATTGCAGAATCCGTGTCTGTACCACAGGTACCCTGGGGCTGCAGCTGGCAGTCCTGGGGGCCCTGGGGTCTAAGAGCTGGACTCAGGTTGCCGTTGGGAACAGGCACAGTCTGGGCCCATCTTTCACAGGTGGCGATGAGACTCTTCTTTTTTTTTTTTAATTGTGGTAAATGTGTATGTAACAAAACATTTGCCATTTCAACGTTTTCACATATACAATTTAGTGACATTAATTGTATTCATCATGTTGTGCAACCATCACCATTATCTGTTTCAAATTTTTTCCATCAATCACCCTTTACAGATGCTCAGTGTCTCCTAAACAGTGAGTCCCCTTTTCCCCTCTCCCTCCCTTCCGCCTGCCCCTGGTAACTGCTGACAGCCTTAGGTCTGTACACATTTGCCTGTTCTGGATATTTCATATAAATGGAGCCACACAATATGTGTCGTTTTGTGACTGATTTATTTATTTCACTCAGCATGCTGTTTTAAAGGGGCAATGGGACTCTTAATGGCCAGTGGATGGAAGCACTGACCTCAATTTGCACTTTTAGCTCAGGAAATTCTAAAAAGTGAGAAGGGAGTAGAAAGGGAATTTCATTAGCTTGAGCTTTCCACCTCTCCTTATTTTTCCAATTAGTGAAAACCAGAAAATGAAAATCAAGTTGATGGAAAATAGAAGTCAAAAACCAATGAGCAGCTTAGAGAGAAATCACCACCTGGCCCCCTTGGCATCTCATTTGAGGTCCACAATGACCTGAGAGTGATTTCGACTGTTCAAAGGAATTCTTTTCCTTGATTAAATGCCAATGCACTCAAGGGGCCCTGACCTTGCTTGCCCTGTCAGCCTGGGCCAGAACTATGGCCGATGGTGGGTCAATGGGCCCATCCCAGTGGACTCAGAGGCACTCACCATGCCTTTGTCAGGTTGGGTGTCACATGACAGAAGATCTTTCCTTGAAGTGGAATTACAAGATCTGAGACAGATTCTAAGGAGCCCTGGTGGCATAATTAAGAGCTCAGCTGCTAACCAAGAAGTTTAGCATTTCGAACCCACCAGCAGCTCCTGGCAATCTGGTCCCATGAAGATTACAGCCTAGGAAACCCTATGGTGCAGTTCTGCTCTGTCATGTAGAGTCACTGAGTTCGGAATCGACTCAACAGCACCAACAACAACGACAGACATACTCTTAAAAAGAGCACAACCTCGGGAGCCAGAAAGGCCGGGGTTCACTTTGGAGTCTTTCCTAGTAAGTCAAGTTCTAGCAAACTTCTTCCCCTCTCTGAGCCTCAGTATCATCATCTCTAAAATAGCATAACGACAACACCTTCCTCCCGTAACAGTTGTGCAAAGTCTATGAGATGACACCTTTAAAGGGTCTCCTGCATAGTAGGAAGTTCACTGATGGCACTTCTCTTCCTTCTCCCCCTTAGGGTTGGAGCGACTGAGTCTGATCCCTCACCAATGGCATCCCTGACTATAGTCAGTCAATTCTATTTTCATAACTTTAACCTGATGTTTGTGATGAGAGGATCTGACCCACATTAAATGTCCCTGGGGACTAGGATTTGAGGGAAAGGTGCCTGTCCCTTCCTCCTCCTCCAGCTGACCCCCAGGAGCTGTCCCAAGGTAGTAAGAATAAACAAAGGAAGAGAGGGTGGTCAAGGCAGAGAGACTGTGTCTGCATTCCAGACTCACAGAGAGAAGACAGAGAAGCCCATCTTGTGAGTGACAGTATCAGGAGCGGAGACATTTATCCCAGAGAAGAGAAATCTCTGAAAGGCTATCATGAGATAACAGTTGAAGTTCAACCTGGATTAAATGGGGGGAGATAAAGAAGGGCAAATAGGAGCTCAAATTAAGAAGATTCCTTCCTTCCTTCATTCTGTAAACTTTCACTGCTTGTCCTCCATGCCGGGCCCCATGCCAAGCACTGGGGAGAGACAGATGAACCAGTCACGGGCCCTGACCCCAGGGACCTCAGTCTTGGGGGAGTGGGGCAGACTCGTAGGTGATAATTTTGAAATCACATGGGTATTGCTGAGATAAAGGGAAGCATGGGATGGAGAACCATGGGAGCTCAGAGGAGGGTACCTGGCCCACCTGGGATTGGGGTGTTCAGGAAACACACACACAAAAAGGCAGACGCAGATGGGGAAAGAGGGCCTGCCAGGCAGAGCAGCTAACGTGGGCAGAGGCACAGAGGTGAGAAGCAGCCTGGTATGTGGGGAGACCTACCATTGTCTTCTGTTGCTGGAGCCTGAGACTCAAGGCAGGGAGTCATGATGGGTGGGTCCCAAAGGGCTGCAGGGGCCACATCCGGAGGGCCTTGAAAGGCAGCCACCACGTCCCAGGCCAGGCGGGAGCAATAGAAGAGTGGGGCTGTTTTTTCAGAAACTTTTTATTGAAATATCACCTGTGTTAGATAAGAAGCTGAGGGGGCAGCGAGCTGATGTTGGTGGTGAAGCAATTCAGAAAAGGGTTATCAAGAAAGGCAGTCCGACGTGAAGCGTGTAACCAATGTCACTGAATTGTACATGTCAAAATTGCTGAATTGATGTATGTTTTACTGAATGTATCTTCACCAAAAATAAAACTGAAAAAAAAAGGAATATCACGTATGTTGAGATAAGTGTTCTCTTGACTTTACAGGTCAGTGAGTTTTCACAAAGTGAACGTGCCCCCATAACCAGCCTCAGACCGAGAAACAAAAACAGCATCACAGAAAGGCCCAGTCACTCTCTCCCTAAAAGGAGCCAGGAGCCTGACTTCTAACCCCTTAGATTAGCGGGCTTGTTTTGGAACTTCCTGTAAATGAAGTCACGCACAGTATTTAGTCTTTAGTGTTTAGTTTCTTTCACTCAACATTATGTTTGAGATTCTTCGGTGTTGCTGCATTGGGTTGTAATTTTTTTCCTTCTCATTGCTCTATTATGTCTCAAAATGTATTCCACTGTTCTAGCATTGATGGAAGGGGACATTGGTGGCTCAGTGGTAGAATTCTCATCTTCCACGTGGGAGACGTGGGTTCAATTCCTGGCTAATGCACCATATGCACAGCTACCACCTGTCAGTCAAGGCTTGTGTGTTGCTATGATGCTGAACAGGTCTCAGTGGAGTTTCCAGACTAAGATGCACTAGGAAGAAAGGCCTGGTGATCTACTTCCGAAAACCACCCAATGAAAACCCTATGAATCACAATGGTCTGATCCATGACAGATCATGGCGATGGTCCAGAACTGGACAGCATTTTGTTTCACGTGCATGGGGTCACTATGAGTCGGGGGCCAACCCCACAGCAACTAACAGCAACAAGTGTTGATGGACATCTGGGTTGTTTTCGGTTTGGGGCTCGTATGAAAAGTGCTGTTATGAAGATTCTTGCACGTGTCTTTTGGTGAACATATATACACATTTCTGTTGGGTTTATACCAAGGAATACGAGGGTTATAGGGGATACAGGTCTAGCTTTAGAAGATACTGTCCAATGGTTTTTACAAAATGATTGCAGTAGTTTACACTCTCAGCCGTACTCTGTTTGCGCCATATCCTCTCCAACATTTGGCATTTTTTGTTTTTTCCATTTTAGCCATTCTGGTGAGTGTGTAGTGGTGATGGTTGTAATTTACATTTCCCTGATGACTGGTGAGGTTGGACACCTTTCCATAGGCTTGTTGGCCATTTGGACATCTTCTTCTGTAAAGTACCTGCCCAAGTCCCTAGAAGAGGAGGGACAAGGTCTATATTTCATTTTAGAAAGACACGTCGGGCAGCCATGCAGAAGTGAGTGAGACCGTGGAAGGAGGTGCTCTGGGGACTGGCTAATACCAACCACATCGCACCTGTGTGCTGGGCTTCTCCTTTGCCCCTAGCAGAGGAGAACAGCCATTGGAGGGTTAGTGCCCCCAACCCCATTATGGTTCTATTGCCAGCCCATGCACCTCACACACAGCCGTCACTTGCCTCGCATGTTGCTATGATGCTGAACAGGCTTCAGCAGAGCTTCCAGACTAAGAGACTAGGAAGAAAGACCTGGTGATCTACTTCCAAATATCAGCAAATGAAAACCCCAGGGATCACAACAGTCCAATCCATAACCAATCATGGAGATGGCGCAGGACCGGGCAGCATTTTATTTAGTTGAGTATGGGGTCACCATGAGTCGGGGGTCATTTCAACAGCAGCTGGCAACAACAACCCCAGTATAGTGTTAGGTGCCCAGTGATGTGAATGGGAGGAGTCAGACCAACCTGAGTCAGATCCTGGCTCTCTACTCCTTGCTGTGTGGCCCTAGGCCGGCCACTTTACCTCCCCGAGCCTTAGATGCGTGGTCTGTTTCCCTAAGCTCTTGCTCAGTCTTGTGGAGAGGGGTCAGTGAGACCACGCTGCTGCTTGGCACATGCTCACTCTAGCCTAGGCGGGGCTCCCTGTCCTGCCCGGGGCCCAGTCCTTCGGCCGCCTCCTCCCTGAGTGGCAGGGTCAGCATTTTTTTTTCTCATGTGGCTACAGCATGCCCCTCCCGGGTTTCCTTGCTGTCAAGAGTAGGCGTATTGGTGTGGAGGAGCATCCCTCCCTCTAGGACAGAAGTCTGCCTGCAGCTGTCTGCTCTCAGGCTAACAGCCACACAGTTAGCCCCAGAAGGGCCTTTCTCTTCTCAAGGGCTCTCATCTCAGAGCCCAGGCACCTTTATTTTGGGAGCCCTGCTTGGTAAGTGCTTTGTCAATGCCACCTCCAAGCAACTCCCCACCCCCCGCCACATACACACAACTCGCATTACCATCTCGCCTGAGCTTCCATTCATTGATCCACTCGGCATTCTGTGAGCATTGGCCAGCCACCTTTCTAGGCACCAGGGGACCAAAAAGGTCCCTGTCCCTGTGGAGTGTCCCTGTGGAGTGGAGGCAGATAACAAACAAGTAAATGGAAAAATAAACAGGATCTCTTTGGGTGGTGCTCAAGGCCACGGAGTAGGTGGAGGAGAATGCTGTACTGGAGAGGGACAGTCTGCTGGCCACTCCATCCCAGAGCAGACTGGAGAAACTCACTGGCTTGCCACCTGCAAGGGTCTGTCCTTCTCTGGTTCAGGCTCCAAAGTTACCTCCTAGAGAGAAGGGTGGTACCGCAGTCCCTACTGGGGGGAGGTCCCAGGATGTGGCATTGGAAGGTCCTGGCAGCTGCCGCTTCCTGTTTTGGTCCCTCATTTCCCTCAGTGTGGAGCAGTACCAGCTCCTTTAGGTCCCCCTACCCAGTTACTATCAAGTCACCTCTGACTCTTGGCAGCCCCATGTGTGTCAGAGTAGAATTATACTCTAGGGTTTTCAGTGACTGATTTCTCAGAAGCAGACCACCAGGCCTTTCTTCTAAGGTGCCTCTGGGTAGGTTTGAATCACCAACCTTTCTTTCAGTTAGTCATCAAGTACTTTACCATTTGAGTCCCCCAGGGAACCCTCGGATTCACCTAGCTCCTCGCAGTTGTCTTGCATCTATCTCCTGCCCCAGCCACAGGAAGAAGAGTCACAGGAAAGCCTCCTTGGTCCTCCAGCTCCTCCCCACTCACCCCACAAGGGATCTTGCTTCAACTCTTCTGGATTCTGAGGGAACTGAGCCCTTTCCACCAGGGGCCAGGTCAACTGAACCCCAGACCAGGCCTGCAGAGCCTTTCAGATCTCCATGCCCAAGGCTCTCTCTCAGCCTCTCTTCCCAGGCCTCCTCTGTTTGTCACCCCCTTTCCTTCTCTCTGTGTGTGTCTCTCTCTGTGTACCCCACCCTTCCCCCTCTATCTCCCTGCCACTATAATTCACATCCTAAACTTACTTCTGATCTGGACGTTAATTTACTCCAGCTTTGATTTACTTTTGTGTCTTCCCTATCTGGGTTGATATCTGGTTGCTCTATCCCGTGTTCTAGTCTTGGGTTGTTATCTGATGTTACTGATTTTCTAACCAGAGGATTCCCTTTAGTATTTCTTGTAATTTTGGTTTGGTTTTTGAAAATTCCCTAAACTTCTGTTTCTCTGGAAATGCCCTAATTTCACCATCATATTTGAGAGACAGTTTTGCTGGATATATAATTCTTGGCTGGCAGTTTGTTTTCCTTTAAGGCTTTGTATATGTCATCCCACTGCCTTCTTGCCTGCATGATTTCTGCTGAGTAGTCCGAGCTTATTCTTATTGACTCTTCTTCGAAAGGTGACTTTTCGTTTATCCCTAGCTGCTCTTACAATTCTCTCTTTAACTTTGGTTTCGGCAAGTTTGATTATAATTATAATATGTCTTGGTGACTTTCTTTTGGGATCTAGCTTATGTGGGGTTCGATGAGCATCTTGGATAGATATCTTGTCGTCTTTCACAATATTAGGGAAGTTTTCTGCCAACAAATCTTCAACAATTCTCTCTGTATTTTCTGTTATCCCCCCCCTGTTCTGGTACTCCAGTCACTGGTAGGTTATTCCTCTTGATGGGGTCCCATGTAATTCTTAGGGTTTCTTAATTTTTTTTTAATCCTTTTACCTGATTTTTCCTCAGATAAGTTGGTGTCGAGTGCTTTATCTTCAATCTCACTAATTCTGACTTCCATTGCCTTAATTCTCCTCCTATGACTTTCTACTGAGTTGTCTAATTCTGAAATTTTATTGTTAATCTTCTGGATTTCTGATTGCTGTCTCTGTATGGATTCTTGCAGCCTGTTAAATTTGTCATTATGCTCTTCTCTAATTTTTTAATTTCCTCTATTGCATAGCTCTGCATTTTGCTTAATTTCCTTCCTAATTTCTTGAAGAATTCTGTATCTTTTGTATTCTGCCTCTGGTAATTCCAAGAAATTTTCCTCCTCTGGAAAATTTCTAGATTCTTTATTTTGGGAGCTTGCTGAAGCCATCATGGATTGCCTCTTTATGTGATTTGATATTGACTGTTGTCTCCAAGCCATCAATAAGTTATTATATTTATTTATTTTATGTGTGTTTACTGTGTCCTAGCTTCTTGTTTTGTTTTGATATGCCCAAATAGGCTGCTCGTGTGAGCTAGTTTGATTACTGGCACCTTTGAAGCTCTAATGTCCTGTCACCAGGTGGTTAGATCTGTTACAAGGTATGTGAGCTCAGGAGTCCACCCACTCCTCCTATATGGATTCAGCTCAGGTGCCCAGGTAGATAGCCACCAAGTGTGTGGTGTAGGCTCTCACTTACAGTCCTAGACAGGCATGGGTGATTGGTGTAGACACACCAGCAGGGGGACACACTCGGAGCAAGATGGGGCTGACGGCCACCCCCAAGGGTCCAGGAGGAAAGTGGGTCCTTGTTCCTTACAGCATGTAGGTGGGTGGGTTTTGCAGCCAGACTATGAGCACCTAATGCTGTTGGCTGTAAGGACTAGGGGGCACCTCTCATTCATGGGCCCCTATCACAGGTGGCTAGGTGGCATAGGTGGAGCCACCAGTCCTCAGGCCGCTGATGGGTAGGTAAAGACCCTGCTCACTGGGCAGAGCAGTGTTACATGTCACAAACTTGCCACTTCACAGCTGAAACAGTTCAAGTTAGACTTTAGGTATATACCCTGTTGTACTGCAGTAATGAGAGCCTACGCTGTTGAGATGGGCCCACGCAAGTCTACGCAGGGGTAAAGCCACTCAAAGTCCGTGGATCCTTTATGCCTGTGCCTAGGCAAAGGAGCTGTGCCTAACCTGGATTCCTGGCTTAGGGGAGCTGGCAGTTTATTTTTTCCTCTGTTTGTTAATTTGTTCACTCTCCAAGGCAGGGAGAATGGCTCCGGGCATGTGAGGATCCTACTTCTGGCCCAGGGGACTCCACAATTGCTGAACCCGATCCAGGACCCAGTGCAGAGCAGGGAGTGGGGAGGTAAATGGGAGAGAGTTTTTTCCCTAAGGGGGGTGTTTTCGATCTGCGCGGCAGGCCATACGCAAGTACTTATCTTTCACTGATGAGGGCTGCTTCTCTCTGGTTCTGGGTGGCCATGTAGACTCTCAGCGGCTGGGTCTCTCCCACTGTGGAAAATGCACCTCCCGGGCATGGCTGCTTGCCTGCCTTACCACTCCACCATGAGCTGCCCAGGCCTGAAGGGCTTGGGCTCTCGCCGGGTCAGGTCTGGAAACTCCTTGCTGCTTCCGAACTGTTTCTCCCTCCCCCTGCCACTCAGTCTGGTTCCACAACTCTGCCGTTGATGTTCAGGGTTCCCAGATTGCCATATATAATCAAATCACTTGTTTTTTCGGGTCTTTGTTGTAAGAGGGTCTACTGGAACCCTCTGAGTACGCCATCTTGACACTTCCTCCATGATCTGGACGTTAATTTACTTCAAATACTTATTTTTTTAAAGACTGCATGAGCCCCTACTGAGTGCCAGGCATGGGGTGAGGAGATTGAATCTAATCAAAGATGAGCAAAGCACACACTTTTCCGGAAGGAAGATGAGTCATGCACTGAAATAAGTGAAATGGGGCAGCTGAGAGTGACCCATGCTATAAAGAAGACACTGATGTGGGCTGAGGAACACCAAGCAAGGGTTGCTTGGGGCTTCCTGGAGGGGGTGACATTTTTAGTCAGACCTCAAAACACACTCATGCAATGAAACATGGGCTGACTGAGAAGGCAGGTCCTCTGCAGTGGAGGCCACACCAGGAGCAGAGCACACCTGGGCGTATGGAAGCTCCAGGTACAGACCCCAGTTATCCGATGCCAACTTATGTAGCTAGAACACAGGGAATTCAAGTATTATCTTTCTTCTACTTCTATAGTTCTCTGATTCTAATTCAGTCCTTCACAGGTCTCACCACTTTCTCTCCCTTTTTCTCTCACCTTCCAACCATACTCATTTCCTCCCCACCGCCATCCCTGCTGCCATCCCCACCCCCTCAGACAAACCAGAAGACAGCACTTCTGAGATTTGCCTTCAAATCTCTTTTCCTACCGCCCTCTCCTCTCAAGTCTAAATCCTGCTCTCCAGCATCCTTCCTACTTAATCTCCAAGATATCCTGAATAAAGCACGGACTTTAGGGTCTGGCAGACCTGGGTCTGAATCCCACTGGCTCAGCTCTCTGAGCCTTCCTTCCTTCATCTATAAACAGCCTGCTGGGACTGTTGTGAAAATTAAATAACACAAAGGATGTGAAAATGCCTTCTTACTGTTAATGAGAATAGATATATTAGTTAGGGCTCTTTTGACTGCAAGTGACAGAAACCCAATTCAAAATGGCTTAAAGTAAAAAAATAAAAGTACGCGATTTCAGGCACAGCTGGATCCAAGGATTCAGATGATGACCTCAAGACTCTGTCTTTCCACTTCTCTCAAGTCTGCTGTCCTCTATGTTGGCATCACTCTCAGACATGCTCTTCCCTTTGGGGTGGCAACAAGCCACCACCTTCCTACCAGCTGAGCAATTCAAATGTAATAAGAACATCTCCTTCCCAACGTCTCAGCAAAGTCCTAGGGTTAAATGTCAGTGCAGTAATCCTAAACCAATCCCTATAGCCAGGCCTGGGTTAGGTGCTCACTCCTGGAGCCAGTGATGAAGTGATCTTCCCACCCAATCCACAGGACCATGAATGGGGAAGGAGTAGCTGCTCCTAAAGAGATGCAGTTACAAGAACAAGGGGGGATGAGTGCTAGGTGTCAATCCCCTTTAGTAATGGAGACAAAGAACACAGCAGAAAGGAACAGGTTCACCCCTTCTTATGTCTCAGGTATCAGCCTACGTGTCATGTCCTCCAAAGGAGCCTTCTCTGATCCCACAAGGCTGTGTTGGGTGCCCCACTCTGTGCTCCTGTGGCACCTTACACTTCTCTTATCATCATACGTACTACATTTCTTACAATTTTTATTTACTTATCTGTCTCCCTCACAGAAATCTAAGTATTGGAAGGGCAAATTCAGTGTCTGTCTTGTGTGCTGCTGTACCCCAATACTGACAAATGTTAGACACTTAGTTAATGTTTGTTAAATGGACAGGTAGATGGATGGAAGGATGGATGGATGATGGATGAATGATGGATGGAATGGTTGAATGAATGGATAGATGGATGGACAATGGATAGATGAATGAAAGAGTGGTTGAGTGAATGGATGATGGATGGGATGGTTGGATGAATGGATAGCTGGATGGACGATGGATAGATGAATGAATGAATGATGGTTGAATGAATGGATGGTGGATGGATGATGGGTAAATGGTTGGATGAATGGATTGTTGGTTGGATGATGGATACATGAATGAATGATTGAATGAATGGATGATCTATGGATAGTTGGATAACTAGATGGATATTGGATGACTAAATGAATGGTTGGTTTGGGAGAACTAATGAGATCAGTTTGGGATGTTTGTTCTCACACAATGACCCTAAGCTTAGGGTACCTGTGAACACACAAAGGGAACTGTCCCCCAAGTCACAGATAAATAGGCCTGGAGTCTAGGAGAGAGATCTGGATGGGAAACATAGGTTTGGGAGCTTGGATACTATAGTGGAGGCCATGGGAGTAGATCGAGATGACCCAGGAGGAGGCCAATGGTACATCCAAGGTCACAGAGCATGTAAGTGACAATTGAACCTAGGGCTGTGTGATGTCAAAATCTTCTTTCATCCCAACGCAGTCTGGCCACTACTTGGGATGGCAGCACAGAGTTAACCAGCTCTGCCTTCTCCCCTCCCTCTCCCTCCTCAAACCACTCAGCCAGAAGGGAGCAGCTGCCTGGGAGGACAGAGAGACAGATTATGTAAACTGTGATTGCCACCCACAGGAGGAGGAGGAGAGTGAATAAGTATTGAAATGCGCTTTCAATAATGCATGTCCTCCTCCGCAGAGGCCTGGGGTTTGGTGGCGGGGAGAGAAGCCTTAAAGGGACCGAGCGTCCCTTCCCAGCACAGCACCCACAGGCCGCTTGGCCCGCGCAGGTCCTTTGTCCACAACTAGAAGACTCAACGGACATCCGTTCTAGGGGTTTCCAAACTTTCACCACCAAGAACACCTTTTTTTTTTTTTTTTTTTTGCTTCTGGTCTCAGTGGATTTAAGTCTTTAAAGATTCTGCTTCCCAAACACACTGCATTTAAATCATGATTAATTCATTGCCCCCATTTTTTATTAATCAAAGACACTTAACTGCCAGTCAGGGCTTTGATCAGCTAGAGGTAAGCCACAAGTTGATATCACTCCAACCCAAAGCTAAAAAATATAACATTATTGTTAGTCAGGTCACCTGGCTGCTGGAAAATTCCCTCCTTCCCTATCCCCTTGGGTGGTGCAAACAGTTAACGTGCTCAGCTGCTAAAGAAGTGAGAGGTTTGAGTCCATCCAGAGGTGCACTGGAAGAAAGTCCTGGTATCTACTTCCAAAAAATCAGCCATTTTAGAACTCTGTGGAGCACATTTCTACTCTGACACACATTAGGTCACCGTCAGTCAGAAGCAACTCTACAGCAACTGGTTTTCCCTATGCTCCATCCATTACTGTCTTTGGAAGAACCCCAGAGAAACAAGAACAGGGATCTCATCCAGCCCTCCCATTTCACAGAGGAGGAAACTGAGACCCAGAAAAGTGAATGAACTTGTCCAAGGTTCCAGGGTCCATGAGATATGAAGGCTGCAGTCTGACCTGTTCAGTTTGAACACCTAGAACTTGGAAATGAGATAGGTCATCCAATGGATCCAAGGGCAGCAGGGCAGGAAAAAAAAGAATCATCACACCCAGCACCACCACTGTGTCCGTACTATGTGCCAGACCCATTAGGTACATCATCCTACTTTCTTCTCATGCAACAACCCTGAGAGGTGGGATGACCATTCCCACTGTGCAGGTGAGGAAACTGAATATCAAAGAGGCTCCCTGGTTTACAGAGGACCCACAGCTGGGAAGTGAAGGATCAGGATTCCAGCAGGTTCTGCCCACTGACTGTGAAACTCAGACTATTCCAGCTCACTGGCCTGGCTGGGACGGAGGTGAGGTTCCACTCTACCACTTACCAGCTGTGCACATTTGGTAATGATCTCATCTATCTGAGCCTCCACTCCCTCAGCTGCCCCACTGGGGTAGCATCATGCCCCTTGAGTGATCGTGGAGGGGAAGAAGAGAAAATGGGGTTAAAGCCGCCAGCCCAGAGCTTGGAGATGGTATCCTCGCCCTCCATTCTCCCCTCTTCTTGAGAAAAACCCTCCAAGCTGGCAGAAGCCAGAGTGTGAGATTTGATCATGTGTGTCTTTGGGGATCTCCTGGGCTGTGGATCAGGAAAACATTGCACTGCTCTCCTTCTGTTATCAATTAAGTGGTCTGTTTTCCTCTGGTCCAATAATTCTAAGACAAGAGTCAGGGCTGGGACAAGGACCTCTCCCTCCGGCACAAACACTCACCCAGTCACCTCCATCTGTTTCCTCGTCTGGTTTTGTTGACATCAGATCAGGGCTGACTTGAAAATTTCCACCAAACTCCTGGGAGCCCCAGTTGTCTTCTAAAGTTTGCCTAATGAGGGTGACATGGAAGTCCAGCTCATAGCAGCTGGAGAGGGTGGCCCTGCTGGACTTGCCACAGTTGTCCTCACTCCCACCCCTCCCCGACCAGGTGGAGATTGGGTAACTGACTCTCTGGCTTCTCCCCGGAAGTGGTTTTAAGTGAATAAATGCAAACAACTTGGTAGCTGGGCAATTCCTTGTGCATGAAGTCAATGTCTCAGAGGCTCTTGAGACACCTCCCTGTAGTAGGCCTGGGCTGAGTGCTGAGGGGTCAGGGACGAATGGGGCTGGCCCTGCCCTCAAGGACCTCCCCACCTGGAGGGAGAGATGGACACAATGGCAGTCTAGGACCACCTGGAAGTTTGGGATCTCTGACAGTGGATAGGCAGGGTGTTGCACAGGCATGGGAGAGGGCAGGACTGACTACCTGGGTAGGGAAGCAGGGAGAGGCTTTACAAAGGATGAAATTTTGAACAGAGCCTGGTGAAAAAGGCAATTACAGACAGTGGGGACAGATGGAAGGGCGGGACTGTGAGAGCATTTAAGGGAAGGTTCTAGCTTGTCTGAATGCAAGGGGACTGGCAAAAGGAAGGCAGGAGCACTAGGTTGGGCCAGATGGTCAAGGAGTTTGAATACCATGACCAAGGGGAATAGACTCCAGGCTTTGGCCACAGGGAGCCATGGCATGGAGAGTGTCCACGGTCAGGCTGGTGGTTGAGAACAAGATCTCTGTTCGTAGAAAAACAAGAGGTGCACAAGAGCAAAGCTAGAAGCAGCTGTTCCAGAGCAAGAGTAACAGTCCATGCATGATTGGATGCGTCTGAACTAGGCTGGAGGGATTTTTATGGATGGCGAATGGATTAGATATGGTGGCTGATTGGATATGGGGATGAGTTGAGAGGCAGGAGTCTCCCAGGGTGGTGCACTGTTTTTTGACCCCTGCTGGCCCCCCTACCTTGCTCAGGATGGGGAGAGAGGATTCACCAATGCCTAGTCCGACCCAGGTGCTGAGGAAGATTGGAGGAGCCTTCCTGTCAGCTATTTACCTCAAAATTGAAGGCAAAGTTCAGTTCTTGTACTGATCAACACACTTTCAGCTGCAGTGAAAGAAACCCAGCTTAAAGTGACTTTCACAAAAGGGAGGATTTATTGGGTTATGTAATGAGAAGTTCAAGGGATGATTGGTTCCCATCACAGAGTGATGAAATCAGGTCTCAGTTTCTCTCCATGTCTTGGCTCTTCTTTCCTTTCTAGGGGTTTCATGTACAGGACGGCTTTTTCCACATGGCCTCTCCCTGTAGATCCAGACTTACATCCTACTAGCTTAGCAACCCCCCACAGAAGGAAGGCTTCTTCCCAACAGCAGCAGAGATAGTTCCAGAGCCAAATCTCATTGGTCTGGCTTGAATTATATGCCTATCCCTGAACCAATCACTGTAGCCAAGGGAATGGAATATACTGATTGGCCAAAGCCTAGTCACGTGCCCTCTACTGGAGCTCAGCTTCACCTAAAACCACATGGAAGGAGACTAGGGGAAGAGCAGATCCCCCAAAGGAAATGGGAGTACTGTTAGTAAAAGAGAAATGGATGCTTGGAATACAAAACCATCAGCAATCCCCTCAGCCCCTTTCCATAGCAGCCTGGGCTTCCAGAATGGCCACTGTACCTTCCGGCATTTGGCATCCGTATCATCATCCTCTACCCAGGCTGCCTCCAAAGTCCTGGAGATAAATGAACAGGAAAATGTACTTGACCTTTTGCACATTCAAAATGACAACCAGCTGGAACTATTCATTCGTGTACTTATTTGCCTTCTGTGTGCACTGGCCAGCTCTAGCTTCTGTGTGTGATAGAGAGACCCAGACTCTGCCCCCAAGGAGTCCATAGTCAGTAGAGTTTATTTTAGGCATGATTTGCTGATAATTTAGTAGAGTCAGACTTTACTCCTCAAAAAATACATTTCACTGCATATTTTTTTCTGGCACCTGGATGCTTTTATTTGCTTTTAGATTAACTGCCTCACATCAAAATCATGAATCAAAAAGGCCTTTAAAATTCGCCTTTCACTTCTGAGTCAATTTTGTCTTTGCTAATAAAAATGCCTAATTGTTATTGCATTTATTGAACATCCTCATTGAGGTGACCTCTGGTATTCTCAGGATTTATTCTGTGGAAATCTGGATCTGAGTCCTGAGAAACTGTGGACTCAGATGATGAGGGTCAAAACGGTCCTATTAAATGGGGAACAGTTCTGGAAATTATAGTCTGGACAATAGATACTCAGGGGCATGAGATCTCTATTGTCAAATATCTACATGTGAAAGCAATGCATGTTGATCCTGAGGCAGAAGTTGGATGATTGGGAAAAGACGTTTAGCTCAGTGTGAAAATGAAATATCTAAAGACTAGAGCTGAACAGGCTGCCATGGCAGGCAGTGAGCCCCTCGTCCCTGTAGGTGTGTAAGCAGAAGCTTTTGGATGAGAAGTTGGAACAAATGACCTCAGCCTTTTCCAACCAGGACATTCCCAAACTGTGGGTTCCAGTTCTGACTCAGTCTCTGTTTTGCTGTGTGACCTTAGGTGAGGTTCTGCCCCCTCTGAGCCTCAGTGACCTAGATAACCCCTGGAGCCTCTTCCTCTGCTAAATGCCCCCTCACCTCCAGCCTTCACATCTGCCTTTGCACACTCAGGCAGTTTCTGCCCCTTGCACGTTTGGAGGCTCCCAGTGCCTGAGCAAACCCACCCATCCAGCCCACAGGTGTGAGGCAGCTTCTGTCTGCACCTTCTGTTCCTAGAAGTGCTGTGATTCATAGCTAAGGGGATGCGTCCCCCGTCTGACAGGTGGGGAGAGTGAGGTCTGGGGGAGGAAAGCAGCCACTAGGGCAGCATGCACCCACACACAGACACACCTGACCAGGTCCTTCTACCTCGCAGTCTCCCTCTCCCCACACTCGGTGCTCCTGGGAAATGGCTTCTCACCAGCCCAGTCCACTCACCCTGGCAAAGGTTCAGGGCCCCAAGGGCAGCTACAGGGGCTGATAAACAAAGAACACCTTGGAGCTGGAAAGTGCATTTCCCCATAGTTCTCTTCAAGAGCAACCTAAATCTTCTCTTCCGTTGATTTTTTACGACAGCCCTGCAAGGGAGGCCTTACCATCTCAATGTGGGGGGTTGCGGGGGGAGGATGGAGAAAGAAGGAGGGACCTGAGGCTCAGAGAGGCGAGTGACTTGACAGAGGCCAGACAGCTAGTAAGCGGTGACAGGGGCTTTGACCAGGCCCACCTGTCCAAACCACACTCCTCCCTGGAAATGCTCAGAAGCTTCTCCTCTTGAAGGAGGCACTGATACTCCTAGGAAGGCGCCCCTGGGCCAGGATGGTCAGCCAGAGCCAACCTCTGCCAGTGTTTGCCATGGGAGGAGAGGATTAGGTGGGCCTGGAGCTCCCTCTCCCCTCTGAACTCCCATGGGTCTTTTGGAAAGACCACATGCCCTCTCTGGACCTCCAATTCCCCATCTGTAAAATGGAAGTCTAGGTCATCTCTGCACTAACATTCTAGGATCCCATCATTCAAGGTTCCTCACCTCCATGTCTCCATCTGGGTGGGGATGAAAACTCCAACCCTACACAACCTCTTGTTCTGCCTTCTGCCCTGGTGTGACCCTGGGACATGGAAGATGGAGGTCCCACCGTACAGATGAGGAAACTGAGAGGCCGCATCTCGAGCCCAAGGTCACACAGCTGGGAGGGCATGGAGCCAAGCCAGGACAGAGCCCAGGCCCTGCTCACTCTGACAGCACTTGCCCAGAACTCTCGAAGAAACTCAGCCCAGGTCCATGTGGCCATAGGCTTCCTGGAGCTTTGAGGGTCAGCCAGTGACACACTGATCAGCCAGTCCCCACCAGCTGCAACTCCCCTCCCAGGGCTTCCTGGAGCCTGATTTCTGTACGGTCAAGCTGATGAGCCTTCCGTTCTGATGGAGCCAGCCCCAGATCGATGCAGGGTGGCCTCTCTAACCACAGCCATATCATTCCTGCACTCTCTAGGGTTCTGCAAACAGAAATACGTGGCAGCTGGTTATCCAGAAGAGAGACAATGAGCAGAAAGGGCAAACAGGGGCAACATGGGCACAGGCGGCTGGGGAGGAGAAGGGAGAAGAAAAGGAGCTGCAGGTGCAGAGCTGGCAGAGGTGTCCAAGTGAGCCAGCCATCTACCCTCGAGAGAGGCCCCACCAAACCAGAGATAGATGACCCAACCTACCTTATGTGGATTAATTTTCACAACTCATAAGAGAGGGAGAGATGGTTAGTCCCACTTTTCAGCTGGAAACACTGAGGTTCTGAAATATTAAGTAATTTGCCCAAAGTCCCAAAGTGAGGGCATGACAGAACCCAGGTATAAGCCACTCTGTCCTGCTGCCCTAGAGGTTCAAGATGCCCAGGGGAGCCGGCAAGGCTGCCTTCCTCCTTCCTCCGGCAGGGGAAGTGTTGGCGGGGAAGACTCTCCCTACAGCTAGCTGACCACACTCAGGCCACAGGGCACTAATGGGGACTCTAGGCAACACACTGGTGGTTTCGTAGTGGGGACATTTTCACATCACTGTGCAGGCAGGTGAGGAACAAGCAAAATCCAGTCTCTGGAGTCCTCATCCCCCAGAGGTCTCCTGGAAACAGTAGGAAACTATTTTTAAAACAGCATCTGCAAGCAGTAACCTGGGAGATAAGAAGATCTTCTGGCCTGGCCCAGGTCTGGGAGAGAGGGAGGGTGGTATATCACCTGCCACAGGAGGAGATGTATGTCTGCCTTTAATGGTCCCTGACTCCACCAGCTGGAAAGAGCTGTAGACGCTGCAAAGGGAAGGTGTGTGTGCTTTCACTCACAGGTTTGTGGGTGCAAATGAGGCTGTGTGTCTGTGTATATACGTAGAGCCTGGTCTTGTATATCTGGCCGACTATGTGCTCATGGCAGCCTAGCTAAGTGTCTCCCTATCCTGTGAAAGTGTGACATTGAGGCATGTGTGTCCACCCATGTCTCTGACAGTCAGTATGTTGATGTGAATCTGCTCTGTGTGTAGAGTGTGTGTGTGCGTGTCTGTGTACGTATGTGGCTGTTTGTTCTTGTGTGCATGTAGGTAAATGTGCATACATGCAAGTGTATATGTATGTATGTCTGTCTCTAAGAAGCTAAGGAAGTAAGAGGAGCCTTAGGTATCTCTAGAGCTTGACTCCTTCTCTCCTCACCCCTCAAGTCACAAAAGGGGACACAAAAGCTCAGAGAGGGGAAGGGACTTGCCCAAGGTCACACAGCCAGTCAGCAGCCAAGAGGACTGGAACCAGGTTTGTTTCTTGGATCCCAGAGCCTGTCTTCTCAGTCTCTCCATAAACCACCATTTCCAAGGTCAGCAGCTGCTCCCTCCCTGCCTCCATGCAAGTGAGGGCCACCTGGACACAATACCCAACTGGGCTTTGGATTGGCTGCTGGGAGGCAGGAGGTGTCCAGCACAAGTTTATCTGCTATGGACCCTGAGTCAAACATTCACTAATTTAACAACCTTTGCTGTGGGGGAAGAGCATGAGCTGAGCCTACTGCGTGCCGAGCCCTAGAAACACAGAGATCCCAAGAAAGGCCGAACGTGGTCCCTGTTCTTGAGGAGCCCTCAGTCTGGCAGGAGGTCAGGCAGGTAAACCAAAAACTATGGCATGCTGTCAACAGTGCTTAGTGAAGGCATGAATAGAACCCTGAAGAGGCACAGAGGTCAAGCCAAGGGATTTTACCCAGAGGGTCAAACAAACTAGTAAGAAGGACTCTTGAGTTGGGCTTTAAGAGGCAAGTAAATATGTCACACTTGGAAAGAGAAAGGGTATTCCAAGCTGGAATCACAGCTTATGCAAAGGCATCTTATCTACTTCCTGATACTTTGTTCTAGAGAGATCCAGCTCCTCCCTGCACCATGATCTGCTTGACCGCCCTGTATGTCTCATGCCTGTGTCCCTGCTATTTCCACAATCTGGAATATATTCATTCCTTCAGCAAATGTGTTCTGGGCACCTAAAAGGCACCTGGCCCTGAAAGTGGTATAGGAGATGCAGATGTGAATCGAGCATGATCTCAGGCCTTGAAGGAGGAGAGGGGAGTAGATAAATAGTCAAACAATTGTAGATCCCTGTGCCATTTTCTATTTGCCTGGCCCTGTGCTGAGTGCAATGAGGCATGGAAAAGACCTTGAGGAAGAGAAAGGAAGCACCTACTCATTAAGCATTTTGCTATGACTGGCAAGAGTCCTCGAAACAACACAGAATGTTAGGTCTCAATGGTCCTGTTTCCAGAAAAGGAAGCTGAGGCTCACAAGGATGAACTGGCTTACCTGAGGCTGTGCACAGAACTGAGAGTCAAACCAGGTCTGTGTAGCTCTGGAGACTGGGATTTTTCTGCCGGTCTGAGTTGATTGTCTACAAGACCAGAAACATGGGCTTTGAAAACTGCTGTTCCTGCTGTTCTTTTGCCTGTAGCTGTCTCCTTACTGGGCCCCCTGTGCTTTTGGTTAAGTCCTTTTGGAAATGCCAACTAAGCTAGGGGACCCCAGTCAGTGGAAGGCTGTCTGCACTTGAGCTCAAAGAAAGGGGGAGTCTTTGTTTCCTAGAGCTGTTGTAACAAACTACCACCAACTGGGTGGCTTACAAGAATAGAAATTGATTGCCTCACAGTTCTGGAGGCTGCAGTCCTAGATCAGGGTGTCAGTCATGTTGATTCCTTGGGGGACTTTGAATGAGAATTTTTCCATGTCTCTCTCCTAGCTTCTTGTGGCTCCAGGAGTTCCTTGGTATGTAGATGCGTCTTCACATGGCTGTCTTTCCTCTGTGTCTCCCTATCTCTGTGTCTCTTCTCCTCTTTTGTAAGGGTATCACTCATATTGAATCAGGACCCACTCTTCTCCAATACGACCTCATGTTAATTGATAACATCTTCAGAGACCCTATTTTCAAATAAGGTCATATTCACAGGTACCAGGACTTAGGACGTCAACATTATTTTTTGGGGGGAGGGAATAGGGAACAATTCAATCTACAACAGGAAGATCAAACCTTCCCCCTCCAAGGAGCCAGTGTTGGCCCGGCAGTTTAAGGTCACAGTGGGGAGAAGTCGAGGAACATGACTGAATCCCTCAGTCTTCCATGCCTTCCAGGTAAGCGTCTCGGCCCAGAAATGTTGGCTGCTCAGACTAAAAGAAGGGAGGTGGGCACTGGGAGGAACCAATGAGGCCACACAGGGAAAGCACTGAGCACACAGCTTGCCTTGGATTAAATCTCCCTTAACATTGTTGTTATTTGCCATCAAGTTGGCACCAACTCATGGTGACCCTATGCCTGGTCCTGCACCTTCTTTGCCCAGTCCTGCACCTTCTTCACAATCACTGGTATGCTCAAATCCATTGTTGTATTTTGAGTGCCTTCCAATGTAGGGGGCTCATCTTCCAGCACTGTATCAGGCAATATTTTGTTGTGATCCACAGTGTTTTCACTGGCTAATTTTGAGAAGAAGATTGTCAGGGCTTTCTTCCTTGTCTGTCTTAGTCTGGAAGCTCCACTGAAACTTGTCCACCATGGGTGAACCTACTGTTATTTCAAATACAGGTGGCATAGCTTCCAGCATTGAAGCAACATGCAAGCCACCACAGTATGACAAACTGACAGAAGGGTGTTGGTCTTTAACATTAGCTAAGAAAAGAAAATAGTCTATATTGCATGAGAACTACAAGTTATGGAGTTTTTTGAAATCTCTTCTGTTACTGCGTCTTCACAATCTACACTATGATTAGCAATTCTATCTCCATTTTACAGATGAGGAGTGCTGGCTGCTGGGGATGTGGAAATGAATTAAACACAGTCCCTGTCCTGCAAGAACCTGTGAACAAGAAGCATGACCCCTCAGTGAGCCTCCAGGGTGATCAGGGCTATAATAATGAGAAGCATGGGGTGATCAGGGACCATTAGAGACTCCTTTCTCTGCATGGAGAGTCAGGGAAGCCTTCCTGGAGGAGGGGACATCTCTATTGAGACCTGAGGCTGAGTCAAAGTTAGTCGGGCAAATGGAAATGGGGTAGAATGGTAAGCAGTAGAGCAGATTCAAGCCCAAAGCCCAATTCCAACCAGTGGACTCAAGAAGCCCTGGTTTGATGCAATCCATTAAGAAGATATGCTCTGGAAAGTTCTGGGAATGAGGATCTGAGATTGCGGTGGAAGGCTGTGGAGCGATAGCTGATCTTACATCCTAAGTCAGTTGGTCTTCAAACTGCAGGGGACCCTTTCTACCCTTTCCAGCCATGGCCAGGCCCCTTCTTTGGAAAAGCATCTCAGACCCTGGGATGGGCTACTGCCCAGGTCTGGCTGCCTGCTCCAGTTTCCCCATCCTTCTGCAGGGCACTTGGCTCCTACACTTGGCTCCAGCCCACAGTACAGCCCAGCATTCTTCCCTGCAGTACCTTTCTGACTGCTGTTTTAATAAAATTTTGCTTAGGAGTAAATCCTAAACCTTTTCCCAAACCAAATGCATCTTGGCATGTAACTGAGATGCAGGGGAATCACTGGATTTGAAGCAGGAGGACCTGCATTTGAAAGCCAGCTCCATCACTTAAGTAGCTAGGCAGGTCATTACACCTCTCTGGGCCTCATTATCCAGCCTGCAAGGTAGGCAGAGCAAGCGCCAATGTCACGTCCATTTTGCAGACAAGAGAGGTGAGGTCCAGAGTAAAGAAGATTACACAAGTGGTGGAGCCGTTGCTTGTGTCCAGATCTGCAAGCTTCCCTGTCTGGGAGAATTTTTAGTTCTCCAAAACCATTTGCCAGTTGCCATTGAGTCAATTCCGATTCATGGTGGCTCCATGTGTGTCAGAGTAGAACCATGCTCTATAGTGTTTTCAATGGCTGATTTTTCAGAAATAGATTACCAAGACCTTTTTTCTGAGACACTTCTGAGTGGACTCGAACCTCCAACCTTCTGGTTAGCAGCCAACCGTGTTAAGCGTTTGCACCACCCAGGGGCTCCTCTTTAGAGGAAACCAGCTTCAGACTTGAGGGTCCTAAAGGAGTCAGGGAGAAGGAACCATAGTTCATTGTGCTCCTACCATGGTCTGGTCTCATTCACTCCCTGCTCCAACTCTGCGATATCATTGACCAGAGGCTTTGAGAGGAGCCAAGCTTGGCCAAGTTCACACAGCTAAGAAGGGGAATCCAGACCCCAAGCCGAGTGCTTTCCCATGACCTTCACACAGCTTTTACAAGAAAGGCCTCCCCTCAACCCCACAGCACTACACCAGGATCCCGCATCAGGCTGAGGCTGATTGGGAGCCAGAGCCACAAAAACTACCCCCTTGGCACTGAGAGGGCCCCGCCCTCCCCCTCTCCACCTGGAGCCAGGGCCATCTGTTCCCTTTTGTCAGGATGCAGGGGAAGATGCAACTGAATTTAAATACTAATAATACTTAACATTTGTCTGGAAAGTGTTTTGCACACTAATTGCTGATTAATCCTTCCCAGGCCCCAGAGAACTCCCTGTCTTTGTGTCCCCGTTCAGCAGGCAGGCTTTCAGACTGACAGGAGCCCTACCAGGAGGCTGGAGTATGGATTCAGAGCTTACTGGGCAAGGCTGTTGCCAGAGCCTGGTCATCTCTGTCTCTAGTCATTGGGATGGGGTGGGGGCAAATAAATTCATCAAATTCATCGCTGCTCTGCAGTTAACAGTAAAGCCAGAAGCTGGATCAAATTGTGACTTGGCCATCTACCAGCTGCTTGGCCAGGGGCAACCCCTTACCCTTTCTGAGCCTTGGTTTCCTCATCTATAAAATGGGAATAATGCTCCCTGTTGAGTTGGTGGGTCATTCACAAAAATGTATTGAGTGCCCGGCATGTACTGGCCACTGGGGAAGCCACACTGAACAAGACAGACCACGCCCCAGCTCCCATGTGGCTCAAGGCTAGTTGGGGAGACAGACAGTAGTCAGAAAATGAATAAATAAGCAAGATAATTATAGCTTGTCATAGTGAAGTTGTTGGGAAGGAGTTTTGTAAAAGTATTTTTAAAAACCACGATACACCTCACAAAGGCTAAGAGGTGGTAAAGTGATTCCTACTTTTCTTGCAACATTCATTTGGAAATCAGAGACATGTTCCCAAAGTGAAGGAAATGGCCACAGTAGACAGAATCACAGACTCAGGAATTCTGTTGAGGGGGACCCTAACACATCTGGAGAAATACAGAGCACCGGGCAGCTCCCCACGCTTACATTCTGTGCAGCAGTTAAGCGTTTCTAAAATTTTCCCACCTCTCTCTTGTTGGTCACCCTTATACTTCCCCAAGGCTTCCTGGGCTGACTGCCTGCCCAGGCCCCAGAGCTAGGCCTTCCTCATGGCTATGGCTACATGGTTTTCCAGCCGTGTTCTGTGAGGCCCTGCGATTCCACACGAGGCCTCCTGGGCCACCTTAGGAGATTAGAGGGAACTCACAAAGGGGTCTCTAGGCCCACTACCACCACCACCTTGTCCAATGTGGCTTCACTCTAACCTGCTTTACACGTTTGCCTCCATGTCTACTTCACCTGAAAATAAGGTTCCTTTTTTTTGAAAAGAGCTCGGAAAATTACTGTCTTGGTGGAGATGACCCAGGGTTAGAAGACCAAGATTCAAATCCTAGCTCTATCACTGAATAGCGAGTGGCTCCGAGGAAGCTGGGCTCCTCACCTATAAAATGGTGTTACCGTCTCACCACAGTAAATGAGATCACCCAGGTGACAAACCCAGTGCAATGCTTGAATAGGTAGGGACACTCACTCGATAAGCATTTTTTAATCTGAATCTTTTCCCCTGGCTATTTAACAAGTTAAGAGTAAAACTGGGTTGCAATATCCAAATTCGCCACCAGGGTACCCTGCCTTAGAAGGCCGTAAGATATGCAAAACCAACTCACGCCTTAGTTCATCCAGCCTATAGCTTCAAAAATTCTGTATATCCCACTCATTTTTACATAGGAGATGCCTCTCTGTTTAGTTTAATAACTTAATGTCTATCTTCTGTGGAGAATGAAAAATCAGCACAATTCATCACAAGCAAAGTCGAAAAAGTCCTTACAAGCCACATTTTCCCAATGCAAAGGCATGCTGTTATCCTGAGTGACACAGCAGGTCTGAGAGGGTCTCGCCTCTTCTGGATTAGTGGTGCCAGGGAAAAGGATGGGCATGACCAGGAAGCAAGGAGATTGTTCTGCCTCTGAGCCTCAATTTTCTCATCAGCATAATGGGTGTAATGATATCTGCCTTGCAATGTTTTAGTGAGAGATGAGATGAAGTCTGTAGAGTATCTAGCAAGAACCTTGCAAGAAAACATGTCCTGCTTACACACATGGTGGGGAAGCAGGAGGGAGAGCACACAGTTTGACAAGACTTCTTTCTCTGGCACATTCAGACCCAAGAACCTTCTCTGTGTTGGGCTCGCAGGTGCCATCTCCAGTCCTCACAACAGTCCAATTATCCTCACCTCACAGAGGAAACCAGAGCCCAGGAAAGTGGGTAACATACCAGCCTCACAAAAAGAAGGTGGAGCTGGGGTTCGAACTCAGCATTTTCCAACTTTAAAAGCCATGCCAGAAGTAATTTAAGGTGTAGACAAGGAAAGCGTTGAATTTCATTATATGAATGATTCAAGAAGCAGAGACCCCAAGGGGGATGGAGAGTCTGAGACAGTGGCTACTGGAGGCCTCTGTTCCCATGGGCTGTGTGGCAATTTCCCACCTTCCATTCTAGCCCCCCCAGACCACCACACACATCCCCTCAAAACCCACGAGCTTGCACGCAGACACAAATATGTGCAAGCACGGTCAGAACTCATGGCCGCACACACCCATCACTGTGCTTTGTGCAGGCCCCCTGTGGGGCATGCAGAGGCTGATACACACACACTTAGGTGGGCACACACACAGCGCAGCACAGAAGCCCACCCAGGAAGCAGTCGTAGTGTGGAGACAGCACACACACACACACACACACACACACACACACACACACACACACACACACACGGCTATGCACCACCAGGAACATGACACCCAACACCAAGAATGGAGACGCCAGGCACAAGCCCACACTGTGCCAGGCTCACGATGCTAGGGAGAATCCTATCTCTGATCCCTGGACTCCTAGGGCCCCTGAAGGTTCTAGAGGACCAAGGTCCCAGCCCAGCAAGAACACACAGGCACTTCCGATACAGAAGTGTCCTCTGAGATGGCTCTCAGACACTTGAGGGCGCCATGAGCCCCATGCTTGGGGGCCAGGGCAGGGGTCTCCCTTCTCCCCACTAGACCAGAATGGCACAGTGATTAGAAGCACAGACTAGATGGGAATCCAAGCTCCCCTCCTGCCTAGCTGTGAGTGACCTTGGAAAATCACTCTTCTCTCCGAGCCTTAATTTTCTCATCAGAAAAATGGGAGTAACGATACCTACCTTGCAGTGTTTTAGTGAGAAATGAGATGAAGCCTGTAGAACATCTAGCAAGAACTGAATAAATGTTCTTGCCTTCCCTGAGTCCTGGAACTTACCTTTCCAGTACTCAGTGCTGCTCAAAGTGGCAGACGGACAGACCGACGCTACTTCAACTAGCCACCATCATTCCTACCATAGTCTCTCCCATCCAGGGGAGCTCAGAGAATTATGGAGAAGACAGTGATGTGAACAGATAATGATTGTCCAGCATGAAGAGCTACAAAGGAGGGGGGCAGGGGCGCTGTGGGAGCCCAGAGGAGGCTGCTAGGAGGGGAGGGGGTGCTGCAGCTGGCCTTGTAGGAGGGGGCCCAGGAGGCCACATTTCAGTCAGAACCCCAGGTCTGCTAATGTCGTTTGTAATAATTCCTCAGCCACTCCCAATGTTGATACTTACTGAGCACCTACTATGTGCTAGATTCTTCACGTACATGGTCCTATTTAATGAATCAGTGCTGCCAACAATACTGCAAAGGAGCTATTATCATCTCATCCTACTAAATAGGAAACCAAGAGAGCGCCCGTGTTGCAGAGATCCGGGCCAAGCCCAGCTCCACATTCCACGTCCTTCTTCTGAGTTCCCCTCACTCAGCTGCTATAGCAAGCAACTGGCTTCCTGACTGTACCTCCGCCAGTGCTCCATGGGAGGCGCCCAGCACCCTGCAGAAGAATGGTCGTGGGGTGGTGCTCCCTGGCTGCCCTGGCCCTCCTTCTCTGGCCCTGGCCTGGCCCTCTGCCTTGGTGGTCCTGCTTGCCCGCCGGCTCAGTCGTGGCCCCATGGCCAGCACCCCTGGGTGCTGAGGGGGCCTTTCTGCAAGGTCGGCCCTTCTTAGACTCTCACGTTCCACATCAGAGTCTTGACAACCATTCTTCAGAAGAGGAAACTGAGGGAAGCTTAGGCCAGAGGCCCCAGATGTGAGGGCCAGAGCCCATGCTTCCACAAATGGATCACACCAAGATTCCCCTGAAGGCCTTGGGGATGCAGTGAAGTCTAGACCCTTCTCTCTACCTCAGCCAGGGGAATCAGAAGTCACGGCTCCAAGCACCTGGGAACCCATGGGCTGAGCTAGGATTAAAGCGGGCCGCGAACGAGATGAATCACCCACCTAACAGGGCAGCTGACAGCCACGGAGAGGGTCAGCTGGCCGGGCAGACAGCACCAGCCACCCAGTGTCCACTGGCCAGACTCTGAGTCAGCCAGATGAGTCAGCCGGTCAGACAAGAAGAAGCTAGTCCTGGGCTCACACCCTTCTGCAAGTCTTTCTCTTTATCTCTGCCATCCCCGCGCGCCTTAGGGGAACCACAACTTCAGATGCATCACTATGACTACCAGGTGGTGCCTTAAGGCCAGGTGGTGCCTCAAAGCAATAGCCAGGAAGCCCTGAGCTATAAACAACGGCCCCAAGAAGTACATATTGTGTTCACGCAGGCACACTTGCACACATTTGTGTACATCTTCACAGCGTTGTGCACATCCACGCATACACACATGCAGACACACACATGTATGCACACCACATACTCATGCATACGCCAGCACACACACACGCACATGCTCACAGAGCGCTGCACATCCATGCAGACACACGTGCATGTGCAGGCACACACACACGCACAGACTCAGAGTCGTGCACACACACACATCACACACACATGCACACCTCACCACACATGCATACACAGGCACACACACACGCCACATACTTACAGAGTCATGCACACACACACACACTTACACACCTCACCGTACATGCGTGCCTCCTTCCCACTCATCTCTTTTGCAAGGAAGGCACTTGTTTCCCCTGCTGAAGGGGCTCCTGAGCAAGGGAATCCCGTTCCCCATGGTCACCCCCAAAGGACTGAGGGAGCCTTCGGGGAGGAGGAGGTCCCTCCCCATCAGTAAGGGGCCGACGAGGGAGCAGGCGGCTTGGTGGGCCCAGGGTCCCTTCAAAATGATGTAGGTGTTTCTTCTCCCCTGGGCGCCTCTTGCTGATGAGAAAGCCATGGGGAAGGAAGGCTGCTGTGCGCTCTGAGTCCTGGTCCCAAGAGGCTGGGGAAACAGCACTTGAAGCCTGGGATAAGGACGGTTCATCGTGAAGCATGAAGCTGTGGGGAACCCGCCTGTCCTCCGCTTCGGAGACCTCTCTCTGCCTCTCCCTGCTCGGGGCACTCTGGTTTCCTCCTTCCTCCTCTGGGATCTTGCCTGGTGTGGGGAGAATTTGAAGACCTGTGTGCCCACCTAGTAATGGTCCTGACCACCCTCAGACCTGGGGCACATCTCAACATCGGTTTCCTAGTCTGTAGGACAAGGTCAGAGTCCCTGAATGGAGCAAACGGTTAATGCGCTTGGCTGCTAACCAAAAGTTGGAGCTTCAAGTCGGCCCAGAGATGCCTCGGAAGAAAGGCCTGACAGTTTACTTCTGAAATATCAGCCACTGAAAACCCTGTGGAGACAGTTCTACTCTGTCACACATGGGGTCACCATGAGTCAGGATTGACTCAACAGCAGCTAGTTAGGACAAGGTCAATGATCCTTATAAAAGGAGGTGTGGGGTTTGTATGCACACTGATCAGTGCGACTTTTGCGAACTGAAAGTCCTGTCCAAACGTGAATTATCAACAGCCAGCCAGGCATCAAGGCGAGGCAAGGAGTTTCAGCCAAAGATTTGTTACAGTTTTGAATCATAGTGCTGAGCGGTGGGAAGGACCTTGCTGACTGAAATGGGGGTGCTCAGGAAGGCAAGAAGTGTCTGTTTCTCCTTTGGGAGAAAGGAGTGTCTACCTCACAGTTATGGTCATTCATTCACTAAACAAACCTTTATTGAGCTGCTACTATGTACTAAGCACTGGGGTTGCAGAGACTAACATGGACAGACAAGGGCCTGCTCTAAAGGAGCTTCCGTCTAAGGAGCTATCTTGGCTTCCTAGTGCTGCAATAACAGAAATACCACAAGTGGGTGGTTTTAAAAACAGAAATGTATTGTCTCACAGTTTGGAGGCTAAAAGTTCAAATCTCAGCCCTGTTAATTCCTTCTGTGAGTCTCTCTCCTAGTTTCAGGCATCTGCCCGTGATCCTTGACATTCCTTTGCTTGTAGATAAGTCTTCACATGGAGTCTGTCTTCCCTCTGTGTGTGCGTCTGTGTCTATTGTGGTATTTTTATAACTCAGAAGTGATTAGGTTTAGGATCCACCCTACTCTGGTATGGCCTCATTAACGTAACAAAAGAAAACCCCATTTCCAAACAAGGTCATACTCACAGTTACAAGGGCCAGGAATCCAACACATATTTTGGGGGAACACAATGCAATCCATAACAGGGGAAACGACAGACAATCCACAAGGAGACAGAGAGATGATCCCAAAGACAATATGCTATGGAAAAAATGAAACCAAGAAATGATAACCGTGATTCGGAGGGTTGGAGAGGAGAGGTCAGAGCAGGCCTTTCTGAGGGGGCGGGCTGCATTTATCCTGTGATCTGAATGAAGAGAAGTCTCCAGCCAGGTGAAGAAGGGAAGAAGAATAGCTCAGTCAAAAGGAAGATCAAGTGCAAAGGCCCTGAGGCTGGGATGAGCTTGCCATAACTCGAGAAACAGAAAGAAAACATGTGAGGCTGAGATAAAGTGAGTGAAATAAAAAGGGGATGGTATATAAGTGCACCTGCAGAGGGAGGAAAGATCAGGTCACGTAGGACTTTTGTGAAGACGTTACCAATGGCCCATTTGTAAGTGCCAGGGGCCAGGAGGATGAGTCTCTGGGGGCTGAATTGTACTTCAGGAATACATGTTCCAATGCAGGAGGTCCTAGAGGGATGAGGAGACCAGAATAGCCGTATGGCCAGACTTGGTGGGCTTCCAGCCACCCCTCTGCCCAGAACCTCCCCAACGAGTATTCATTTCTAGGGAGGGAAACTTCAGGCAAGCCTGGATGGTGACTCCAGATGTCCCCAGAGCCCACGATGGCACAAAAGTCTACAGGTTCTACAGCCAAGAGATGTCTCTCACCAGTGATCTTTCATTTTATCCACACAAGAACCCTGTGTGGTAGCTGACAGCAGACCCCTTTTCCAGACCATGAAGCTTAATCTCACAGCTGTTAAGAGGCTGAACACTTCTTGATGTCACCATTGCTGAGTCCACCCCACCATCATCTTTCACAGATGGCAGCATCAGCCTTCTAGCTCATCTCCCTGCCTTCAGCCCACTCCCCACCCATGCTCCACACAGCAGCCAGAGGGGTCACTTACAAGGAAATCCAATCATAATCCCTTCCCTGCTTACAACCCTACAAGTTAAAAAACCAATTGCCTTGTGATAGATTCCAACTCATGGCAACCCCATGTGTGTCAGAGTAGAACTATGCTTCAATGTCTGATTTTTCAGAAGCAGACATAGCCAGTCCGTTCTTCTGAGGTGCCTCTGGGTAGACTCAAACCTCCAACCTTTTGGTTAGCAGCTGAACACATTAACTGTTTGCATCACCCAGAGACTCCTACAACTCTACAAGGATCTTCTATTCTCAGACCAAAATCCACTCTTGCCCAGGAGCCTCAAGGCCCCAGCTGGCCTCTTCAACTCCCTTTCCCAAACTCTTCACCAGTTCACCAAGCTCCAGCCACATCAGCCTTCTGTCTATTGCTCCAAAGCATCAGATTCATTCCTGCCACAGAGCCTTTGCACCTGCCTTTTCCTCTCCTAGATGTATTCCCCCAACACTCAAACGCCATCTCCTCGTGAGAGCTGCTCCCCTTAGAGTGCTCCCTCCCCCATCAACCCACTTGTTGTTGTTTTCTTCAGGGCATTGATCCCCATCTGAAATGAGCTTGTCTTTTGCTTAGGTCTTGCCTATTGCCCCTACCAACCTGTGAGCCTCTTACAGGCAGGGATCATACTGAGACTGGTCCTAAGGGCCTGGCCCGCTGCCTGGTAGAGTAGGAGCCCAGAGGATATTTGCAGGATGGCTAGGTGACCATGTGCCCAAGGTCACTCAGCTATTACATAACGGAGGCGTGACTTGCACCCAGGCCTTGGACCTTCTAAGGGCAGAGTTCTTCCCAGGTCTCCAGGACGTGGAAGGACACTCAGGATGGGTGGTCCTGGGGTCCAGTAGAGGGGAGTCGCTTGTGTTTCTTCCTCCAGTCCCACGAGTTCATCTCAGCAATGTGAGTGATCTGAGGGCCTGTCTCCTTGCCTCCCCCTCCCCCCGGCCATCAGTCAAGGCCAGAGCTCATTTAGGGACATCAATCTTGTAGCCCACGTGCTCCCTGGCTTTTTCCTCCTTCATTTTGCGGCTTGGCTTGAAGCTAGCCACTTCTGACTGCACACACACACCCCTCACCTCGCCCCATGCCCGGTCAGGATAGCGCCCAGCACTAACCATTCTGTGCCCACCAGAATCCCTGTCTGTGACCCCACATCAGTCTCCACAGCCTATGGGTTCCCAGGGGCCCAAGGGCACATGTAGCCAGCCCTACAGTAGGGTGAAGAGGCAAGAGGGCCACGTAAGGAGCAGGGGGACCCAGGCCCCAGCCCTCTCCACCTCCCTCAAGCTGTGTGACTTTGGGCAAGTCACTTTCCTCCTCTGGTGCTCAGTCTTCTCATCTGCAGTATGGAAACAGGGTGGATTTGGGGATCTCTGAGAAATCTTCCAACTCAAAAGAGAAAGCAGGTGTTTGTAGATGCTGAGCACTGACCCAACATCTGCCCTATAGCCTCATCTTTTATTCTCACAGCAAGCCCATGACTGCACTCCCTTATGTAGATGGGACACTGAGGCTCAGAGGAAGAGAGAGACTTCCCCAAGGCCTCCTACCTCTTAAGTAGCAGAAAACCAAAACCAAACCAAACCTGTTGCCGTCAAGTCAGTTCTGACTCATGGTGACCTCATGTATGTCAGAGTAGAACTGCACTCCATAGGGTTTTCAATGGCCGTAATCTTTATGGAAGGAGCCCCAGTGGTGCAGTGGTTAAGCACCCAGCTGATAACCAAAAGGTCAGTGGTTTGAACCCACCAGCTGCTCCACAGGAGAAAGACGTAGCAGTCTGCTTCTGTAAAGATTACAGCCTTGAAAACCCTATGGGGTAGTTCTTCTCTGTCCTATAGGATGGCTATGAGTCAGAATCAACTTCAAGGCAATTGCTTTGGTGTTTATTTTTTTGGTTTTGAATCTTTACAGAAAGCAGATCACCAGGCTTTTCTTCTGCAGCACCACTGGGTAGATTCGAACCACCAAGCTTTAGGTTAGTAGTTGAGTGCTTAACCATTTGTGCCACCCAGGGAGAGGGGACTCAAACCAGGTCTGGCTGGCTCCACAGCCTGGCCTCTAACAGCCTCCGCTCCCTCAGGCCCCCACTCTTCATGCCCACCACCCATGCCTGTCAGCTGGGCTGTTCATCTTCTCCAACTGGTGCGTTTACTTTCGCACTGGATCCCTCCAGTTCTGCCGGGATGACTCGCTGCCTGAAGCCAGCAGCCCTCAGAGCAGTACAGTTGCTGGAGGGAGAACCCTGCCTCCACCCTGCTGAGCTCAGGGAGCCCCAAAGTTCCCCGGGACAGTTTGACCCTAGCTGAGAAATGATGGACTCGTCAGTCCCCCTCTCTGAGCTTCGCCCTCCTCTTGTATAAAATAGGGACCCTAGTTCTAACTTTTGGGGATGTTGATTGAGATGAGTCAGTGAGGTGGCAGCACCAAGGAGACAGAAGAAGGACGCCAGACTGGACCCCTGAGTGCATAAACCAAGAGGCGGGGGCCGTGGAGGGCTTGGGTCCCCGCCAGAGGAGCCAGCTCCTCCCAGGCGATGTGAGGCCATGGGAAGAAGCTTCTGAGCAGGGGAGTGAACTGATGTGAGGAGTATTTTAGGAAGATTTTTCTGGCAGCCAAGGACAGGTTGGGCTGGAGGAGCTGTGTGGAGGAGTGTAAGCAGCACTGGTGCCTGGAAAATGCTGACAAACGAGGCCCCTCTCCCAGCCCCTGTGTCGGACACGACCTGGGGAGCAAGCCTGGCCCCAGGGCTCATCTTCCCTACCCGGATTGCGCCCACCACCCAGGGCCAGCAGCACCTTCTGGGAAACTCAGACAGGGTCCTCCTCTGGGCTGTGTCAACCCCTTTCACTTATAAAACACTTTCACACATGTCACCTCTCACCACGCTGGTGGCCGCTAGAGCAGAGGGGCTGGGGTTTGAACCCAGCTCTGCATGACGCCAGGCTCCAGGTTCCTCATGCCAGCAGAGCACCCTAAGGGGCATCCTTCTGCCCTCAGCTCAGCCGAGGGCAGGGGAGAGAGACACTGGCCGCAGGAATGGGCAGCCCGCTCAGCCCAAATCTCAGACAAGTGTTGCCCATCACTACCCCAAGGGCTGGAAGGCATGAGCAGGTGGTCAAAGAACTTACCCCAATCACAGACAGGCCCGCTACTGTACCAGCCACAACCGAGTTTAACCCTGGCTTCCTCTGGTCCCGCCACAGGCAGCCAGCATGTTGCCTGGAACCCCAACCCCTCTTCCCATCCCTACCCTTGACAGTGCCCTGGGAGACATAAGCCTTCTTGGCTGTCTCAGAAGTCGAAGCTTTGCAGCTGAGGATGCTGATGGTGCTATTTCCAGTTCCCCAGCTGGCAGCTTTGTGGTAGAATACTTGTTTTCCAAGGAGGAGACCCTGGTTTGATTCCCAGCCGCTGCATCTCATGCACAGTCACCACCTATCTGTCAGCAGAGGTTTGCATGTTGCTGTGATGCTAAACAGGTTTCAGCGGAGCTTCCAGACTAAGAAAGACTAGGAAGAAAGACCTGGTGATCTATGTCCAAAAATCAGTCAGTGAAAACTGTATGGATCACAACAGTCTGATCCAAAACCAATCATGGGGATGGCGCAGCACCAGGCAGCGTTCTTCATTCTGTTGTGCCTGGGGTCACCCTGAGTCAGGGGGCCGACTCAATGGCAGCTAACAGCAACGCCTGACAGCTGCCCCTTAGGGTTAGCAGTCACTGCTCATTCTTTCCACAAACTATCTGTGGGGCTTACTTTGTGCCAGGCATTGGGCATGGTCCTGGGGCTAAAGAAACACTCAGACATGGCCCTGCCCTTGAGCAGCCTACAGGCTTAGGGGGAGACTGTCTGGTGCCGTGGTAAGTCATGACCGAGGCAAACAGGGGATGGGAGGGGCCTCGTGCAGCCGGGAGCCCAGGGCAGACCCCCCAGAGCCTGCCATCCCTGCAGAAGACCTGCAGAGGGGGCGGGGCAGCCAGGTACAGGTCAGCAGGGAGGAGGAGGAGGACTCCAGATAGAGTCAGCGGCATGCAGAAAGTGGGGTGTGATGAGGGGGCTGAGAGAGGGGTGGACAGATTGTTGCGGGAGAAAAGCGCACCCAGTGGGGTCAGGGTTTCCTTGTCTTAGCTTCTTAGTGCTGCTGCAACAGAAATACCACAAGTGGGTGGCTTGGAGTTCAGGAGGCTGGAAGTCTAAATTCAGGGTGTCGGCTCTAGGGGAAGGCTGTCTTTCAACTTCTGTAGCCCCAGCATTTCTTGGTTCCCTGGTGATCTTCACGTGGCATCTGTCTTTCTCCCGTTTGTGTTTTTTCTGTGTCTAATCTGCTCTTCCTATAACTCAGAAGTGATTAGGTTTAGGACACGCCCTATACTGTCATGGCCTTATTAACATAACAAAGAAAAATTCTATTCCCAAACAAAATCATATCCACAGGCATAGGGTTTAGGATTCCAGCACATATTGGGGGGGGCGGGGGGGGCGGCACAGCTGAATACATACACTGGAGGAAGTAAGGCTGAGTGGAGTCTTTCCAGAGATGCAAAAGTCAGCCAGGTGGCCAGAGGAGGGAAGAAGTTCCAGGCAAAGGGAAAAACAGGTACCAAGATCCAGAGGCCAGAAAGAATGGGGTGTTTGGGGGAGACTGCAAATAGCAAGTAGTTCAGTGTAACTAAAGGAGAGGCAAGAGGGAGGCTTGGGGGAAGTAAGAACCAAGAGGGTTGCAGGGGCCAAACCACAGAGACTGGCAACCACTGTGATGAGGAGGTAGGAAGGCGAAGGAGGAAGGAGGTTTTGAGAAGGGATGACTCTGGTCAGATGGAGGGGATGCACAGGAGGGGCCAGAGTGAAGCAGGGAGTCCTGCTGGGGCACAGAGGGTCTGGTCACATGGGGGTGGCCGGAAGGCAGGAATGTCTCACAGGGCCCAAGACAAGTTAGATGGTGGGTGAAGGCAGGGTGACTCTAAAGGGGGCCACATGGGGCAGGGTAGAGACACAGGCTTCAGACTCCTCAGACAGGCCAGCTCGTCTGCTCTGCTGCCCTGAATTCTCAGCTAATAGGACTGATGACCCCCATCCTCCCCACAGGGCCACAGTGAGGGCCAAGTAAGAGCCCTTTGAGCAAACTGCATTTCATCTGTGTGGCCTTGTGCCTCGGTTTCCTCATCTGTAAAGTGGTGATGTTAATAAGACTAACAGCCCTATTACCACCACCCATCTGTCAGTTTGTCATACGGTGGTCGTTGGTGTGTTGTTATGATGCTAGAAGCTATGTCACCAGTATTTCAGATACCATCAGAGTCACCCATGGTGGACAGGTTTCAGCAAAGCTTCCAGACTAAGACAGACTAGGAAGAAAGGCCTGGTGATCTACTTCTGAAAATCAGCCAATGAAAACCCTATGGATCACAACAGAATATTGCCTGAGACAGTGCTGGAGGATGAGCCCCCTAGGTTGGAAGGCACTCAAAATACACAGTGGCCACAACAGTGGGTTCAAGCATTCCAGTGATTGTGAAGGAGGTGCAGGACCAGGCAACATTTTGTTCTATTATACATGGAGTCGCCATGAGTTGGAGCCAACTCAACAACAACTAACAACAACAACAGGCCCTATTATTGTCCTCCCCATTTTACAAATGAGAAGCCTGTGGGATATGAGATTCAGGACCTTACCAAGCTCAGCTGCCAGTAAGTGGCAGAGCTGGGATTTGAACCTGGGCCATCTGGCCCCAGAGTCTGAGCTCTGAACCACCTCATTGCTCCTTTCTACTCAGGCAACAAATCTCTAGACTGCCCTCTTTGCACCAGCACTTTTACAGGCAGTGCCATTCCTCCCCTTATGGAGATTTTATTCTAGGTGGGGAGACAGGCAAGAAACGCATAAACAAAGAGGTAAAATAATTTAAGACTGTGGCAGGTACTAGGAAGACCATTAAGCACGGTGACTTGATAGGAAGTTACATCTTGGTTCAAATACAACGATCAGAGAAGGCCTCTTGGAGGAGGTGACATTTGAGCCCCAAGAAGAAGCCAGCCAGGTAAAAATGTGAAGCATGTTTGATCGATTTCCAAATAAGTTCCTATTCCTAGGTACTACAGGTTAGGATGGGTCTAGGTAGAGGGAACAGTATGTGCCAAGTGCTGAGGCAGGAACAAGCTGGGCAAGCTCAAGGAACACAGGGATGCCAGCACTGCTGCAGTAGACCAAGCAAGGGGTGAGCAGAAGGAGATGAGGGCCAAGAGAAGACTCAGCTCAGTGGGGCCTTGGAGACACCAGAAATGACTCTGGATTTCACTGGAAGCATGGAATTGTCTTCTAAGCTAATGGAAGGTTCTGAGCAGAGGCGTACCATGATCTAATTTCTGTTTTTTCAGGAATCCTCTGCCTGCTGTTGGGGAGGATGTGTTGGTGTGTGTTTAATACCACCAGTATTGCTGTGCATGATGTAATGATATCCACATTTCAGCGGGTGTAAACAGAGAACAGCAGTTAGTCAGATCACTTATTTGGGAGTGCTGACCTGTCCACTGTCACTCACCATCTCCTGTTGGATGTCCCAGGCTTGAAGTGATGTCCTCAGTCAATTACCAGGCCAGCCACCCGTGGCGAGAGGAAGGGGCTGGACGTCCTGGTTCCATATGAATACATAGGGGCAAGTCTGAGGGCCTGCGGCTCAGGCCACGTCTTCGTAGGCCTGACCCCACTCAGGCCGGAGATGTTCATCCCTCACTTTATGACCTCATGCGCACAGCTGAACCCCATGGTGGACGGGGGAGGGGCAAAGACAAATCAGACATGACCATGAGGGGCTCCCAGCCTGGTGGGGAGATGAGCCCAGGAGCAGAGACCCTGAGAAGACACAGGGATGTGTGCTGGACAGAAGCCTCGTCAGACAGAGGAGGGTGGCTCCTGGAGGACAAGTCCTTTGCCACGAGTCCTGATCTGTGTGTGATAGGAGAAGCCTGGCTTTGGGGTTGGACTCACCTGAGTTGACATGGTGGCATTGTCACCTTCCACCTGTGTAAGCTAGAGCAGGTCCTCCCATCCCTCCCAGGCTCCACTTTTCGTTCTGTGCTCCCTTCTGGGATGGCTTCAGCCCTTGGGTGAGGTGACATGGGAAAAGCACCTACCACAGGGCCCTGCACAGAGTGGGCTCTCAGTAAGCGTCAGCCCCTCCCTGAAAAGTAAGGGAATTGTCAGGTGCGGTTGCTGCAGCAGGTCACAAGCACCGCGTGGAGATATGGCATCATGGGTGACAGCCTTGCCATGGGTAATGATTAAAACACCAGCGTTTGCAGATGATTTTTTTTTTTAAGTAAGTTAGAGTGGATCCAGAGATTTCCCTATAGTGATGTTATGCTCCCTCGCACCCAGAATGATTTAGCATCTGCCCTATTGGGGTCCTGGGAAAGAGGAGGGCAAGAGGTCTCTGAAGCTGCCATCACTTGGGCAGGCCTCAGTGGCGGTGACATTTGGGCTATGCCGTGAAGAACAGGAGTGTTTGGACGTATGGAAGGAGTGAGTCTGCTGGCGGAAGAATGGGCAGGAGATGGAGGCAGGAAAGCCACAGGGAGCACAGAGACACTCAGAGATCCTTTTCAGCTGGAACATTTCACATGTTAGAGGATTGTCCAGGGCAGCAGTTGGAAAAGGTGGGATGGGGCCACATGGTGCAGGGCCTTGACTGCCGAGTTAAAGAATGTAGGCTCGGTCAGTAGACCAGCATTTCCCAAAGTGGGTTCCTCAAATATCCCTTCCCTTGATTCTCCACATGGAGAGGTTTCCATGATCAAACAAGTTTCAGAAATAACACAGGATGTGTCCTCTCTCTGGAAATCACAAGAGCAAATTAAAGGGTCTGAGAAGTCCTGCAGGAAAACAAATCAGTTTGACTTCATTTAGCCCATCAATCACGCTCATTTGACCAATGCCCCCCTTACTCACAGAACTCCTAGTAAGACCTGCAGAATCCACTTTGAAAAATGCCACGGTGGAAAGGGGTGAGCAGCTGACTGTTTTGAGTAGGTACAGCTGTGTGGTCAGAGCTGAGCTCACAGAGGGTTTATGAGCCAGCCCCAAGCGAGGAAGCTGAATGAAGATGGGGCTGAGGGGGTGGCTGGAGGCAGAGAAAGGCATTAATAGCTGTGCCCTGAGCCGGGGACACTATGAGTCAGAATCTACTTGACGGCAACGGGTTTGGTTTTTCTGGCCAGGGAGGAGCTCATAAGGCCTGCAGCGAACAGAGGCAGCTGGACGGAGGGGAGGGGAGGGGCAGGAGATGGCACACGCTGAGTAGTCTGGACTTGGCATCTAAGCTGGCCAGGGTTTTGCACTTGAGGACGGGGGAAACTGTGGTGCCACCACCTATGACAGTTCTGGTGGGAGATGGAGGAGTCCAGTCTGGGGCTCTTGCATGAGGAGGCCCTATAGGCAGATGGCTATGCCAGTGTGAAGGCAGTAAGATGCCCTCTGGTTGGGGAGAGTGAAACATTCCTACATCCTCTCTTCCCTCACTGAGCACCAAGTAAACGCCCTTTGGCTTGAGTTGGGGAGGCCTTCAGTGACACACACCACACCAGTTATTCGTTCAGTGAATATTCGTCAGTGCACCCTGGGCCAGCTCGGCCCTGGCTCCTCAGAGATGACTCTACCCTCCAGGAGGCAAGCAGGTGTGCCAAGTCACTGGGCAGGGAAGCAAGGGCCACTGTGAAGCCTGCACAGAGTCCTGATGAGACAGGGACTGGCTCTTCCCAGGGGAGGTGACCTGTGTCCTGGTCTGGAACATTCACATGAGTAGAAAGGGTGCCCCGGGCAGAGGCCATCGCATGTGCAAAGGTGCAGAAGAGTGCTTGGAAATGAGGAAGCAGCTGCATGCACCTGGAGTGACATCTCATCATGAGAAATCAGGAAGGCCATCTGCTTCACTTCACAGTCTGGGCCTCAGCTTTTCTACCTGTGAAGTGGTGTGCGTTAGTCTCCTTGCACTGCTGTAACAAAATACCACAAAGTGGGTGGCTTCTAAGAACGAAAATGTATTGTCTTGTAGTTCTGGAGGCTGGGGGTCTGAGATCAGGGTGTCAGCCGTGTTGATTCCTTCTGAGAACTCTGAGAGAGAGTCTGTTCCATGCCTCTCTCCCAGCTTCTGGTGGCTCCTAGCGATCTTTGGAGTCCCTTGGCTTGTAGACACATCTTTACTGTCCAGGACCATTGTCTCTGTCTCCTCTTGTACAAGGACACCGGTCTTACAGGACTAGGACCCACCCTACCCCAGTATGACGTCATGTTAACTGATACCATCGTCAAAGACTCTCTTTCCAAACAAGGTCACGTTAACAAGTACAGGGATTAGGACTTGAACATATCTTTCGGGGGGACACAATTCAATCCATAACTGGTATAATAACCGTTACTCCAGCCTCCTCTGCAAGGCCCACCAGGGAATGACTATGGACACTCTCTCACTGATGCATCACTGGACCCACCAAGCCTTGTGCCAGCCACAGGGACACAGATGAATAAGCCTTGACATCAAGGTGGGCTCTTCATGCCTCTGGCCCATAACATTGATTTCCTGCCCTCTGAAGCCTGGGCAATGATTATCGTTGGGCTGGGCTGTCCTCAGCTCCCAGGGGCTGGGTTCCAGATGTGCAAATCTGGCAGCACCGCTCTGGTCCTGGCACAAGCCTAGGGATCTGTGGGCTTCCCAAGAAGAGGCAGATGTATTTTGACAAGCCTGCCACAGCTTCTGCAGCATCCTGAGTCAAAATAAGCCCTTCTCTTGGGCAGCCCCTGGGACGGGCTATTTCTGCACCACATTCCTTTTTTCCACACAGGAGGATGAGTGGCAACAATTCCAGCTAAAAACAGAAGCTGCCTCAGCTGGAGCCCACGATATTCCCCTCAAAGAAAGAGACATCAGCACACAACCTGTCATGAACTCCGGAAGTCTTTGCGTGGGTTCAAACTCAGAGAATTTCCCCTGAGGGTAGGCAGTCTGACACAAGGGCACTCTGATAGCCTCAACCTCAGAGGGTCACAAATAATAAAACTAAGCCTTACAAGTGTTGGAGGCTTTTCTTGCCTCTGAGTGGACTCAAACCTTAACCTTTCAGTTAGCAGCCAAGTGTGTTAAATGTTAGGGAAACAGAGTCCCTGGGTGGTGCAAACGGTTAACGTGCTTGGCTGCTAACCAAAAGCTGGAAGTTCAAGTCCATCCAGACGCACCTCAGAAGAAAGACCTGGCAATCTACTTTCAAAAAATCAGCCATTGCCATTGAAAACCCTACAGTTTTTCAGTGAGGTAGCTGTTATTATTCCCATTTTTCAGATGAGCAAACTGAGGCTCAGAAAGGTAACCTGACCCTGGAAGTGATAGAAGAAAGAAGATTTGAGCCCAAGGCTGTTGGACTCTCTAGGCAGAAACAAAAAAACTGAAAAAGAGAAAATGGAATTGAGGCAAAGGTACCTGCAAACAGTTTTTAAACTTTGATCTGATCAGCATCAAAGGACAGGAACACATATTACCTGAGTCCCTGCCTTCTGTGCCATGTACCACACAAAGTCACTTTGACACATGGCATCTCATATTAATCTTCTGAACATCCTTGGAAAGAGGGATTGTTATCCCCATTTTCTAGATGGGAAAACGGAGAATGAGAGAGAAAAAATGCCTTGCTCATCTGGCTACAAGTAAAGAAGCTTCAGTCTGGGATCTTGCTCCTGGAAAACAAGTTGAAAAGGCCTTTGCTTCCTTGGTGCTAAACGGCTGAGGTCAAGAAACAGCAGAGGCGGGAGGGGAACTGAGACTTGGTCCCCAAAACGGACGGATGGACAGGGTAAGGTGTCTACCAGTGTCTTCCAAAGTGTGGAATGAAAGTCTCTCTCGGTGCCTCAGTGACTATAGGTGGCTTGGCAAATACCACCCTAAATATCAATACTCCTATTGGGAGCCCCTGGGTAGTGCAAATAGTTAAGCACTCAGCAGCTAACTAAAAGGTTGGAGGTTTGAGTCAACCCAGGGGTGCCTCAGAAGAAGGGCCTGGTGATCTACTTCTGAAAAATCAGTCATTGAAAACCTTGTGGAGCACAGTTGTACTCTGACACACTTGGGGTCACCATTGGTCCCAATTGACTCGAGGGCAACCAGTTTTGTTTTGTTTTTGGTGAAATGCATGAGAAAAACAAGCCTCAGAAAAGTTAAGGGATTTTCCCAATGAATGTTTCAGCCGATCTAGTCACACTCTCAACAAACATTTTTGAGCACCTGCTGTGTGCCAGGAGTCCCTGGGTGGTGCACACTTGGCTGCTCACCAAAAGGTTGGAGGTTTGAATCCACCCAGAGGAGCTTCAGAAGAAAGGCTTGGCAATCTACTTCCAACAAATCAGTCATTGAAAACTCTAAGGAGCACAGTTCTACTCTGACATACATGGGGTCGCTGTGAGTCAGAGTTGACTCCATGGCAACTGGCTATAATGATATTGAGCATACTGAGGAACGTATTCCCTCTTTTCAGTGTTCTTCCAATACTCTCAGTTTTGCCCACAGGAAAGTCTCAGGCTGGTGCCTGTATGTCCTTAACACGTCTCTAATATTATCCCATCTCCCTTTCTGTGGCCAGAGGACTCAGATGCAGGGCCTGGAGCAAGCCTCAACTGCATGGAGCTAGACTTTAACACACATCTTCTTTACATGGTGTTTATGTGCATTCTTACTTCCTGTTCGTAGCAAGTTATACTGGTTTTCTCATTTAAAATAGCAATATGGAGTTCCTTTTTTAAAGAAGTGCAAGAAACAGTTTTATTTTTGCAAGTGAGTGAAATTAGAGGGAAATGTTAAGTAAATAGCATAGGTGTGGCAATAGACGTGACAAAAATGGTGGAGGTGCTACTCCAGTGAGGGAAGCTGGGGAAATGCAGGCAGTTCACCCTCTGGGCCCGGGCACTGGCACACCCTCACACGGTGTCACTGCAAGGAGCTGTTACAACCCCGGGAAAACCTGGCCCCAGTGCACCCCATCTGGGGAGCCAACACTGACCCCCCCCCCTCATCTTTCACATGTTTACAGGCACTGTCCAGAGCTCTGGAGTCCCTAGGTGGCACAAATGGTTAACACACTCACTGCCAACCAAAAGGCTGGAAGTTCAAGTCCACTAAGAACTACCTCAGAAGAAAGGCCTGGAGATCTCCTTCCAAAAATCAGCCATTGAAAAACTTATGGAGGGATGGTTCAACATTAGAAAAACAATCAATGTAATCCATCACATAAATAAAACAAAAGACAAGAACCACATGATCTTATCAGTCATTGCAGAAAAGGCATTTGACAAAGTCCAACACCCGTTCATGATAAAAACTCTCAATAAAATAGGACTAGAAGGGAAATTCCTCAATATAATTAAGGGTATCTATACAAAGCCAACAGCCAACATCATCCTAAATGGAGAGACTTTGAAAGCATTCCCCTTGAGAACGGGAACCAGACAAGGATGCCCTTTATCACCACTCTTATTCAACATTGTGCTGGAGGTCCTAGCCAGAGCAATTAAGCTAGAAGGAAATAAAGGGCATTTGAATTGGTAGAGAAGATGTCAAAGTATCTCTATTTGCAGAAGTGATACAATCTTATACACAGTAAACCCCAAAGAACCCACAAGAAAACTACTGGAACGAATAGAAGATTTCAGCAAAGTTTCAGGATACAAGATAAACATACAAAAATCAGTTGGATTCCTTTACACCACCAGAGAGAAACTTGAAGAGGAAATCACCAAATCAATACCATTTACAATAGCCCCCAAGAAGATAAAATACTTCAGAATAAATCTAACCGGAGACTTAAAAGACCTATACGATGAAAACTACAAGACGCTACTACAAGAAACCAAAAGAGACCTGCATAAGTGCAAAAAACATACCTTGCTCATGGATAGGTAGACTCAACATTGTGAAAATGTCAGTTCTACCCAAAGCGATCTACAGATACAATGCAATCCCGATCCAAAT